>NW_024882392.1:0-302545 GCF_019059575.1 Amphibalanus amphitrite
CCACGTGCCGACCCTAGCGGCAAGTTTTTGTGACCTGTCCCAGATACTCCCAACGCCACCCTATCCGCTAACACCCCTGTGACGGATCCTTTGACAGGCCGTCACACGCGAGGATCAGTTGTCAGAACGTTACGTGTTACCGGACACAGCTGTACTCTTAGAGATACCCTTACAGTGAGTCATCAGGGCATATTGAATTAAGTGAATAAGGCGAGTCATCTGGTATTATCGTCAGTGACAAACTATCGGTATGAGGATGAAGTGATGTGATATCTTGTAATGTCCGGGCATATGAACCGGAGCGGCCTTTGAGAGCGAAGACAAACTGGTGTTTACAGATGTAGGACATTGCATACAAGATGTTTCTCGTGAACATTGTACTGACCCTTTCATTCTTTGATGAATCAGCAGAAATAAACGCAGAAATAAACACACGTTTTTGCTGTCCTATTTGTTGTATGTCCTGTAAAACATCCACACTCGATATATCAATGTTTCTTCGCAGAAGAAAATGAGTTCCTCGGAAAAGAAAATAAAGCAACTGGTCTGGAAAGCTGTTGACGTCGATGTTATCTCAAATCATGCCTACATCTCACCGGAAAACTTCAAAGTAAGTCCTGGTCATTGAGTGTCTGCTCAGCTTCTCGAAAAATTACGACATTTGAGCTCTTCAGTGTCGGATTTTCCATCGTAGCTGCCCGTCATTTCTCAGCAACTCACTTCAGACATCCGGTGAGGGCTACCAACATGGGCTGAGCTCACGATTCGGGTTTATATTAGGATACTCTTTCAGTCACTTTGACCACTATTAGGTCATGAGTCCCCGTCATTTCCGTAGCCGTCGCAGTTACCCAAACCCCGATTCACCTCTGCCTTCCAATTTAATCCCAATCAATTGCAGTACCCACCAACAAATCGGGCTTCATTTGAGTGGAACAGAGGAAGAAATGAACATATAACAGACGGGCAGAGACGCACACAGGGATAGAGAAACAGCCAGACAGACACACATTCATACATCCGACAGAACAACTTACAAAGAGACACACGGACAGAGGGAGGAGCAGGACAGAGGTAGGGAGGAGTCTGGCCGTCTCACTATATCCAGGAACGATGGATGAGCCAGCCTCAGACCCAGCCCAGCCTCAGCCCGGCCCAGGTCAGGGAGGGAGGCAGGCAAGCAGTGACCGATGTGGTTCCCCGGGCGGTGGCTGCCTCATTACCGCCCTAATGTGACAGTAGGAAGCATACGGGGGCAGAGGAGAGAGGGCAGGGAGAGGAAGGAGGAGAGTAAATGAGATCAGGTGGTGAGAGAGAGAGAGAGAGAGAGAGAGAGAGAGAGAGAGAGAGAGAGAGAGAGAGAGAGAGAGAGAGAGAGAGAGAGAGAGAGAGAGAGAGAGAGAGAGAGAGAGAGAGAGGGCGCTTTTAAAAGGCAGCTCTGTGGGACAGAAGACAGAAACAGCCGGCCACTGGAAGAGAATATCGGAATATGACACAAAGTACTGAGCAATCTCCCTCGCAACATTTCACCATGTAATTGAACGCAATTTACGTAGCAACTACTCTTCACTCTCAGCCTCCAAGTTCTCCTGCCTGGCAGCTAAGTTTTCCAGGGATCACTCGTCTCTCAGCCCCCACTTCCTATTCTGACCCGCATCCTCGCCAGTCCAGAGAGTTTGTGCTGCCCCGTTGGCTCTCAATAGAGACGAGCCAGGAGACGCTCACGGCTTACTTCAGAATGGGGACTAGTGGCAGGAAAATCTACTGGTTGGAAATGCTAAGATGGTGGGAAAGATAAAGCGCAAGCATGTGAGGGAGAAAGAGTGAGAGAAAGAAAGGAAAGAGGAAAGAGAGAGTTAGACAAACAGAAAGATAGTGGAGAGAGAGAGAGAGAGAGAGAGAGAGAGAGAGAAAGAGAGAGAGAGAGAGAGAGAGAGAGAGAGAGAGAGAGAGAGAGAGAGAGAGAGAGAGAGAGAGAGAGAGAGAGAGAGAGAGAGAGAGAGAGAGGACCAGAGAGAGAACAAGAAAAGGTAGCCAAAAAGTAAATAGGATAAGAAATGTTGGAGAGAGTACACAACAAGAATAGAGGATATCAGAAGGATGACTAGAGGAGAAGGCAGAGCGGGAGGGAAGAGATAACACATCTGGTATGGGTCAGCATGCCAGGCCTAAATGAAGACCCATGATTTCGGCCCGGCTATTTAATCACGCTCGGATGAAAAAGCGAACGGCCACATAAATGTCATCATCAGTGAATAATGATAGGCCGTGGCGATCTCACCAGAAGATCGCTCGCGGGACAAAAGCCGACGAAATTTCATCCGTGTCGTGACACTTTCGCCAACAATATAACGCCAACAGGCGGGCTCAGAGCAGATATAAAGGCCTGGAATGTGAGGAAGCTGAGTGAGCTATATTGCTTCACTGGAAGAACCACGAATGATAAACCACGAATCACGTGCCACAAAGCACAGCTAGCAACTGCATACTGCAAGCAGCAAGTCTAAGTTTGAATTATCAAGTGTATGTATTGCACTGTAAGTACTTCACTCCAATGTCAGAGAGCTCTTGAAAAGCTGCACGGGATTCAGTAGCTCTCCCGAGCTGCAGTGATGCACTTAGAACCCCTCTCCGACAATGCACGCAGCCTCGCCGACAGTGCACGCAGCTCCTACCAAAACCTGCGCCGGAGAGGCTGTCCTCTTTTCAAGAGGGTTTCACAGTCTGCACAGAAACCTGTCCTTTTTCAAGAGGATTGACACAAAGCAAACATCGGCTTCGCACTTGACCACACTGCCTTTCATTCCAGCCTCGCACCCACCCGCGAAGCCTATTTTCCAAGAGGACCGTTCTAAATGTATGCCAATTTTCTCGAGCGGCTTCCCCGTTTCACGCTGCTTCTGTGGACGTAGCATTGCAGCGGGTGGCCTCCGGCCGACAACAGGCCGTCATCTGGAATGAATGACCGTTGACGGCGTGCCTACGGCATCGTGTGACGTGCCTACGGCATCGTGTGACGTGCCTACGGCTGCGGCGGCGTGCCGGTGCGTGGCTTCGACCCCGATGTGAGGCGCGGCTGCCCGGGGCGCCTAACTGTGCAGCCGGTTACCGAGAGGCTACGAGTTGACGGCGCCGGCGGTAGCGGCGGGTGGCGGTGGTGGTGGTGGGAGGTGGGTGGTGGGCTGTAGATGCTGATGGGTGGTGGGTGGTGTAGTAGCGAGTGTTCGGGTGGTGTTAGCTGGCTGTGGTGGCGGTGGTGTCGATGCAAATGCAAAATAACGAAACAAAAGCACGGTTGACTTGGTGAAATAATTAATTACTCGGGAATCCCTAGTTTCTAGATTGTTTTAATGTATGTACACATTCCTCGTGCTCAATTGAGCATTTGGTAGTAAAATTCAGCGATATGGTGTCTCTTCAGGCAGAAAATATTTAATTTGCAATGCAACGCCACACCTATGTCCCAACTTCCAGCAAGATAAATAATCAGTCATTTCGAGGCCTTCCAAACACGCATTCGTCCAGGAATGCTCAATACCTGAAAACTTAATATGCACCGCGCACCAGCACGCGTCCCTTTTTATTCCATCATTCATCAACGTAACCTCTTTCCCTCGCGTTTTTCCATCGGTCAACTGAATGCCTCACCCAGCTAAATTTATGCCGTGATAATTCCTAGCATTGCCGGCTAACACACCAAATGACACACTCACGCACGGCCCAGCACAATAAACTCCGACTGTGCCGGACTGTAAACTCCTCTGTAGTGCGCGCGAGTCTGTAAGTCGGACCCTCCTAAACCCGTTCCGGGTTAGTACCGAACACCCCGACGATCAGTCTCGGATATTTGATAGGCCATACGTGCACCGGCCGAGGCGGAACCGGCCACTTACTACACACCTGATCGCATGGCACCGCACCGTACCGCACCGCGCCGGGCAGGGCAGGGCAGGACCGGGCCGGGCCGGGCCGGGCAGGCCGTGTCGTATTGAGCCCAGGTGTCCCTATAAAAACAGCTTCGCCTCAGGCATCGCATCCAACAGCCCGGATAGCGCACGGCACAGGAGATAGTAACTGAGCTCCAGGCGATGTGTGGACGGTGGAACGCTGGGTATGTTTGGCCTCAGGGTATGGGAGATGATGGGTAAGGCGGAGGTACGATACCGTGCGGTGTCTGTCAAACGTGGACAGTTGACCCAGTTAAGCGGGGTTCACACGCGTGAAACAGACGCAGGTTTGGTGCAAAGTGTGCGCACGCTATTGCAGCGTGTAATTAGATCCCACACCGTCTTATGATGATGCGCATTGCGCAATACATGCAGCACACAATTCAACACTGGTATGGGTCCTATTACCAGTAAATTCGCTCAATCGAGCTCGATCTCGATCAAACGCAGTCCCAAAGCTCGTTTTTGATCGGATGGTGATAAGAAGTGTACTTCATTGTCCTGCTTTCATCATGACAAATGCTTCTGGCAATCATCCGATTACAGTTTACACTTTATTTCAGAAGAGATGTTAGACGTCATACGTAAGAAAACAGTTGAATTCTTCAAATAGTTTCATTCAACGAGTCGTTGTGACCCATTGTCCTGTGCCCTTGTTATGAGGTCTGAGATTGAACTAGCCAGAGGACCACTCATAGGGCTAACGTAGGAGTGTCAATGCTTTTCATTGCTCCTGAAACATGAGCCAGGGGACGAAAGAATAGCATGCCCGGTCCCTTATCGATAGCGCATTCCTCACATGACGTCATCAATTTATTCGCTCGCGACTTCCAAGCAGACAGCTCGGAATAACTTCGATAATGAGCTTTACTCACGCATCTGCTATTGGGATGCTCCCTATATGGAAACGTTTCGATGATTCGGAAATGTGGACAGGCCAGTGATGCTGCCGGAATATGAGAGCGTCAGTTCTACAGGTATTTAGCACGATATATCATATTTGAACATAGATGACTAGTGATGAATTAGCATAATGTCACTCCCTGAATCATCCTTTTCATAGTTAGCACCCAGCGTTGAAACTATTGCCCTAGCTTTAAATGTAAAACAGCAATCTTCGCCGACAGACTACGCACCAAGCAGCATTACCAACTGAAAATTCGTGATACTGTTAATGCTTTCAACATAACCTAGCCTACCTCCTTTTTGAGGCTACTGACCACAAATTGGGACCAAGGGCTTTAGAAGAACGCACGGATCAGTTTAAACGCGGCTGCCTACTATCTAATGTGTGGGTACAGAACAAAAAGTATTCAAATGGGCTCCTCCTTTTCTATTGTCTTACAGCCACGATTATTGCTAAGTATGCTAATTGTACAATCTCCCAAGCACCTCCAGACATATTCAGAAGACCGTCTTTATTCACGTTCGGTGTCGGTTTTCCTCCGATCCATCTCCTAACCGTCACGGTTATGTGCTTTAGACCAAGATTCATGCATAGCCAAACCCCAGACGATTCCCACGCTACTATACCCCACACATGCGAAAAGCCCAAACCATGAAACCACGAGCTGAAAAAGAAGGGCGGATACAACACTGCGTGCCTAAGGTGATCAGGAAACGAGCGGGCGGACGATCTGGGCCAAAATTACCGTCGAAAGGAAACCCCGATGGCTCTAAAGCATGATTAATTCAACGCCTAATGAATAGTCACCGAATTGAAAGGCGATTTATTACATACCTGAGGCTGGTGGTTAGCCAAGATCTCGGACCATATTTCACGGTTTCCTCGGATCTGATAAAATTTCACCCATGTGTAAGCATATGGCATTTGGGACGCTTAGTGAGCGTCTGTGCATCATCATCATTATCATTAAGACCTGAGGTCATGGGTCGTGCGATACCGGGGAAGGAAACCTCTCCGGACCGGTAAAAACGAATGCTAAATGATGTACGGAAGATTTTCAGATATGTGATTGATTTATGGTTAGGCCAATGTGGAACACTGGCTATACGATTGACGTGACTGACGTGAGTTATGGTTTATTATTTGCCATGAATATCGACTAAGATGTCTTAATAGATATCTACATTAGCGAGAATTTTAACGAACAAAAGAAAACTTGACGTCAGTAAAATAACAGGTCGACGACACATGCTAAGAGTAGGCACAAGGCAGTAGGCACCGCTTTCATTTTTCATCATGAGACAAAGTGTTTCACACCAAAGTGATAAATTCCCTGGAGATCACACCAGCACCCTTCTACCGAATCCTCTAACAACCCCTCTCACCGACTTCTAACCGCCACTGCCCGCAGCTACAGCCCACCGTCGCCCTCTGACCCCATCAACCTCAGTATCCCCCTCTCCATCCCGCCATAATGGAATATATCCTGCTCCGGCCACCAAATTTGCATTCTTCCACACACCCCAGCCCTCACAACAGCTGTTCGCCTGTGTCTACCTCTCCCTCCCCAGTCTCCGCTACCCCAAACCCCGCGGCAAGGAAGTCTTCAGTTAAGTAGCTATCAAGTTGCATTTTGACTACCCTGGCCTTTCCGGTGGTGTTTGAATTTTGATCTCGCTAACCAGCTGGGGTGTGGCTACGAACACAACACAGCTGGTAAACGACCAGCGCCAGGGCGGAACACTGTGAGCCTGTTTGTTTGTGCCCGATCCCGTTTCTGCAGTGGGTGTGTGTCTGGATGAATATGGAAATGGATCGCGTCTACGGATCTCTCTCTCAGCGTTGGCTCGAACAAGAAGTGGCGAAAACAGAAGGTCAGCGCCTCACGCGAGCCGAAGATTAACCTGTCAGTCGCCAACGAGACATGACAGAAAGTGACAAAAACGGAATTGGCAGCTGTGGGAACATTCTAATTCATTTTGATCAAATACCAGATAACACAGGAATAGAAGGTGAGGAAAGGTGATCTGTGTGAAAAATTGTGATGATTTGTGGTTTAACCCTCGCCCGTATAGGGGGGGAGGGTCGAACGGACCCCCCCCCCCCATGGTTTTTCGCGAATAACTCGCGTAAAAAGCGGCCGATCGCGACGAAACTTTCAGTACCCTCGCGTTAATCAATTTTACACCTACCCTGAAAATTTCATGACCCTGACCTCAATGACCTTTGACCTGTGACCTACTTTTCGAGACCATGTTTGGCCGGAATCGCGATTCGGCGTATGTCGGCTCGCATTAGCCGCGCGTTTGCAGTCTTTTCGTGGTTTCAAGCGTTCAAACATGTGATATGATGTTGCCCCCATGCATTAGTGTGGGTGTCAAGGTCACCTGAAGGTCAGGTCAGGTCATTGACCTTTGGTGACCTCGGTTCACTTTTTCGAGTTTTACATGTTTCTAGGCCAGTTTTTGGAGCTGAATTCGAATTTAGCAACCATATGAACATTTACGAAGTAGTTTTGGTGCCTTCGTAACATGTTACGAAGCTGTCAGAGGCGGTTGGCACCTACTAGGAATACCCGGCAGGACCCCTACTGGTTGACCTGACCTGACCTGACCCGACCTGGAATAAATACATAAAGACATCATCTGTGATCAAAACTAACATGATATGCGTGATCAGCGCCCCGAAAAACCCCATAGCAGCCACACTTTAAGACGTTCTAACAGGTCCCGATTTTCCCGACTTTTGGGTCATTGACCTGACCTGCAAGGTCAACCAATGACCTAGGACCTTAAAATTAGGTATCATCGGCTTCCTCTCGTCACGGGCAACACGCTCGTTTTTTTCCGCGAAGCTCTAGCTCGATCAGGGGCGAAACGGCAAGGGGGGGTCCAACGGACCCCCCCCCCCCCCCTTATACGTTCGCGGCTGGAAAAACACCAATACGGGCGAGGGTTAATATGTGAGGACAGCACACCACTTCAAAATGGGTATTATACAAACAGACCAACCTAAATCAATATATCGAAGAGCACGCTGATTTGATGTTGTGTAGCCAGGAGAAGTGATCTAATACCAAAATGAAAATTCAGCAGTTTTCCAATAAAATCAACACAATTAGCCAAGAAATGAAACGAGGCAACTGTGTTCATGGACCGTTGTCTAACGAAACAGTTTGTAACTACAGATGACTTCTCGATAAACTCAGTTATGTACTCCTAATCAGCCTGACCGATAGAAGAGACCATAAACACGTTCTGTATCAAACTGTTTCGTAACAATTTAGATCAGACGGATTGATTAACCACGGTGTAGAAACCGAAGTCGGTTAGAACCAATACCGTTTCACGGCTGGGACGTGTTTTGACGAGTGAGTCGGGACACATCTAATCAATCTAGGGAGGTTATCAGTAGCACTTTCACTGAACCGGGTCCTGAGCTAGGAACTCAGCTATTCAATTAGTTTGTATATCGATGACGATTTCGATCGGAATTTAAACAAGTAAACTTGAGAGCACATACTAATCCGTCTATACAGGCTTCAATACTTCCTTCAAAGGCTGTCTTCCGGTTAGCCCTATAACCTTATACCAAGCATCGCAGATGCTATTTTTGAAGATTGAACGTTCACTGAGCTCCTCTGAACCCGTCGTCTTTTCCATCCTTACGCCATGCGCTAGCCGCCAGTCGCTATTCCTGCTCTCCGCTATTATTCGCCTGCCCCCATCCATCGTCACCAAGCGGGTACCCGTGAGCCAAAAACCGAGACACTCCCTGAACCATACACATCACCCTCAGTGGACCCCTTGAGGTAACCGAACCATATACGGCGACACCCGGTACCATATGGAAGCCAGCGACAATAATTGGCTTTTCTCCTATTTACAAATGTGGCGCGCCCATGGATAGCTCCATTATGGAAATGGCGCGAGCGGGGCGGTTCTGGCGGGAGCGGATGGCGGGGTCAGTGGGATCAGCTGAGACGGAGACAGGGGGTACGCTTACCTCACTGCGGGAGGCATAGTGACCTGGCGGGGAAGAGGGAGGGGAGGGGAGGTTCCGGCACGGAGTGGGTAAGTATGTAGATTGGGTTACGGAGATGAGTTTGAGGTGGAATCTCGCTGAGCGATCGTGAATGAATGGCTAATCTGGTTGTATTGGCTGGAAAGTAGGCGTTATTTTGGTGATATGAAAGCTTATCCAAACACGTAAAACGGCAGATTCTGCCTTGGCATATAGTGGGATTTCACGGAGGTGAAACCCAAGTTATGATAAAGCAAAGGAGTTTTATCCCAGAAACTAGTCATGTACTGAATGAAACCATTATGCACTAATGCAATTTTGCCGTTTCCACTTTCCACAGCCCTGCGCAGTAAATCACACTCTGCCACTCCCCAGGTCACCGGGGGCCCACGTAGAGAGCCGGCGGCATCCCACGCCGTCAGCTGACCTGACCCGACCCCAGTGACGTAACCAGAGGTCAGCCGGAGTCGTGGACCCTCCCGGCCGTCACGAACACCCATCACGGACCGGGGAAGGCCGCGAGCGGGACCGGTACTTATCAGGTTAGAGGAGATTTATCGGGTGCCGCTGATGGACAAACTCTCACTCCGGGGAGGGGTAACACGGGAGAGACGAGAGTAAAAACTGTGTTTGCGTGGTGGGTTACTATCAGTGCCCCGAAGCTGTGCAGAAGAGGGGAGAGTGTCTTCACTGCTCTTTTAGATGTTGAAGTTGGTATGGTTTTGTCACCCAAATACTAAAACGAACGCAGTAAACCAGAAACAAGAAAGAACAAGAGCACCGCTGTTGTTTTAGTGTGGAAAGTGCTCGTGAAAGTGTCACATGCGAGCCAAAAGTGTCAACCTTAGCGCCACGACTCCAGCCATAGCGACTGAGGAGTACCTACTCACCCGGATTGAAGACCATGTCGCCCGGTGGGGTACTTGACCCCGGTCAGGTCACGGATCAGCCTCTGTCCGTGACCTGGTGACCTCAGAGTGAGGCTCAGTCTCCGCACCCGCTCTGGCGCGACTCTCTTCCGCTCCACTCTCCACTTCACTGTCAGTCCTGTGACGGTGGGTCGCTGTTCACAAGTCTTTTCTGTCTCTCCACCCGCACACTGAATGCTCTCTTCTTCTCACTTTCTCTTCGTTTGAGTCTGTGTTTGCTCTCCTCTTCTTTGGTCGTGTGTCCTCTCACTTTCGAACCTTACCAGAATGTGATGAAGTTAGAACTCGCTTGGCAGCTATATCGGACTGGTACTGACAGAACGGTAGGACCATTCCTGGAAAATATCGGCTTGCGCTGCCAGCAAAGGCAGCATCTTTGATTTTAAGTTTCATTTTGGTTTGCTTTCCTTCAGAACATGATAATCTGCAAAGTTGTTATGCCATTTGGCTACCAACAAAACACTTTAAATGACATTAAAAATAAAAAGTGCGGTTTTTACATAAAGATTGCTTGCATCTCACCCGTTTCAGTACACAGCAGTGACCAGTTATTGCCAGGACAGACTGGAAAACTCAACACAATGCAAGTAGATAACATTCAAAGGCATAACTGTAAACCGTTACAAGTCTGCTCACGCTTGAGAAGTCAGAGACAACAATGTAAACCATTGTAAACACTGCCACCGACGCTAATTTACTAGCCGAATCTCAGTTAGGAATCGTAACCAGAACACTATGTCACTAATGCCCATTGTCCTACACTGGACCTGTCGCTATACACTAGATGACGTCATACAGCCCCCGGGCAACGATTAGCCGACAAGCCTAGTCTCAAATCAGCAAACATTTCTCACACGCCACGAAACAAACTCGGACACAATCGTCGGACCATGTCGGGTCCGTTAGAAAATTCGCCGGGACACGCCGGTAGAAATGTGTCCGCGCGGGGGCGGTACGGACGGTAAATGACGGAAATTTGTGCGAATTAGTAGACAGGTGGTGTTTAGCGTGATTGATTGATTGACAATGCGAGGAGGAATATTCTGATTTAGAGAAAAGCGACACCTGGTGGCCCAGAATACACGGTATAGCAAATGGTGAGGAATTGAAAGCTGATCTACATAGTTTCTATCGTGTGAGGGGAAAAGCTTTGGGCGAACAGCACACTTTTTCGTCAAACACACCAGATATACAGCTATCTCTGCGATGAACTAAGCGAGTCATTCTTTGTGATTTATCTGAACAAATCGATGCCAAGTATCCAAAATAGAAGCTCATGAAAGGAAGGCGGGACCTCGACCAATTCCACAAAAGACTCGTCCCCTTTTACGGTGCTACATCAAAATCCGACAGGGCCTCATCATTTCCGCCAGAGTGTATCAAAGCTCGTCTATTTACAGCGCCTCGCTGTCTCTGATTTTGGAAATGTTATTGGCAGCGAGCATCCATCTAAAGCAGACGACTCTAGTTGAGGTATTGTGACTCAGGCTCCTCGGGTGATAATTAACCGATGAGGGAGCATTAGAGTTGTGTTGAGTGAGCCAAGAACTGTTCCCCATGGAGGCACCATAAGATAAAAATTACCAGACGGGATAGCGAGACAGATGAAGCTAAGTGACTAAAAGCCCGATGACTTTAAATAGGCATATAACGTTACTACATATGACATAAAACTGCGTCCAATGCCATCACCACTTCTACCTCTACTTCTCACTCCTGTACCTCTTTCTACTACGATCAACACCGCTGCCCTATTCCCACGGCCCACCTTCTCAAACCTTGCCAGCCACCTCCCAGCCATCATCAGCGAACAGCTGTGCTGCGTCCGACTCAGACAACAGCTGCCGAACCCATACCGAACCATAGCCGGGCCCATCCCACACCCACTAATCGGCTTTCACGGCCCGACGAAACTAAGCCACCGGAACAAAGCGGAGCGAATGGTGGACAGGACGGAGGGCCGATCGGATTTGGGCGCGGACCGGACATCGGATGTCGGAATAGGGATCGGGGATGTGGGGATTGGGTAGTTCTGAATTGATTATAAACAGCAGGGAGACTTGGCGGTGGAATGAATTACTGACACAATCTACAGAATTACAGATGCTCGCCATTACAAATTACTTGGCCCGCGTGAAATTGGAGTAAACTGTCGAGCAACATTTTAAACAGAAGCGATATGTTGCTCTAAACCGATAGGTGCAGTTCCTTAATATTTTGCATAAACTCGAAGCAGAGTGGAAGCCAACGGCTACCAATTCTGATAATGGCAAATCACATATTTGGCCACCGTGAACACGGGAATTTGTCAAGCATCATGCCTTCAATCGATCAATCACATCACCCCTCCCCCGGTCCCCCCCCCCCGTTCTGCCTGGTTTCAACTCGCAAACCATTCTACCAACTCAAATGACCATGTATGCGTCTCCCAGCTGGATTTCCGCGTTCTACCACCACTACAAACTGAAAAGCAGCGACTACAGACTCGAATAGTGCTCCGGGTCTCACCAAAGCTAGGATCGTGACAGAGCAGCAGCGACAGGGGTGTTATTGGAATTTAAACGGTTCGCCAAACACCGTTACAACGAAATTACCGGCCTCTCTCAGATGCAAATCACGAGTCAGAACGCACAAGTCACGGCCATCCCTTGGGATCGCTGAGGCTGCCGTTAGGTGGTTAACCGGTGGCATTCAGAAACATGATCACAGGATGCTAAATGAAAACGTGACCGTCAGATGGAATTGCAAGAAATAACTATCATACTTTGACATGCTTTCTGGATAGTCGGACGGTATTTTAAAAGGTATTTGTCCAACAGCCTATGCTTTTTGTCTCTCCTCGCTGACACCTCTAAAGCACCCGAGCCAAGTCCGTTCGTGCTCGTGCTGTACCGGAAGCCCCGTCTCGTGCGGCACTGTTCTGTTGTTGTGCCACAGGCTGACGGGCCACTTTCTCTGGCCGCATGGGTTGGTAATGAATACCATTACCAGCCGGGGGCGGGTTCAGATGAGGAATACAGTGAGAGGATGTAGCGGGAGTACCTCTCTACTCGAGAGGAGAGGTGGCGCCGGAAACGAACCCGTGCAGGCTGGGTAGTGAATGAAAAGGTTTGGAGAAGATGGAGAGATGAGGAAGAAGAGAGGAAGAGATGGATAGATAAGGAATTTAAGGAAGAAGATAAGAAAGGAAGATAAGGAAGAAGAGATAAGGAAGAGATGGAAAGATAAGGTCGGAACTACTTCAGACACATTCAAAATGGAAACATCACATGGATGCGGCTCAGAACGCAATACCTCGTTCAATTTTTGGCAAAAGAGCCCGATGAAAGGGCAAAACGAATCAAGACTACGCCATCAGTCATGTGAATGACATCACAGATTCACTACCAGAGAAGTCTAAATTCTGATTTGCATTAATTAATTGGACCTTCTCCGTCATTGAGCCGTCAAGAGTATACGAACTCTATAACAGATGTACCCAGAAACGAGATGAATGAGCAGAACGATGGATCTATAAACGAAGAGACCCGATCACTGCTCCCGAGGAATTTCCAGCCTCAGCCTCACAATGCCACCCTCCTCCCAACAGCCAAAGCCATCCGTTAGTTTCCTCGTCCGGTAAAATTCCTCAGAGCTTCCCTCCGGCAGAGGCGGGGACAGCTGACAAATAGAGCCATTCACGGCGCACTCAGCGCGCTGCGTTAGCCGTACCGCGCCGGGCCGCGTTAGAACTGTCCCAGCGGCGCCAGACTGTCGCCACACGGAATGGCAGGACCATACCGACCCACAAAGGCCGGAGGGGGTTTATCCGAAGTAATTTGTCCAGCAGGGTGAGCGGGGATAATGTGAGAGGACGCTACAGTACCGTAGAGTGGTGGGCTCGTACCGTTTGCGTTTGGGATTGTCTCGGCTCGCAGGGATAATTTGTGTTGGGTTGGACTAATGGGACAGCATTGTTCAAAGTGGAGCAGAAATGTGCTGTCAATTATGTTGATAAAATCAAATAATTTGCAATGAACCGCTAAAGAAAACAAGCTTTATAGCAATTCAAAACTATAGGTCAAGGCATACAGTCTTCGAGCTAACTAGAAAACTTTTTTACAAACTGAAATAACATCACAAAAGTCTAACTGATATCATGTAAAACGTATCGACTCACATAGTGCCTGTCTCGCATATTCACAGGACCCTCGGCACGGAGGTGAGAGTTGGCCAAATGGCACTGCCTGTGGCGGAGTGCGGTGACAAAGGTCAAGGGTTCGAGACCCGTCGGCTGCATTACTTTAGGGCACGCCTTTCAGTTGCGGTGGCTGTGACCTACTGATTACTGAATGTCATTTACGGGGATGACTCAATTGGGAATCGCGTGACACTGCGTTATGTAGATGTCATCTGAGGCAAGGTTAGGTAAGGTAAGTTTCCTAGCCTTGATCTCGCTATCATCATCATATAACCTTTACATACTTCAGGGTGATAAGGCAGAAATAACAAGGCATTTGCAATAATTTATGGCATAACTACCGGCACGCATCACTGCACCAGCTGCTTTACTGTGCTGACTGCAGGTATGGAAAAGATATCAAGTCCCTGAAGTTTTCTGAGGGAATTCGCATTATATAAATCCTGAACTTATTTTCGAGACAGCAGTCATAATTCACTCTCTCACGGCCAGCGGTTTTGAAAGGAAAAAGATAATTCACAGTTCGTCAATTTAGTATCATGAATATTCAAATTGATACATTAATCTGATAGAGCGTGTGGCGGCTGGCGTTACGTTGATCTATTCTGAAATTAGTTTCAATGGCAGATAGCCTACGCAATAACGCACCAAATCGTCCTCACGCATTAATTCGTGATGAAACAGCGAACCGTTCCAGTAAGACAATTTATCGTCACTCTTTCCGTCAAACATGCTAAAACCGGCGACTAAAGTATCCAACTAAAGGGTGAGAGGCAAATTGATGGCATTTGAGTTTCCTGGATGTCATTTAAGCTTGAAGAAATGTGCGACTCAATTAAAAACCTTCAGCACTTATAAATAGCTCAAAGTGTTCACAGATGGAAAAAACATGGATATTCCTTCTCATAACTCTGTAATAGATTTATATGCCTAACGTTTCAACTCAAATGAAAAGAGTTTGCCTGGCGACAATAACATAAGACAACATTGATTTAATAAACAGTCCGATATAGCTGTCAAGCCGTTCTATACAACCAGCAAATGTCACATTCCAGCTCCATCGAAGTTAAAGCTGACCAACGTACCGAATCAACCCATCGTCTCTCCAAGAAGTTCTTGAAAAACTGTTGCCATGAGAGTTCCTGTCAGCTCACACACACAGCACGGTGATCTTCCAACACACGCACGGGCTCTCCTGTACTGACCGCGCCTGGCCCGCCCCCGACTCTCGCGCGCCGAAGCAGAAGACTGAATCTACTCAAACACCCACCGGCCCTAGTTGTGCAGGCCGCCGCCAGGGGCGCGAGCGGCGCTAGTGTAGCCGAAGGAAGCAGCATTGGTGAAAAAGTGTTCGGTGTCGGCGAAAGGGTATCGAAACCAGGGCAAACAGTATGATGGTATTGGCCTAATAGTTTGTATCGGGCAATTTCACGGCGGGTGGTCCCAGCAGTGGTGACGGAAATAATGTCACCTCGATTTGTAAGTGAACAGAAATAATTCAATAACAAAAAAAAAAAATATCCCTCAGCAGCGGGAAAAGAAAAAATCTAGCATAAGTGGAGTGGGAGTTGGGAAATAGGCAGATAATGCATAACTGCCCATCCTCCCGGAGTTCTTCGAATTAGGCACCCATCTTTCATAAACAATAAACATCCATAAATGGCAAGTCTGTGATTTTTTTTAATATTCTTGACGCATCCTGTATTAAATCAGACAGTTGCTATCCATCTAAGGCACGTAAGAAAACAGCAAGAAGGCAACATGTTGCAGACAGGCAGACCGTTGTCAAAGGGAAGCACTTCGGCGAAAAACCGTGTCAACGTCTCGTCAACAATCAGCCAACTTCCTTGATGACAGCCGGGGGCCATAAGTCTCCACAGTAATGTCTACCTTCCCACCAAAGCCGGGCTAGTGCGGCCCCGCGACTGTTTCCTGTCTGAAGCACGTTTTATAACAGTTAAACGCCGAGCAGCTAACTTTGCGGTCGGTCGGTGCTCACGACTTGTGGAGTAAACATGACGGAGAGTTTAAAACGATGGAGGAACACGACAAACGAAAAAAAACTGATGTTGAAAGTTTGACGGACCCATTGTCTCAGGCTGACCTAGCTGAGCGAACTATTGACCCTAGTTGAGCAAAGTCGTAAACAAATAAAATATTAGGTCAACACTCAGCAGCATGCGGCCTAACAGTAAGAACACCCGCTGGTTCCACAATCCACAATGAGCTTTCTTTAGTGCCATAAAAACGCAGATGTCTTCTATGAGCTCCATGGCTCTACGAAGCTCCCCTTTAAGCAGTACTGTCTCGCAGAACCTTTCTTTGAGCCGCCCCATGGCCACACATGGCTGCTCTCCAAACCCCGTATGTATGTAGTCTGAGCTGACGGTGTCTATGAGCGTCATGATCCCACATGGCTCTCCTCTTCTCTAAACTCCACGGTCCCGTCTGACCGTTCACCGATCCCCGTGCTCCCACCCGTCCCGTGTCTCTGAAGACTGAAGTGTGCCGCTGTGTTTACGACTGACAAACAGACCCTCACTGCGGGGGGCTGACCCGACCCGACTGTGTGCCTGTCCCACTGACGAGCAGAGATTGGAGACGAACGCTCCATGGGGAAGCTATGGAATACGTGTACGAGTATAGAAGCGGCGTTAGAGAAATATAAAAATATCGAACGATGGAAAACGTATTTCTTTCAATCGATCTATCAAGCCAATTCGTTTTAAAGGAGGTAGGTACACATGTGGTAAAAATGGGAGTAATGATGCGATGGCTTCTTCAGTCATGGAAACGATGTCCAAAACTTTTGTGCGGGTGTAAGATCTAAGGCGAATGGAAATTAAACGCAAGAAATTTACGTGACACTAAACTGTGCGTCCAATTAACTAAGTATGCACATCAGTAGACATATTTCACCGTCTGGCACCCCTAGACCTCGCACAATACTGCTTCTGTGTCACATCAAACCCACCACCCGTCCTGAGCAACTCATTGCCAGTTCTCAGAACCCTGACGTATATCCCACACATCTCACACTAACTCACACGCTGCTCACTCTGCTCACACAACTCACAGAACTCACAGCCGGAGTGTGATATCGTGACAGTGTAATGGCTGCAGAGTGACTCCGAGTTGAATCATTGCTGCCTGCAGGGCAAAGCCAGCGACTAATTTGTCTCAATGACGGTCATAAAGGCGCGCTTTGCACGAGGAAAGTGACTAAACGAAATTCGAACGAAATAAAGAGGATGAAAAACTCCCACGTAGCCTTGCACTTAGCATCTGTTGCCGCATGATCACTGACTAGGGATGGATGGGACGACGCGTCGCGGAGGCAGAGACCGTGTGGGACGAAAATGTCCCGATAGGACAGCCCGCCCTGCCGCTCAAACGGTCACCCCGAAGAGGGTGAAGTCTAGAGGGGGCTTGTCCTCACCACCGATTGTCTGATAGGGATGACCACCAGTCCGGAAAGGGATGCCGGAGGGGGATGCGGATGCCAAATGGGCTTGCCCTGGGGAAGGACGGATGCGTGTTAAGGTGGTCTGAAACTGCAGGGATCTGACCAAGAGACAGAAATGAACAAAAGTGCCTGTGCCCGTCGGCTATCATTCTGAGTCTACTGAATGCCATTTCTAGGGCGGTGTTCACGATATTTGCAGATTCTGTCCAAAACCTTTCTCCACATCCACACTGAGAACGAGCATAGCTTCACATTCAGCCACCAAACGCAGACCTCAGACCCGGTCATGGCGTCATCAGTCGTGGAGCTCTCACCGAATCTCGACTCGGATCGTGGACCGTGCCTGCCACCTGGCGGTCGGACGTGAAAACAGACTGTGTGTGGCTGGTCGACAGGTGGTGCGCGGTACCGGCCTTCGCTGAAGTCTTCTCCAGCCATTCATGAGCTCTGGCAAACTGGTCACCGAAATTATAACTGCTCAAAAATAAGTGTAAAGCAAAGGCGGATAAAGAGCCAAAGAAGCAAACAGCGAGAGACAGAAAGGACGGGTAGAAAGAGGAGAAGCCAGGGAGAGATAAGAAGTGAGGGATAGAGAGGGAGAGATAATAACGATGGTCTAGGTAAATTTTCAACTTGCATCTCAAATTTCGGCCGTATTCAAATAATTGTCCCTTCCAAAAACAAGCATCACCCGTGGTGCAGCATTCGCCAATAATTATCACATTTTACCGTTACATTTTACGGCTACCTGTCACTTGTCAGCCTATTTATCTCTATGTCTGTCGCTAATAATATATCTCCTTCAGACAACCCGTTCTAGCTGAGTGAATCCTAACGCGTCGTTTGGTTGCCCACCTATGTTTAAATCTTTGTCTGACATCTCAGATTGAACGCGATGGTGTTCGATTTCGTCGTCATGAGACTTTAACTGCGTGATCGTGACTCCGTAATCTATCATACCTGGGTGGTAAATGTGTGTACAGTGGTTAGTGGAAGTGTTGATGGTAGTGTTTGAACACGACTGTTCACTTAGCAGTAATGGGTTAACGATGTTTGCTGTTTTATTTGGGTGTAGTGGCAATTCGAGTGAAGGTAGAACATCGTCTCAATTAGGCTGAGATGGGGTACCGTTGAGCCAAAAGTTACTACAGTTTCCTTTGCTTAGCTCATAGCTGAGATAACACGCCCTAAAGTGTGAGGAGGTTTGTAGCAAGGTGCTTCAAGTGTGGCACTTGTAATTAATGTGGTCGTTATGATCCAAACTTACGAGTCTTTCGCCTGCAATAAACCAATTAAATGTGAAAGTAGCGACCAATGTCAATCACGATTGCAAAATGTCAAGAAAGGCATCGAATAAAAGTCCCAACAGCTGGGTTGTAGCGCAACCACGTGCGCAGCATGCATTACAGTACCTACACCGTAAAGCCATTCAGGACACGCATTTATGCAGCTGGTGATATAAACCTGCCAAGACGAATTGGAGTTCCCGCCGTCTACAAAGCTTGTTAACCCGCGCCCTGCTGGGGGTCCTGGATTTCCACGCCCTGCTGGGGGGGGGGGGTGTTTGAACACCCCCCCCCCCCTTCTAACTCGGCTCCTGGGCCACGTAGCGATACGCGGAAGGCGGCGTTCGAAAGGGCGTCAAAAATAATGAGGAAATCACTTAGTTCTAGTTAAATAGTCAATAGTTCTAGATGGAGCGTCTCAGAAAAATTCGTGAGTTATGCTATCTAAAAAATAAAATAGAAAGGTCAACTACATAAGGCACCAAACCCAAACAAACTTGGAGATTGGTCAACCACCCATGAACATAAAAGACGAAATTCAATAATGAACTGTGACTAAACAGTGAACGACTTTTCACCCATTCACAAGCGAGCAGTGGAGACTGCATTTTGGAGACTACATTGGACAGTAGGTATAAACATAACACCAGTTTGCCGGTGACTGCGATGGAAAACAGCAGCATATCACCGACCCTTCGCTGTTCGTCAAACGTTACAAAAAGCCTGCCTCTTAGTGTGTCTGCATTGACTGAATACTGCAAAACACATTACTCATAACAGCACTTCTGCTACAAGGGCTGCGTCCCACACTCCAGTAAGATCCGTTTTAGCCGGTCTGAAAAGTCACACATCGGCTTCTTTCAGTCCTTTTCCGAACCGTCTATGTAGTACCCTCTCAGCCCAGCAAGCTGCCGGTTCTAGCGGCAGTTTCGACTCCGGTAAAACGCAGCTGTAAAACTGAACCAATTGATCGTAACTCACGTGAGATTTGCAACATGTCACCTCGAAACTATCACTGAGTTTGCACGGTCGGTCCATACACCGTGAAACCTGAGCTGGATGTAGATAGATCGGGATGTGAAGAGAGATTCAAATAAACAGCTCTTGTGTCGCTCTTTTGAATCAGTGTATGTGAGGGAACTTGAAAGTTGTTACCATAACCTGGTGAGATGAGGAATATTTATTCAGCTTATTCATGAGACAAATACTTTCGTCGTGTCTATCGCTTGTAAAATGCTGTGTTGCAGTAAAGAACAGTCGTAAAAAGCTGCAAAGAAGCATAAACAGCGCCGTTCTAAAACCATTCTACTCAGGCTTAAAAACCATTTACAGCTTCCAGTATCCGTTATGCCACTTGTAATATTGAAACATTCTTGAATGGGTAATGATGACACAATGAAACAAACTCTCGTGATTTGACCTGTACTGAACCTAGGGTCCGTCCAAAACTGGATGTCAGGAATCGATCCAACTCATCTTGTAACCAATCACCGACTGTCACTCAAGAATGTTGTCATCTGACCCGAAAATAGCACTGCGGTGCAGGGCCAGACGGATATACGTTATGCAGTAACGGTACAACCCAACAACCCGCACAACTTGTGAGATAATCTGATAAAACACACCCGTGCGCGCAGCTGTGAAGCCGATTCAGGACTTGATGAGTCTGGAAATATGTGTAAATTTAACACCGCAAGACGGAGGCTTGTCCGGGCGGTTGTTTTCAAGTGTGACCCCGGATAAGTTAAATGACCCTGGACAGCGACCGCTTAAAGGTCATGAGCCAGGCCATGGCAAGGCAATGGTCCCTGGCCCTGCACTTGTGATACAATAACCAAACAGGTACGATTTACCGCTACTGGAATATGTGGGCTATGTGACCCCCGTGCTGATGCGTTTTTTCGTGCCTGGGCTTGTACTGCATGGACCTGTAGCACAATCAGGCGAATATCCCAAAACGTTCCTTTTATGTCACTACTGACTTCTAACTAATAACGTTCGTTGAAAGCTCAGCTTAGGCAGGCAGCTCTGGCGATCTTTGGGAGATTCAATTCACATCTGTTTGACATGAAGTGATGCACGATTATTTACCACTTACCTTATGACCATATGCATCAAAACATTAGTTCCTTTAATAATTTGTAGCAAGCAACAAAACCATAATCTCATCACATACAAATGCTTTAGCATTAACAATAAATAAATAAATAAACCGAATCACAATATTAAGACATCAGCGGTGCAACGAACGTGACGTAGGGTGACCGGTTTTGCAAAAAGTTTTGAAAAGTTTTGCTCCCCAGGTCTAATCTAACGTATTCGGGGGTGCTGATCACGAATCCGGCGGAAAAAATATAAAATTCGAATTTTTTTTGACCGCCCCGGCTCTTTGATTATTTTCGGTTTTCTCAATTTTTGCATGTTTTTGAATAATATGATGAATGTAATGAAAAAATATTAACAATGTATCGCTAAATGCATGTACCAGTCGATTCGGCATACAGCGGCGTCGAAATCGGCACGCCGCCTGCTTCACCGGCCTCGCAGGAAAGCATAAGGCTCGGAAGGTTTGCGTTAGTTACCCGATTCTCTCCATAGATGGCGCTGGCGTAGCCGCCCGCCGGCCGGTCGTTGCCGTGCCGTTCACAGCCCCGGCGGTCACTTGCGACCGTCGTGGTCGTTATGCTACGTCTATCAAAGCACGACAGAAATGTTCACTTCATTTTTATGTTACTTCAGACATATTTTAGACCTAATGTTGAATTGGATAAATGACTACCGTGAATTGGCGAAATGGTGGAGTGCGCTCGGGAGCCATTTACAATAGCGAGGAACGTAGGTGGATTGATCTGAGTAACATATGACACTGCGTTCACTGTTGATATGAAGTTTATTCACACTATGTAGTATGTAGACGGGTGACATGAGAACAAAGTGACTAACATACCTTGTGTACGACACATGGATGAAGCTAATGCTACGTTTTCATTTTGTTTCGGTAGGCCCGTTTGTTCAGAGCGTAGCCGTCCTGTCGGTCTGCGCCTGTTACAGCTGTGACTGATTCGGTGGTCAGCTTTACAGCCCTTTCGGTGGATTGGGTATGGCAGGGACCCCCGTTTTGGAGTCTGTAGAAAGTCGCGCAACTCATCCTCGCTCATGTGTCGTACACAAGGGGGCTCAATGTCTCGGCCCTCGTCAATCGCTCGCTGCACGTTAACCAGTTCCATATCGTTGTTCGCTTGAACGTTAATTTCCGGCAGCCGGAAGTGCCGAATGGGCTGCTGCTGTGGCGGTGGGGGTGGCAGCTTTGGCGGCGGTCGTGGCGGCGGTGCCGGCGGTGGTGGTGGTGGTGGTGGTGGTGATGGCCGCCGCCGTTTCAGACGCCGCTGCTGCTGTTGTGGCGGCGGCGGCGGCGGCGGTGGCGGTGGTGGTGGTGGTGGTGGTGATGGCCGCCGCCTCTGTCGCCGCTGCTCCTGCTGTGGCGGGGGCGGGAACGGCGGCTGCTCCTGTCGCTGCCTTTTTTGACGAATGCTCTGGATTAATAATCCAAAACGAATGCTCTGGATTAATAATCCAGAGCATTCATCAAAAAAGGCAGCGACAGGAGCAGCCGCCGTTCCCGCCCCCGCCACAGCAGGAGCAGCGGCGACAGAGGCGGCGGCCATCGCCACCACCGCCACCGCCGCCGCCGCCGCCGCCACAACAGCAGCAGCGGCGTCTGAAACGGCGGCGGCCATCACCACCACCACCACCACCACCACCACCACCACCACCACCACCGCCACGACCGCCGCCAAAGCTGCCACCCCCACCGCCACAGCAGCAGCCCATTCGGCATTTCCGGCTGCCGGAAATTAACGTTTAAGCGAACAACTATATGGAACTGGCTAACGTGCAGCGAGCGATTGACGAGGGCCGAGACATTGAGCCCCCTTGTGTACGACACATGAGCGAGGATGAGTTGCGCGACTTTCTACAGACTCCAAAACGGGGGTCCCTGCCATACCCAATCCACCGAAAGGGCTGTAAAGCTGACCACCGAATCAGTCACAGCTGTAACAGGCGCAGACCGACAGGACGGCTACGCTCTGAACAAACGGGCCTACCGAAACAAAATGAAAACGTAGCATTAGCTTCATCCATGTGTCGTACACAAGGTATGTTAGTCACTTTGTTCTCATGTCACCCGTCTACATACTACATAGTGTGAATAAACTTCATATCAACAGTGAACGCAGTGTCATATGTTACTCAGATCAATCCACCTACGTTCCTCGCTGTTGTAAATGGCTCCCGAGCGCACTCCACCATTTCGCCAATTCACGATAGTCATTTATCCAATTCAACATTAGGTCTAAAATATGTCTGAAGTAACATAAAAATGAAGTGAACATTTCTGTCGTGCTTTGATAGACGTAGCATAACGACCACGACGGTCGCAAGTGACCGCCGGGGCTGTGAACGGCACGGCAACGACCGGCCGGCGGGCGGCTACGCCAGCGCCATCTATGGAGAGAATCGGGTAACTAACGCAAACCTTCCGAGCCTTATGCTTTCCTGCGAGGCCGGTGAAGCAGGCGGCGTGCCGATTTCGACGCCGCTGTATGCCGAATCGACTGGTACATGCATTTAGCGATACATTGTTAATATTTTTCCATTACATTCATCATATTATTCAAAAACATGCAAAAATTGAGAAAACCGGAAATAATCAAAGAGCCGGGGCGGTCAAAAAAAATTTGAATTTTATATTTTTTCCGCCGGATTTGTGATCAGCACCCCCAAATACGTTAGATTAGACCTGGGGAGCAAAACTTTTCGAAACTTTTTGCAAAACCGGTCACCCTAATGTGTCCCTCCTCACTAGAATCTCCCCTTGCACCGCTCAGATGGCTAGAAACCTGATGCAACCCCCCCCCCCCGGTCGAGACACCGGTATAATATCATTGTCTGGGCCTCGTGCTGGGTCACAGCAGAGGTCCTTCACCCGGCAAACTCCGTGGGTGACACTGCGGGCCCCACAGCGACACCACAGCGGCAGAGCCGCAGCGTCAAACTAATCCGTCCGCAAATGACTTAGTCGGTCACAACAAGTCAGTGTCGGCGGTGGAATTTCCAAGGGTTTAGCCCGGGATGGAGCTAGGCCTCAGCTGAGGAAGAATCAACTGTTGTGAGGCCCGAGGATTGAAACCGACCGCCCAGACCAGCTACTTGGAATGACGCTGTTTAGCATGCTAATACCGTTGTTGAAGAAGCATGCTACATGACACAGTTTCGTGTTATTCGTGTTGAGACAAATTGCATTATGATAGTTGCAGTAGTCGGCAGATTGTGGTATGACAAGCATCATTGCAGAATAATAGCCTGTAAGTATGCTGCAGTGAATTATGTTATGCTTCGCTTGTTTTGCCGCAATCACAAACAAGTACCTAATCCTATACTAGAAATATGTTATACAAATAGTTATGATGCAAAAGAGCTAGTCACCATTCAAATAAGAAGCCGGTTAGGATCATGAATCATAAAAACAGCCAATTCAAAATAATAAAGAAAAGATGTAGGTAAGGTCAGGAAATAGCGCTTCACTTTGTTCTTCATTCTGCAAACAGATATTTGACGGTAACCACTAGCTTGCTCGGTATTCGTCATTTTCAGATAAAGCTGTTTCAACAAGGAAGCTTGCTTAATGCTTACAGTTCAATTATGTGGAATAATATCATCTTCAGACACCAATGTCATCACGCCTTATCAATTCACGCCTCCATGCCATGCCATGAATCACGATTATCAGTCTCACGACTTCCTACACCCTCCCATGACCTCCCTACCCTCCCCCCCCCCCCCCCCACTGCAATGAATGTCCCTCCCTGGTGGTCACCGCCCCTCGCTGCAGGTCCCCAGATGGTGGCAACTCACACCCCAGCAGACCGGGTGGGTGCCGTGAGCCTCACCAAACGCCAGTCACCGCCCGTAATAAGATCATTTAACGCCGGCGACGATTAAAACAGGCTCTCACGGCGCATTTGTCGCCCCTGTGCAGAGGCGGAGCTAGAGTGGAGAGTGGGTGGGGTGCGACTGGAGATTTGTGAACAAGACTCTTCACGAGGTAGGTGCTTATAATGGAAGCTGTGGGATGGTAGTGACAGCATATTGCATCAGGATTAATCGGCATGAAGCGGTCGACTCGCTCTTCTTCAGGGCTAAGAAAAATAAAGTAAATGTTTATCCGAAATGTCATACACTCATACCAAGAAAATATTATGTCACTACTAAATATTGACTGCTGAAATCAATTAAAAGTTTGTGAGTCCTAGCGCACAATGTAGAAAAATTACAAAAGTATTGCAGGATTGATCCTAAGGTCTTAACAATCGCTTTCATTCCAAGGCGCTTCATTGACGTTATTCTTCAGTCATCTCCCGTCACTCTCCATCCCAACTCCCGCGCCTCTGAGCACGCCTCTGCTCTGCACGTGCACACGTGCGGGTCATTGCTCCCTCGCAGCACAGCCACAGGTATCACTGTCCACTGCACTGGTCCCTGGAGCATCATCTTCCACCACTACATAACAATGCAGGAGCGTCATCATGATGGACAAGAGTGTCTCCTGATGAGTGCCAATGATAGCTTTGTAAGCGAACATTGGCGCAGATGCCGACGCCGGCAAAGCGTCCTACCAAAGGAGGGAATGTTTGTAAAACAGCCCTGGCCCGGGGTGGAGTGTGGCGTTTGTAACGGAGGTAAAGTGGTACAGAGGTTTGATGAGCGGTGTGATTGGTTGGTGGTTGGGGTGGTGGCGACACGCATTAGCCATTTGAGGAGGGTGTTTTGGACTGGGGATGTCGCTGAGGCGGATAACTAAAAGAACTGCTGAAGTAACTGCTACACGTAAGACTAATGGTGGGGCTGCACTTGGCAAGCGGTATGCGCAACAAGACAAAACAGTTTTTGTGCGTAGACGGAAAGTAAAAGGAAGGAAGGGGCGGCAGATGAGGTAGGCCTTGGACATATTTCGCCATACTTGTGAAGTGCAATGGAGAAAGAAGTAATCATAATGCCTCTGTCCAATATTGCTAGAGGAAAGGAGAAAACAAAGAGCGCAGCTTTGTAATTGACAAACATCGAGGTCGTGATGCCCAAACACATCACCAACTCAATTCGCTTTTCCAGAAAATAATCAGGCTATCAGTGCAGCAGTTTACATCAAGTATATCAGCTTCTATAGACCGTCCGATTCCTGACTCCGGCTATTATGTTGGACGATCGGTCACCGTCAGGAAAGGTGACGCAGCTGAGACGAAACCGTCACTCGTTCACTCTATCTGTCTCCGCCACCCTTGCCCTTCCATTATATACAAGTCGGAACGTGACCATAGCCCTCAACTGTTGCTCTGAAAATGTTCGCTGATCCGAAGATAGTTTGTGTTCTGTCTTGATATTTTCTTATTTGACAAGCTTTCACAGATCGCATGTCCCCGCTACGCTACACACTCAACAAGGTTAATGAAAATCACCACTCTAAAGAGCCGCAAAATCGTTACTCCTATCGCCTCTAACGACGTCCCTGGCACCGCCCTTGCCCCCGTTCCCATGGGACCTGCTCTCCGCCCCTCTCATGTGTCTGTTACCATCAGTACCGGCTTCCTTTCAGGGCTGCAAGTCAGCCGAAAAGCCGGTCCGATATCAGCCGCACGGCGCGGGTCGGTAGGAATTACATCACTCTGATTTCACAGGGAAGTGACTGGGTGAGACGCCTTCCCTTGCGCCGGGCGGATATGCAAGTAATTACACCCGGCAAAACATCGTGGTGTAGATTGCCAAAGTAAAAATACCGCTGTTGTGTGCGGGTCAGGGTCAAACAGTCTACAAGGATCTAGCAGCCTTCTAAGTGTTAAGAACAGTTTGATGCAATACGATGTGATAATGCTCGCTATGAGTCAGAAACGCCTGGTGAGCGATGAGCTAAGCTGCGCCATCAGCTGCATTTAAGTGGTGATAAAACTAGTGACCGAAATGGGCGCTCAATGTCTGACGAGCCCTATTAGCATAATAATGACTGACGTTTATTTGCTGAGCAGTCAGTAGTGAGTCAAATGCATCATCAATCAAACCTGTTGAATGCTGGGAGGCCCACAATATGCAAGTACACTATTCTGGGAATGAGAGAAATTTGCATTCATGTTTTAGCATTATATTGCATCATCCAATGACATAGCTTTAGCCGTTCTCCACCATCAAAAGTAAAAACAGAACAGATATTTCCAGCACAATCACCAGCAATAGTTACATTACAAAACTGCGATAATTTCTTTAGCGATATTGAAAAATGCCTGAGCATTTCCATCAAAATCTACTGACAATTTACGATAAAATTTCGAAGTTTACCAAGCACTCTTGCAGACGTACGCAAATAAAATCCATCATTGTGCTATTAACTTCAGTCTATCATGAGATCCACACAAACTGAGCTAAAATTTACCTAAAAAACTCGCCACACAGTGTGTGTGTCACACACACTGTGCGGCGGCAGTCTCGTGCGCTACCACAGGGCGGTCCGCCAGTGGGTTCCGGACAAAATATCGAAAAGCAAAATATCGAATAGCAAAATATCGAAGACAAATTATCGAAGTGGCAGAATATCGAAAGCAAAATATCGAATGCGCAAAATATCGAAATCGCAAAATATCGAACCGCAAAATATCGACATCGCAAAATATCGAAATCGCAAAATATCGAATTGCATAATATCGAATTGCAAAATATCGAACTCGCAAAATATCGAATAGCATAATATCGAAAGCAAAATATCGAAACTTAAAATATCGAAAGACAAAATATTGAAAGACAAAATATCGAAAGACAAAACATCGAAAGACAAAATATCGAAAGACAAAATATCGAAAAGGCAAAATATCGAACGCAGAATATCGAAAAGACAAAAAATCGAACGCAAAATATCGAACAGACAAAATATCGAAAGACAAAATATCGAAAAGGCAAAATATGGAACGCAGAATATCGAAAAGACAAAATATCGAACGCAGAATATCGAAAACACAAAATATCGAACGCAAAATATCGAACAGACAAAATATCGAACGCAAAATATCGAAAAGGCAGAATATCGAACGCAGAATATCGAAAAGGCAAAATATCGAACGCAAAATATCGAAATGTCAAAATAACGAACGCAAAGCGTCGAAAAGGTAAAATATCGACTTGAAATGGCCCTCTGCGGACTCTTTAGAGCTCTGTCGAACTCTGTCGAAATTAGGTTTCGCTCGACAGATCTTCCGGGGCTAGCAAACATAGGCGGATCCAACCCAGAGTGTTGGGAGGGGCAAACCATCACAATTTATTGTTTCTTTTCATGCACTGCCATAGACGTAATGTTAAAAATGATGTCCTTTGTGGAGGGCAATTGCCCTATTTGCCCTCCCCTGGATCCGTCACTGCTATCAAACACCGTTTGAGTTTTGAAAATCGGTCCAGTAGCTTCGGAGATAGGAGGGGGGGCTCCAAATAGTTTCCCCCCCCCCCCCAGTCAGTTGTGTTATGGAATGTACCCCAGTCAGGCGCGGGTTAAGTTAACATCATTTTAATTTCACTGCGTCGTCCATAAATCGTGCATTTTTTTGTTTATAAGTGGGTATCTATAGCAGCAAGAGCCTATTCCTTCTTAATTCCAAAATTAATAAACAACAATTGTCGTCCAGGATTCCTTGCATGCGTCAATTTTTGTACTTATGCAACACACTTATGAACTTATGGGGCCATGGGCCCTATACCGGCTTTTAGGGCCCCTACATAGACTCTTGGGACTCATGACTCATATATGGGTCTAAGCGGCTTCTAAGAATCCCCATGCAGGTTCTAGTAGCCGCCAGTCGAATATTTGGGCTCACACGCTAGCTCCCACCTCGTTAGCGCACGGGGTCCCACCCCGTGCACGCTCCAGGGGCCTACCTGCCTCTAAGACCCCACACATACTTTTGGGGCCCAAACGCTTGCTCCTGAAGGCCCCACTGGGACTCCTAGTCCTTTCCTCTATTAAGTCCTCCATACTGGCTCTTTAGGCTAAACATCGGCTCCTGGTGGCCATCCCAGCTTTGGAGGGTCTCCATACAGTCTTTTTTGGGTCCGATGCCAGTCTCTGAGAGCCATCAAAAGCCTTTCGAGCCTACGAGTATACTGCTTTCTGAAACCCTTCAGCAACTTCTGAGGGACCGACCCTGGTCGGAGGGCTCATTCGGTCTGGGGAGTCATGTAGGTCTCTGGAGGAGCCTCTAAGGGGTCGGTTTCCAAGGGGCTTTTAAACACGGTCTTAATGGTCGTAGGGCCCTTAATGGTCCACTGCGAGTGCGGATCCAGAAAAGTGGGTTGAGATGCTGAGGGTGGTGGCTAGAAACAAGATTAGATGATAAAAACCTTTATGCTTTATTTGAGATAGGTACACTGTAATTTCAAATATTTTGCAGAACTTGTGTGTTTGGGGATAGTTTTCCAAAATCTTCGTTTTTCATAAACCAATGATAATCACTCTAAAAAATATCGGGGGGGGGGGGGGGCGAAACTTCCAGACTCCCTCAACTCCCTTGAGAAAACTTTGCATCCCCATCCGAAATTACCTTCCGCCGCCACCGCTGAGATCTACAAAAAAATATCTGAGTTTTCCAAGTCTGTCATGGACCCGCTGATTGCTCTTTGAGGCCTACAGATAACAGAGGGCCCGATGAGTTCGACAGAGCTCTAAGGAGTCCGCAGAGGGCCATTTCAAGTCGATATTTTACCCTTTCGACACTTTGCGTTCGATATTTTGCCTTTTCGATATTTTGCGTTCGATATTTTGCCTTTTCGATATTTTGCGTTCGATATTTTGCTTTTTCGATATTCTGCGTTCGATATTCTGCCTTTTTGATATTTTGCGTTCGATATTTTGTCTGTTCGATACTTTGCGTTCGATATTTTGTCTTTTCGATATTCTGCGTTCGATATTTTGCCTTTTCGATATTTTGTCTTTCGATATTTTGTCTTTCGATATTTTGTCTTTCGATATTTTGTCTTTCAATTTTTTGTCCTTCGATATTTTGTCTTTCGATATTTTGCGTTTCGATATTTTGCTTTCGATATTATGCTATTCGATATTTTGCGATTTCGATATTTTGCAGTTCGATATTTTGCGATTCGATATCTTGCGATTTCGATATTTTGCGATTTCGATTTTTTGCAATTCGATATTTTGCGATTTCGATATTTTGCAATTTCGATAATTTGCGACTTCGATATTCTGCTTTCGATAATTTGCGTTCGATATTTTGCGCTTCGATATTTTGCGTTTCGATATTTTGTCATGGAAGCTCCGCCAGTCGTGTGGTCTTATAATTGACAGGTGTCAGCTGGTGGTGACTGATGGCAGCGGCCCGTCACAGGTGTAAATAGCTGTCATCGGCCGACAACTGCGGATTGAGTCCAGATTGATCCGGTGTCAGTGACCGGGAGGAGGCGTCCGTGTTTCTGAGCGTGACGAGACCGGAGAAAGATGAGTGCGGGACGTGCATGAGTGCATAGACGTAGCGGTAGATGCTGCGTCTGTGTAGCAGTCGTGTGGTGTTGGACGTGGCTCGGGATAGTCGTGTTAGGTAAACATTCAGTTGATGGAAGCATGGTTTTGCACGCTAAATGGAGCGAACAGTAAATTCTTGTGCCACGCGTGAAAGACTTGTATGACTTTAAAAAAAATGCTGAAATAATGAGAAAACTATTTAGCGCCCTAGCTTCAAATCAAAAATAAAAATTGATGCTATTGTGCCTGCAGCCTATGCTTCTCAGTTATCTTCTGAAGCCCAAACAATCCTGGGAACTTTCAGAATGGTCGAATTAATGACATTAAGTTAAAAAAGACGTGAGCAGACTGTCCTTGGTCTATGCTAATCAAAACCTACCAAAGCATGCCCGATGTCAAGTGAGAAAACATTTGGAATCCTGGAGAAATCAAGAACATTCTCGACCCTTGGGTGCGCTCTGAACAACTTCTGGTATCCGCTAGATAACCATCTGATATGTCTCTCCTGTTCTCATTATACTCCTTCAAAAATGATGAACTGATCAGCTGTCGTTGTGAATGTGAGACTTCCAGCGGCTGGAGGGACGTCAGCTATGTGGATGGTGGAAATACTTATGAAGCCCACCGTGGATAGCAGCTGCGCCGCCCCCAGCTGCTGCTGTGGACCCCAGCAGCTGCATGTGTTTCGTCTGACCTTTCCAGCTTTGCCATTTTTTTTTCTACTATGCCGATAAGGGGTGTTGCTTCGCCGGTTAATTTTTTTTTTAAATCTATGAGCAAACCAAGACGCGTGTCGCTTTCCGTCACAACTTGCACTGACTAGCTGTGCACCTTTTTGGCATGGAACTTCTCACATCATAATAGCCGAAAAAAAACATTTTCTCGTCTACACCAGTATTTAGGCACCATTCATTGCAAGCCAAGCGCTAACTTTGACTTCCTTACACCTCACCCTCCCCCATCTAAGCATAGCAGTTCTGCTCTCTAATGACTGACGTCATCTGACGGGGCCCACGCCCCCATTTTTCACGCGCCGAGGCGGCGTGCCGGGGTGGGACTAATGAATGGCCTGCCGCGCCTCGGCTCTGTGACGGTGCCACTCACAAAAGCCGTGACGGCCGTACTTACAATGGGGCTGGATAAGAATGGGCGCGGGCTGGGTCGTCCACTCCCACGCCAGGGGATTAGCACGGACGGTAGTTTAAGACTGGTGGTGGAACTAATTGTTTGTGAGCCGTGATGAATCACGGCACACTCGGCGAAATGCTTCAGAAATGAAGGCTGTGCTGGGCGTGTGGGAAATAGAAGACGCCTCACTGGTTCGGATGCACCCACGCGGCAAGAAGAAAATGAATTATTAATCCAATTTCCGTGAGAACAGAAGCTTCAACACTTAGCTTAGCATGCCACTGTCGTTCACTCCACGAATATCTGCAAGTCTGATATTTGCAGATAGGTATTCACCGCAGATATCTCCACAAGCGTTCATTCCTACTATGCAAAGGTCCAGCCATTCATATAGCTCGTTTCACAACTTATAAATGACTGACGAATTATATCAATCTCCTACACCCCATGCAGGTCCCACAGTTTTGTTTCTAATCTGCATAGCGGGAACAATCGTGACCCCGTGTCAGAAATGTTTATGTCTCCATAACGTGTCTTCACGGCTGTCGGTGCTTGAAATAATTGCAAGCGCATTGCAAGCGCATTTAGTTGCAATCTGAGAGCGGATTAAGCGTCAGCTGGAGTCGCTACAAAGTGAGAGTGCTGGAGGTTTCTAATGGGACAAAACGTTCGGGCATAGGCTGGAAATGTGGAGCGTTTTCTCCATTTGCTGCTGCTGGCGAATAGTTTGGGGTTATGAATTTCAATTGTGGGATGGATGCCGATGGAATCATCCGATAGAAGCGATGAAATGCTTCAAGGCATTACATGTATGCCTCGCATCAGTACCACCTAAGCTCAAAGTTTTTGAGCTAGGTACGAAGTTTCCGATCCAGATCCAGCGTCTGGTTCACCTATTTGACCTTCCGCGGACATTGCTGATGACCCCCGGCGGCTCATCGCGGCAGAAAACTGTCCAAAGAATGTCCGTCCACCCGCGCGGACACATGAATACTAATGAAGATAGCTCAGTGAGGCCGCGGGCTCTCGAAAGGCAGCCAGTCCCGCCGGGTCAAAGCGCCGAGCCATGGCGGCTGTGAATGTGGTTATGTAGTGTCATGGGTGATATCGCGTCTATTTTCGGAAGTTGATGTGCATGTCATCGCTGTAGATGGTAAAGCCGACTAAAGGGGACTGTTGAATGGTGATAAACATAAAATGTAAGTGGACATAAAACTCAGTGTCATGTGGCCATGCAACATAGATTAATAGCATAAAGATATCAGTTTACTGAGAAAGGGAATACTGTGATTCACTCTTCCAAGAAATGGTCGGAAATGACAGTCTTTGACTTCACAAAGCTAATACAATAGCAGTACCTACTGATTCTGTTTTCAAAGCCATTGACCTACATTTACTACACACGTCCGCTTCATACAATGCATGAAAAATGCATTTGAATATTCGGGATGGCTTATGCTTACAAACATTTCACAAACTTATATGTTTGCCCTGCGTTCAGCTTGGCCGCCAGTTGCGGCCACTGTCTCGTGTCCTGCCATTCCAGCGGACATTAACCCGCGCCGTGCTGGTGGCCTGAACTTTCCGCCGAGTGCTGGGGGGGGGGGCGTTTTCACGCCCCCCCGTCTAACTCGGCTCCTGGGCCACGTAGCGACACGCGGTAAGCGGCAATCGAAAGAGCGTCAAAAATAAGGACGAAAACACTTCGGTCATTTTTTGGGTCAGGTCAAAGGTCAGGTCACCAGAGGTCACCAAAGGTAAAATGTTGACTATTTCAACATTTTGGAAACTGCCAACGGCTATCTCGGGAACCGATAGAGCTACAGCGCCGCGGAAAAGCGCATTCGATAGCCCTTTTACAGACCTTTCTGAGTAATGTTCTCAGATTTGACCTCAGGTCAACGGTTTAGCCTCCAGAGGGAAAAAACTCCAAAAATAGCCGTTTTTACGAAAAACGTTTTTTCGTCAATAACTTTTGACTCATAAGCGCCATGACATTACTTTTGCCAGCATCGTGTTCCTCTCGTCAAGACGCGTCGAATGAACTATTTGTTGACCTTGAAAGGTCATTTTGAAAATTTGACCTCAGGTCAAGGTCATGACCTGACCGAAAAGGGTCATGCTGCATATCAGTCGATCCGTATCGTCGAGCTGAACACATCTGACGTGTTTTCACCGCTCTAGCACGTCTCTATCAAAAGTTATAGCCAAAAAACTGCTGGCGACCGTTCATGACCTGAGATGACCTCAGGGGCACACAGAGGGGTCACAGGTGCATTTTTCCTATTCAGTGTGTCATGTTTACCTATGAACCGATGTTTGAGAGCGTTTTGAACGATATTCGTCCAAAAGAGGCGCATTTCAATTTTCTCCCATTGACTTATAATGGAGAGGTCGCAAAATTGACCTGACCTTAGGTCACAGATATCAAAAATCCGAGATATACATTTTATACATACTGTTACTCATATCAATCGCTGAAAGTTTCAAAGTGATCGTTCAGTCGGTGTAGCTATAGCGAGCCTTTGAACTTTTTCTGAGGTAAGGTCACTTGACGTGACCTGGTGACCTGACCTTGAACGGCCTAGGTCTGAACTTTTCACAACATGTGCGGAAATGATGTAGGAACACGTGTACCAAAAACGGCGGCGCTGCGCGCCGCCGTTTTTGAGATATTCGCGAAAAACCTGAGGGGGGGCGTAAAAACGCCCCCCCCCAGCACGGCGCGGGTTAAATCCTCACCGGCTGGGCCGTGCGGAGACAAATCCCTCCAAATCCCCCTGCGCCTAGACCTCGGCCCACTCTGATCCATAAAGAGATCTACTGTAAGCTACTTGACGTCGCACAAAGAACATTACGCAGCATGCGGCGGCACGGGGCACAAAAGCACGTGATCTAGAGACGAAAAAGTCACCGTCTGGCCGAAAAACTTGCCCATGAGCGGACAAAAGTCGCCAGTAGTTACAAAAAGTCACCGATGATCATGTTTCAAATGAATGGAAGCCTTCCAACACGACTACCCCCGCCCCGCTCATAAAATGATAAAACGTTAATGTATCATACACCGCGTAGAACCACGACATGCAAAGGTTACAGGAGCGTGTGGTTCGATCAGCAGTGGCGACGCTGTTGTCTCGAACGGACACGACACTGCGGATGGCCACGGCAGTGCTGTGCAGTTTTTGTGGTGTGCGAGACAGCGAACCCGTAGACGGATAACAGTTTTTGCTGCGGTGAGCTCAGAGGTTCAGATAGGACGTCCACCAGCTAAGTGCACATCCATCTTTGTTTCGTCAACTTCGACTCAGAATTCTCGACTATGTGGTCTCGAGTTTGAAAGGGAAAGGGAAGATGTGTCATATATTCAAGTAACTAAGCTATCTAGCTTTATTTATTGCACAATGCACATATAGGTAATCACAAACCGACTGCATCCCCAGTTAAGAGTGCTAAGGTTAATTTAAATTATGATCGAGCAGGTTATCGATCGTCATATGTAAAATTTCGACCTGCTAAGGCTATTCACAATTACGGTTACGAAGCTTGTCTTTACCTGCTGTTCAAATCCAGCCTGTTGTGTTGGACGGTTGTCCGTTCCAGCCCCATGCCTTGACGATGACTAAGCCAGGGTTACCGGTAGACTGCATAAACGATTAGCAGGACACTGGTAGTATGGGTCGCGGCGGAGGCATGTGACTCGTTCCATGGGCTCGGTCAAGCGGGGAGGGAAGTCATGATAGTTTTGGAAGAGCGATCATTTTATCATTCTGCAATAGAACCAACTTTGGATATTTAGAGCGTTGGTCATTTTTTTTTTTTTGAAACATTATCATGCTACATAATTCAATGAAAACATATGGCGATATGATTTTTTTGGTGACCTGATCACCGACCTGACCTTTTAGATGACTGAGGCCCTTGCGTTCATTTGAATAGCGCTTGACGCGTATCGCTAGGTCGCCCACGACATGAGTAATAATTACAAGTTAGAATCATTTGGATTCTCCAAAGACCAAACTATGGCCTGCCACCTGCCCGCTAGGGTGAGACTCAATTTCGTCAAGTTACCCATGCGTTGTGAATGGTGCAACATTCTGCACTTGATAATCAACTGTAAGTACCCTTTACCATATTAATATTATAAATAAACACTTTCGTATTACTAAAATCATGCACAAACTCCCTGATTCGGAAGATCTAATTAGGCTCAATGTGAAAAAGCACACGCTCCAGTAAATATAACAATCACCCTCGCCTTTTATAAGCACGAGATTCGCGAGGTATTTCCACGGCCCGGGTTCACAGCCTGTCAGAACCGTCATAGGATCAGTGAGCCGTGGCACATGTTCATTTCCCGTGACCGTCAATAGTCCGCGTCCACGAGCTCCAAACGCCCGTCCCCGTCAGAAGCGGCAGGCATGCGTGACATTTGGGCTCGCTTGCGGATCTACGTTAGCTCTGAGACCGCAGTGACTCGCCCCAGGGATAGCCTTGGGGTGAACCGGAGGGTTCTAGCGAGACTGGTGTAATTATGCTATTGAGTCACTTCTGTTCAAGGATGTCCCGAAAACAGTTACACGTTTCCTCAACCGTGAAAAGGTGCAAGAAGTTGGCAAGTGTCTGCGTTGCGCACATTGCCTCAGTTGAATCAGATTAATCCAGGGTCGAGTGTCAGTTCACTATACAGAGATACTGTGGCCTATCATATCAGGTGTTATTTGGCTCTTTGCAATTTGAGATAGGTATAATGATGGTAAATACAATGCAGCAAAACCCTCCATAATTTGATAAAAGTTTAAAACTACATGGTTTGCTGCTTGCCAACTTCACTACGTCAGATTTTGTGTAGTCCACAATGACGCAACGCATACCATTCTTTTTCTCGTTTCATCCGCTCCATCATGGAGCAGAGTCTAGGCAACACTTGAACATCATAGCACTGCATGTGACATCACGACAACGCCTCACGAATCACGATATCGTGTCACGACTCACAATCGCTCCTTTTTGACGCCCCCACTGCTAACACGGAAAGCCTTAGTTTTCCGTTACACCAAAGGAGACGAGATAGGACGTGATGCAATCAAGGGAGACGACGAAAATCATCGACGTAGGAGGTGGTCACGGGAGAAAGGGTGCAAATTGAAGCGGAAGTACGGATATTTGGTCAGTCACGAGCTGTTTCAGCAGCATGCCGAGCGTGTCATTTTTTTGCTTTTTTGCAATGTTACCGGCGATCACCACTCACCAGCAATTTACAGTAGCTGGACTTGATGGAGTTTGTAGAAAAGGATTGGTTGTATTAAGGGCCTTGAATTGGTGACTTTTCGACGGTATACTGCAGAAAATAAAAAGCAAATTTATTAGTTAATGTGTTTTGTTTTATCAGCAGCAATAAGAGGCTCATATTTGCGCCAGTAAACAGCTATCTACAGAAACACTTCATCTCTTCACGCGAAGAAGTTCCGTTTTCTCACCCGATCCCGGTCCGGAAAATGTGTCAGTGTGCCGACCAGCTGTCGAGGCGCAGTCTCAACCAAAAGAGAGACACGATACCGAGTCACGGTTCTGTCACGGTAGGCCGGCAGAGCAGTTTTGTTACCCTTCGTCACGGTATGTTACACACAACAGTCGAGCCAACTGTCGACTAAGGCAGACGACAGTGAAGCCAACTGTCGATTGGGCCAACTGTCTCCCGACCCAACTGTTAGATGCATTGTTAGCCGGCCCAGCTACCACCAGAAGCAACTGTCGGACGACCCAACTGTCAGATTATTCAACTGCCTCCTGACCCAACTGTCGGACTTGACTTATCTGTCAGCCGGACCACACTACGTGGAGAAGAAGTGGCATTTGAAAAGTTGTTTAGACTTTATCTGATAGGCTAGGGCAGTCTCTGTACAAAATGGTTGCCCCAATAGCTGTCTAAGCAAAAACATTTGATTTGTTTTATAGTACCCTGTTACGCAGTAACCAACCATCAATTTATCTAAATCACCTAAGCGTAAGACGAATAGCTAAAGAATCTCATTGACGGCTAAGTAAATGAACAAACGTGGCTACTGCCCAACAGACTGCGAGACGTTTTAGATCAGTCCCGGTTCACTGGGGCGTTAAAAATGACACGACAACGCGCCGCGACAAGCATCACCAGAATCTGAAGGAGCCGGGTGGTTTTCTTCAGCTGATTAGTAGTTAGACAGGTTATCGTGGAGTGGAATGGTTCCTATCACAGCTAGATCTGTGTCTGATTTGTGTATGCTAAAAGACACCTGTCAATTATTCAGGGACGGAAATATTTTAGGTGAGGCATTTGATGGTGGTGAAATTGACTTGTGGAAAAGAGGAAGCCGGGACGCCAAAGCTACTGGTCTAATGTATATTTAGGCATCACGAAGTCTTGTGAAGCAAAGTGACTTTATTTGCACCCCGTCGTGTGTATCGTGATCACATTTCGTGCCGTGAGACGCGTTGCCAAACCAGCAGCCGACACGGAATTGACAAAGACATGACACAGACACGTAGACGGTATTTGCACGACACTGAAACGATTCTGCAATGCATTGACACTGCATGACATTGACAATGACGCAATACTGATTGACACCGGCACAGCAATAACATGGCCAAAACACAGCACTGACACAACCGAAACACAGCACTGACACAGGCTGACACCGCCAAAACACGACACATACACGTGTTGACACACCTCTCTGTTCCTCCTCCGTGCAGATCAGACAGAGCGGAACCCACTACCGATATGCAGCCGGCGCCTTATCAGGATGGACGGATCGGTAAGGCCGGATAGGTGACTTTAGAATGGGGGATACCGGTATCTCTCGGCACCTCCTTTTGAGATGGACGGGTTGACAAGACCGTGCGGGGAATGGGAAGAGAAGGCACGAGGGAGGGGTCAGAGAGTACGCCACCAGGTTCTTGAGAAGAGTGGAGGGAGAGGAAAGACTCGAACAGTTCTCGAAAACTACCTGAGGAGAATATGTGTTCCAGTGATACCAATGGATTATCCTTTCCATATGCAGAAAACTACCAATGGACATGCAGGAATACAATAAGTATAATGGTATCAATTTCATCTTGTCTTCAACACCATCAACCAAATCCTTTCTTTCCACATTACGCACAAAACCACCATGTTTCGGAGACCCGTTTGACCCCGGCTGAACGGAGCAGGTAGGCCCGTCAGCTGCGCTATTGAAGGACCCGTCACGGTTCGCACAGCCACATTTATCTCCGTACAGCTGCACATTCTCGTCTGTAGAGAGGAGATGTGCTGACTGACGCCCGATTCCAGCGTTGGAGATTTGCTGACGTCACATACGGCCGGCGAATGACCTCATATCGGTGGGTGACGTCAGAGTTCGTCGAGGAGTGACAGGTAAGGGAACTTATAGGTAGCGACGTTATCGCAGCTTGAATAGCTTTAGTTGGCTTCAAGAGCAACATGAGCCTTCAGCCTTTCATGAGCCTTCAAGAGCAGCATTCGTGCAAAATCAAACGAATTTAGCTCGAATAAATGTGATGTGAATAGGTGTGATAAGCGTTGAATGGAGCGCATTGGTTATGGTTTTAGATTAACACCAAACGCCTACCTAATATTATATTATGACGTCAAATGTGATACAACAACCAGTCCCGACCTCATCCATATGACGTCATACATGACCGAACGACGACCTCTCATGACGTCATAGTTCCTCCGCGAATGGACAACACCTTGGAGCAGCGCCAAATCGGCAGACGTCTGCCCAAATTTGATCACCCAAATTTTGATCTGCCCAAATTTGATCTCAGGAGGAGATACGATGTCGGTTGGAGGAGCGATTACCAGCGATATCCGTCTCGAGTTGACAGCCAATGTGTGGTGATGGACAGATTGCACCCATCCCCGGTCAAGACGGCTGGACGGTCATCAGTTAGACTCGTGTCGGTTCCATCAATCAGGCAGTGCCATTCTGGCAGTGGCTTGATAAGGGTCACTGACCTGACCTTGGTGAAGACCAACGGTATCGCACCAGTCCTGAATCGAGTGCAAGGGTTGCTATAGTTAGTTGTAAAAGGTTGCATAATGTCTAGTCTACATATAACTCGGGCCTGTTTGCTGGTAAGCGATGCATGAACAATAAGGCATCTATATTCTATATCGTATCTGAAGCTCTCGTCCACCCTCTTTTCAGTTTCTTGCTAAATATTTAAAACAATATCCCACGAATACATCACCACAGCTCAATCACTAGGTATAGTGAAGGAATTGTTTTAGCAAGAAAGCTGCACTGTCATAAAATTCATCAAGTGCTCTGCCTCACCATGAACCTCATATCTCACGAGTCATTCCACGATCTCCCATCTCTCGAGATCTATTCGACAGATGGAGCCATGACCGCTCATCCCTGACCCCTCATCAGTCACCGCCCCATCACCGACCGAAGATTTGACCGGTCATTGCGCGACCTTTCATTTGGTGACATCTGGCATAGCTGTGCACCTGGAATCGTTCTGGTCCAGCGACCAGCGACCTGCGCATACTGTCATTTGGAGACGGTCGAACTAAGATAGAATCGGCTCCACGAAAATATGGCTGACGGGCCGATTTTGGAGAAGATGTGTTCGAGAGAGAAGTTGTGGACTGTGGGCAGCAGCCGATTGACGTTGGACTGTGGACACAGTCTATTCTCACACAGATCACAGGAAACAGATCTCTCGATCACTTCAACATGGCAGAACCCAAAATTCAATATGCGAATGTAGATATTCAACAAAGATGCTAGTTTTGTTAAAAGTGATTTAGTCGTAAGTTGGATAAATTTGGGGGCCATAAGTTAACAACCATACTGGACCACCAACAGAAACGGCTGTATAATTTGTAGCGTGTCTCGAAAGGCTTTAGCGACTCACCCAAACCAAATGTTCAGAAACCACGGTAACCTATCAAAATGTTTGCTTTCACTAATTTGATAATAAACTGCTAATGCTCGTCATAATCCCGCCTATAATGTACATACTCAGAAATGACCTAAAAACGTAACCACTTCATTCCATTCGATCTCACACATAATGTAAACTGTCGGTTTTCGTATGGGAAAATGTTGGTAAACAATCAGTAATCATGCATGGGAGCAAAACCAATGAGCAGCCCTATGGGAACGCCCATAGGGGTACCGTTGGGAGCTCACATGGGAAAACCTATTGGAACACACATGTGAATTGTGAACATCCTTGAAACCGACCCAGGACACTGTGACGGGAATTCGGGTTGGAGAAAGGGAAACTGCCAGCTTGTTCTAGGGCTCTAAAATATGTGAGTTGACAAGGTTGTCGTTTTTATAGGCCGCGGTGGGTCCCGGGCTGTAAATAATTTCAGCATTTTGACAATTATCCTTATGTCGCTGCATGGTGAGAAAGGCTTTGGTATATTGAAAAGCACACCCACTAGAGTCTTACCAATAAATTTCAGCGAACCTTCTGTGAGCTGAGTGGTGTTTCAAAACTCTAAAATACAGAAGTTTAGTTGGGCTGTGCTGGGTCGGACTGTGTTGAGTTGAGTATGAGTTTTCTATTTTTCTAGTTTTTTTCTAGTTTTCTTTTTCTATTTTTCTAGAACCCTAAAGTACATGAGCTGAGTTGTAAATTGCTGGTTGGCTTGCTCTAGGTCACTAAAATGCATGAGTTTAGTGTCTTGCTGGTTGGCTTGCTCAAAAAGCCTGGGCTACGTGAGTGAAGTTGGATTCAGAATTGAGTTGAGTTGAGTATGAGTGACGTCTGGCGGCGTCCCGCACCCACCTGTCTCCGGGTTTCCGCTGTCGTTGGACGCCTGAGGACTCTCCGACTCCGCTCCCAGCTCCGAGAACGCCGAGTCGCCGCTGCGCCGACCCGTGCTCAGTCGCCGCAGGTCCGGCGTTGACCTTGACCTGACCCTGCGCAGCTGACCCCGGGCGGCGACCGGCGCGGCGGCCGGAGGCGGCGAGGGCGCCGCCGGCTCCTCGGCCGATTGCCGACGCTTGCGGGCAGGAGCGGGGTCTTCGTGGGATTGCAGCAATAACCAACAAGGCGTGCCACCACCACCAGCTCCACCGCGGAACTGACAAAAGAACTCGGGTCTAGCCCGGAACGTCCGTAGGAGTTCACGACACCAGAGCATGTGACGCATTTGGCGACGAACATGACGCTCCTGCGACGAGACGCGCCGTCGCTCTGGAGAAGGCTGACGTGTCGCTCCTGATCCTGCCTCCCCTGACACTTTCTCTGGAGCTGGTTTCCTTGCTGCTGACGAAGTTGCATGTGTATCTCCTGAAGGTGATGAAGACGGTGGCAGAGAAGTTGCTTGAGAGGATGATGGAGCTGAACCTGCTTCTTCATACTGCTGGTCCGGTAGAAGAATCTGATCTGCCACCACATGCTCTCCCACTATTACACGTTCTTTCACCGGCACTCTTTTACCACTAGTCACTCCTGGGCTACCAACTTTCACCACTAAGTTATCACCACTTTTCGCGGCCGGACCTCGCGTCCTCGACATCGCACCCACCTCACGTGGGGAGTGAGGTTCGGGCACCTTCACTTCAGCATGTTCACGGAACACTACTCCACGAGCTTTGGTGGGGGAGAGCGACCGCCGGGGTGTCCTGTCCGGATGCTTTGGCGTCGAGTCACCCGCCAGCATTGCGCCGAAAGCCAGCTGGAACGCAGAGAAAACGGTGGTTAGACGCTTAATTGGTGACATCACACAGTTCACACTATGATAGGCAGGCCAGGAAGAGTGCTAAATATCGAACGTCTGATGAATGAATTGCATTTCATCTGAGAGCGTCCGCTTTTTAAAGTATGTATGGGTCAAGTATCTAAAAATAATAAGCGTGGAACACATAAACCTTCCCAAAGACTTTGGGCTGACACGGGATAAGGTTGTTCATGTTTGGGAACTTTCGGTCAGAACATATCACTGCACGCTCGTACTTTCAAACAAACACCAGCTCGACCGACCAGGTTATCAGCCACCTTTCTGTGCTAGCTAAAATCCAAGAGAGAGGCTCCTACGCAGGCCGAGTTCTCCACCACAGTCCCCCTAAAACGCAGCGCGATTGAACACGCCATCCATCTCGCCGCTGGTCATCGTTCCTCTCGCCGACGACAGTGACGACTGGCGCGGCCGTTAGATGTGTCAGAAATTAATCTAGCCGTTAACAGCGGTCGTAAAGGTCCGCTAATCCCCGGCGCTGACGGGACGCAGGGACCGGTGACACTTGCAGCGGTAAGCTGCGTCAGCAGTGACCGCGAACGGCTGGTCCTGCGTTTGAACACATTGCGGCTACATATAGTCACCTGCGGTTCTGCGAACGCTGGTCTTACGTTGGAACACATTGCCGTGCTTTCAATTCTACGGCATTTTAAAACATTGGGTACTAAACTTGGCGCCACGAATACCACCAATGTGAAAGAAAGCAAAGAGAGTCCAAAAGTCTTACTTCTACGCCATCCTTGACCCAAGTTCTTTATTCGTAAAAACATTGCCTGGCACATGGTCGTAAAGCTGGTTTAGCATATTTTCAGTTTCTATTGTTTTTTCGTCAGAAAATAAGAGACATCAGTTTGATGACTCTGCCAATCGTCCAAGGCCTATTCCAATCGGTCAACAACCTATCCAATCAACCGCATCGGCTCTTCAATCGACCAATGACCCTCCAAATCCCACTGACCCACAACCGTTACGGTGTGGATTTACCGAGCAGCGATGCCGTTGTTGGGATTTTAAGTAGTGACTAGCAGTCGGGAATATCAGATGTTGGGACCGTTTGCGGTTAAAAACGGGAAAGATGCCAAACAACGACCGGTGGTGTACGATTAGCAGAGCCTTTAAGTGGCATTTTTGACATGGTGCTACGAAATATTCAATGGCGAGTTTTCTGGAAACATAAACTTTGACATTCCGAGCCTCAGCCATAGTGTTTGAGATAATTATGTGCTACGCTATGATGTAGAGGACACAAAATTGGAACGCTAATATAATGCAGTATTTATCTATATCAAGCGATGTTGGGACTAACACAACGCTCTGGTCTCACTACATTTTTCTGTCGTTTTGGAAACTAATGGTTCGATTGCCTTAGCTATGGCTTCTGACTGTATGCAATCACGCTTAGTCACCAGTAAAACAGCTCACTCGAAACCGGCCATGCTTGTCTCCTTTTCCCAGCCATTAGATGATACCGCTCATTATAACAATGACACCGAAGTCCGAACCGAGCTACCCTCTCAGGGACGTTCCCTGCCTGGTGTGACCCTGCACCCCCTGCACAGTGCAGTGTCACCTACACCGCGGGGCCTGAGAGATGGCCTTTACATTACCGTACCTGATGGGGCATTGTCTTCAGCTTGGTGTGTCCAGGGGAGGGGGTGGGGTGGATGTCTGAATGGGATTGCAGGAGAGGGGATATGTTGCTATTAATTAAGTGTCGTATTTAGCGAGGAATGCATGCAGTAACAATGCAAGACCTAACTGTCCAGTGAGGTAGCAGACCGTATCTTGCGGGTGTTATACATTTTGGGGATATGTGATACCTCCTCAGTTCAAAGGTGATTTACGTTGGTAACGTTTGTCAGTTCTTTCACCGTTCAGCCTACCGGTTGTTTCACACACAGCCCAGCTAAAAACCATGAAAGGCAAAAAGTTCAACTTCCTATTATTTCCAGCAAGATCTAAAATCCAACCGCAGTTAATTTAAGTTGGTGGCATGCATTAGTACTCTGTGTATTCAAAGGCTATTTCGATCAGCATCTGATTCAAACTGAAAACAGCCAATTATATTTGTTGCCGACAAACTGCACTAGGTAGTTGGTGTTGCGGCTCATTTCGGCTCTGATCGTAGCTGCCGGGCCGGGCCGATTCGTGATCCCGGCCGGCGCCGCTCCGCGCCGCCGCCGCCCCATCCCCCTGCCACGCCGCCGGCAGATGGGCCGTCCGCGAGAGACTTTATGGCAGTGATCGGGTGACGGGACGCTCCTCTCGCCCTGCGACCGTGTCCTACAGCTGCAGTTGTATGAAAGGATGCGCTGTTACCGGAGGGACTGACCCGGGGGGAGGGGGTGGGCTGGTGTGGCGTCGCACGTGGAACTGTGTCCCCGGCGGGTCGGAGCCGTTAGGCCGACATGTGCCGACCGCGTGGTAGGGTTACCAGGACGCTGTGTAGTGTGTAGCTTCTTTGTTATTTCATCACTTCCGTCGCCATCTGTGTCCTCCCGACCCAGTACATAAACGGGGCGGGAGCAACCCTCGCTCTCACTTCTTTACTTTTCGGCGCCGAGAGAGCACTGCCTCGCTCTCTCTGGCCAACTCTTCTTGTCAGTGATACTGTGTTGTCATCGCCTATTCGCCATCTGCAATACTCACCAGTTCGGAAGAATCTTGTGTTTGTGAATGGTGAAGAGTGGAGTGCAGCGGCGGATAAGAGCACGGGGAGAGTGGCACACAGTCAGTTCGCACAGTCTTCTATTCCACGGTGACCGGGTCTACTTATCATTCCTATCTGATTCCTTATTTTCCTAATACCTCTTGCTCTCTGTAAAGAGGGTTCCTTTGTCTCTCTGTAAAGAGGGCTCTATATTTAGGTCTTAACATGCTCTCTGTAAAGAGGGTTCCTTTGTCTCTCTGAAAAGAGGGCTCTGCATACCCTTTTAGGTCTTAACATGCTCTCTGTAAAGAGGGTTCCTTTGTCTCTCTGAAAAGAGGGCTCTGCATACCCTTTTAGGTCTTAACATGCTCTCTGTAAAGAGGGTTCCTTTGTCGCTCTGAAAAGAGTGCTCTTAAACCTTGATCCAAAATTATATCCATTCATATAGCATCCACTTCTTATGTTATAAATTCCCAATTTCGCCTCATTACCATATCAACCTATATCCTGTCAGGCCCCGGTCGCCACACCAAATGATGCGAGACGTCAACACATACACAGTTATACAGTCCACTGAGTCAAGTTGAAGAACGTCTGCAACATTTTCTGGTCCTCCGGGCCGGATGATCCCGGCCAGAGGTGAGAAGTCAGAGGAAGAGGCCCAGAGGCACAGCCCGCAGTAGCAACCCTCGCCAGTGTTCGTCAAGTGGTATCAACTCGCCCCCTGCAGGATCTAAGTGAAGACTAATGGAAGATTCAAAGGAGGGAGAAGACAGAGAGATGATGCTACGGAGCGGCGACGGCGCTGGAGCAGAGAATGGACGTGTTGCTGGAGAGTTGGGAGCCCTGACGCCTCAAGACTCTACAGAGGAAAGCAACGGGAAGGCGATGCCGCAGAACAGGGTCGATGACGGAGTGAAGGAAGGAACAGCCACCAGTGAGCTGAAGGTCCTGAAGCTGCAGCGTGGCCGCAAGGCCGCCCAGTTCACCCGTGCCTGTAACGCGGCTGAGACACAAATCACTTGCCGTGCGAACGAAGAGGAACTAAGGAAGCGGCTTGAGGCCCTGAACACGGCGCTGGACGGCGTCCTGAAGATAAATGATGATTACGCGGAGAAGGTGCAGGAAGTGAGTGAGATAGAAGAATCAGAAGAGTATGCCACCCGGATGACTGTCAGGCACGCCTCAACAGTCAAGGCTATCGAAGATGCCATCAACTTGAAGTCCTCAGGCTGCTCAGCGTCCGAGACAGAGGGGAAGCCGATGTCGCTCGCTCCACGGCGAGACGGAAGTAAGGTCAGTGGGTCCCGGGCTTCAAAATGCTCAAAGGCCTCAACAGTGGCAAGGGAGGCTGAAATAACTGCAGAGATGAAGGCCCTCGAGCTGAAGCATCTCAGGGCAAGAAAGGAACGAGAAAGGCAGAAGAGAGAGCAAGAGGACATGCTGAAGCGGCAGAAGAAAGAGCAAGAGGACATGCTGAGGAAGCAAGAGGACATGCTGAAGAAAGAGCAAGAGGACATTCTGAGGAAGCAAGAGGACATGCTGAGGAAGCAAGAGGACATGCTGAAGGAGCAAGAGGACATGCTGGAGGAGAAGGCTATGGAGGAAGAGGTTGAACGAGCGCTTGTGAAGGCACGTCTCTGCAAGGCAGCTGAGAGCGACCTTGAGTGGGAGAGACGGCACGATTTCGATGGCGAGAACGTCGCTCTGGTCCCCAGGGAGTGCAATGTGGAGGAGGGTCCAGTAACGGTCGACCTGCCTCAGCGTAGACCACCGCCACAAGAACAGCGCCGAACACTGCAACCTGAGCAGCAGACAGCCGCAAACAACGCCGAGCTGCCGAGCAGCAAGAACGAACAGCATCCCGCTAACTGGGTGACAGATGTTCGCTCTGAGCAACAGCCTTTGTTTCATCAACAATCAGCGTTTGTGAAGAGCATCCCACGTCTTACCCTGCCGACGTTCCGAGGAAGCGCTCAAGAGTGGCCACGCTGGATTGGGCTGTTTAAAGCTTTGGTGCACAATCAGCCGTCGTTGTCAGACTCCGAGCGTATGGCACACCTTCAGAACGCGGTAGAAGGACCAGCTGCCCAAGCCACCAACGGCATGCTCTTCAACGGGGAACTCTATCAGGAGGCTCTCAAGACCTTGCAGGAACGCTTCGGCAGAGAGGAAGACATCATACAGGCCCACCTGCGGAAGGTCTTCACCTGCACCCCGCCATCCCTCATGGATCTCCCAGCCATGGAACAATTCTACTCAGTCGTCCACAACACGGTGACAGTTCTTCGCAATCTGGGCTACTCAAGCGACCTAGCGAGCAGCGAAAACTTGAGAAGAGTGGTGGAGAAGCTACCAGTCGAGCTTGGTCGAGAGTGGGGCCGAGAAGTGCATAGGCTCCGACCAGTGCGACCCACCCTGGAGGTGTTTAGCTCATGGTTGAAGATAGAAGTCGATGTCCTTAGCCACTCTGGCAGCCAGTTTGTGACAAACGACAGGACAGAAGCAGCCAAGTCCAGGGACGGTGGGACGGCAAGAAAGTCGGCATTCGCGACAGGCGTCACTTCTTCGGCAGATCCAGAATCCCGACGGGCATGTGTGGTGTGTGAGGACACGCACAAGCTCCCAGACTGCCCGACGTTTAAGGCCAAAACTACCGAGGCGAGAATGAATATCGTGAGCGCTGAGACACTGTGCTTCTCGTGTCTCGGAAAAGGGCACTGGAGCCGAAGGTGCAGGGTGGCCAGAAGGTGCGGTATCGAAGGCTGCAAGTTCAAGCATCATCCCCTGCTTCATGGCAACAAAGGACAAGCGGTACCCGACAAACCTCGCAAGGAAGAAGGCAGTAACAACGCGCCGTTCGTGGCGGCTTCACTGAACGAGGAGACGGACACCCTGCTTCAGGTAGTTCGGGTCCAAGTCCATGGCACCAGAGGCTCGAAAGAGGTTCTTGCGCTGCTCGATACCGGGGCGCAAACATCCCTCTGCCGTGAAGACGTTCTGCGCGAACTTGGGATCACCGGACACCGTCGCCAACTCCGAATTCAGAATGTGGAAGGAAGTGGCGTCCAGAAGCCCTCGCAGCGCGTCTCACTGACCATAAGCGCACTGGACCCTGATGGAAGGAAGAGCGAAATCCAAATCCCGGAAGTGTGGTCCGTTCCAGCTCTCAACGTGACTGCCCCAGTGGTAAAAGGAAGCCAGCTCAAGGGATGTGAACACCTTCACGGACTTGAGTTCCCACAGTACGACGGTAGGCAAGTGGAACTGCTTATCGGAGCGAACGTCTTAGAAGCGGTCCTGCAAAGAGAGACGCGTGTCGGACGCCCGAATCAACCAGTAGCAGTGAAGACCGACCTCGGATGGGCACTGACAGGATCGGTCTCGGCCATCGTTCCCAGTAGCTTGCGCCAAGTCATGTCCACGAAGCTGCTGCTGACGGAACAGGAGGACGAGCGGTCTGCTGCTGTCAGTGAAGGGTGGTCTACCAAGCCTTTCGGGACTGAGCGCTGCCAGACTAAACCCAGGTCAAAGGAGGGAGAAAGAGTGGTCAAACCGTTGGAAGAGAGCACAATCAGAAGCCAAGGACGATATAAAACCGGTTTGCTGGGGGCTCGATCGTCACTGGGCATCGCCAACTATGTCCTCAAAGAAACGCCCCAAGAGCACTGGAATGAAGGATGGACAGCGCCTCCGAGAGAACCCGAGCAGATCCAGCAAAGCTTCTGCGTGGATGACTTCTTGCTGTATGACGCAGATGTGGATACCGCCAAGCATCTGAAGCAAGGAGCCATCCGAGCCCTCTCTGATGGGGGGTTCAAACTGACTAAATGGAGGAGCAGCCGGCACGAAGTGGAAGGCACTTCGACCAGCGATCTGGCCTCCGCCTGGGTGCGCCGACGGCTGCAGCGGAGGAAACCTCAGGAGTCGTCTGGAAAGAGAACCTTCAGCGGCACCAGGCGGCACGTCCCAGAAAAGATGAACCCGGCCGATGACTGCTCGAGGGGACTGGCTGCCTCCGAACTCACATCCGAGAGCCGGTGGCTGAGCGGCCCAGCGTTCCTGAGCGACGACGAAGAGAACTGGCCGGCACAAGCGCCACCGCCGCCGCTGACGGACGACATGGAGGAGGTGAAGCCAAACATCCTGGCCAGCGTAGTGAAGGGCGGCGACCAGCCGGAACGTCTTCAAGGAGCGGACTACTGCCGCTGTCGCCGTACAGCAGCGACGGCGGTGTGATGAGACGCAGTTAGTGGATGTGCCGGAACGTTTGTCGTCTCCTTAGTGTGTGTGTTTAGAATGCATATCTAAACACAGGGGGGAGTGATGTTGCCGACAAACTGCACTAGGTAGTTGGTGTTGCGGCTCATTTCGGCTCTGATCGTAGCTGCCGGGCCGGGAAGATTCGTGATCCCGGCCGGCGCCGCTCCGCGCCGCCGCCGCCCCATCCCCCTGCCACGCCGCCGGCAGATGGGCCGTCCGCGAGAGACTTTATGGCAGTGATCGGGTGACGGGACGCTCCTCTCGCCCTGCGACCGTGTCCTACAGCTGCAGTTGTATGAAAGGATGCGCTGTTACCGGAGGGACTGACCCGGGGGGAGGGGGTGGGCTGGTGTGGCGTCGCACGTGGAACTGTGTCCCCGGCGGGTCGGAGCCGTTAGGCCGACATGTGCCGACCGCGTGGTAGGGTTACCAGGACGCTGTGTAGTGTGTAGCTTCTTTGTTATTTCATCACTTCCGTCGCCATCTGTGTCCTCCCGACCCAGTACATAAACGGGGCGGGAGCAACCCTCGCTCTCACTTCTTTACTTTTCGGCGCCGAGAGAGCACTGCCTCGCTCTCTCTGGCCAACTCTTCTTGTCAGTGATACTGTGTTGTCATCGCCTATTCGCCATCTGCAATACTCACCAGTTCGGAAGAATCTTGTGTTTGTGAATGGTGAAGAGTGGAGTGCAGCGGCGGATAAGAGCACGGGGAGAGTGGCACACAGTCAGTTCGCACAGTCTTCTATTCCACGGTGACCGGGTCTACTTATCATTCCTATCTGATTCCTTATTTTCCTAATACCTCTTGCTCTCTGTAAAGAGGGTTCCTTTGTCTCTCTGTAAAGAGGGCTCTATATTTAGGTCTTAACATGCTCTCTGTAAAGAGGGTTCCTTTGTCTCTCTGAAAAGAGGGCTCTGCATACCCTTTTAGGTCTTAACATGCTCTCTGTAAAGAGGGTTCCTTTGTCTCTCTGAAAAGAGGGCTCTGCATACCCTTTTAGGTCTTAACATGCTCTCTGTAAAGAGGGTTCCTTTGTCGCTCTGAAAAGAGTGCTCTTAAACCTTGATCCAAAATTATATCCATTCATATAGCATCCACTTCTTATGTTATAAATTCCCAATTTCGCCTCATTACCATATCAACCTATATCCTGTCAGGCCCCGGTCGCCACACCAAATGATGCGAGACGTCAACACATACACAGTTATACAGTCCACTGAGTCAAGTTGAAGAACGTCTGCAACAATATTCCAGTATTTCCCACAGAACCGTGCTACAACCGTCGATCGTCGCCCCGAAAATGCCACAACAAACCGCAATAATGCAGCCGTACGATGGAACAATCACAACACGGCCGCCCAAATCCATACAGCATGCAGCGTAGTTCAATTGGAATTCAGAGTTGAAATCTCCGGAACGACAAATATCTAATGGCTCGTGCACGTAACCATATAGGAACTAACCCATCATGAATCGATCAGAAAAGGTAACGGCAGCAGACGATTCACATTACATAAATGCTCTTGGATATTCTCATGAAAGCAAACTGTTCAGACGACTGTTCAGACAAACAATCCAAGCTCCTATCTAGTATCTTCCCTTTCTCTCGCAACAAAAACAAAAACACTCGACACAATCTCCCAATTTCTCGTCTACAGCAGCTCTCAACACTTCATCCTTCACTTGTCACAAAAGCTGCGCTCTCAAAGCACCCTCAGTGGCGTCACAACCACGTGACGACATTTCCCATCGCACCTCAATCTCGGAGAGTTGACACAGTTTTCGGTGGGAGCTGACAGAAACGAGCACCCTCGCCACTCTCCAGCGGTCACCTGATCCTGATGACGGTCTCACGTTTCCCTTTCACAGAGAAGTCACCGCTCCGCGTGCTGAGGGGCGGGCCGGCCGGGACACAGGGAAACGAAACGAAAGCGGAAAGGAGATGGGTGGGAGGCGGTCGTTAGGTCTGTGACTGAATCAGGTCGGGGGAGTGGGACAAATTACTCAGCAGAAAAAGATCGGTATGCTTCCTTTCTTGTCGGGGATAATCGGAGTGGTGTGTCTCGTGTCAGGTAGCGGTAAGATTGATGAGCATGTCGTAAGAGCAAGTCCGGTTGAGAGCAAAATCCCAGTTATAGGACGATCATTTCGCTCTGAAGTTTTCTCCCAAGAGACCGCTCCTGTTTACCGGACAGGTCACCATTGTCGCTGTCACGGGTCACCCAATCCATCAAGAGGGAATTAAGGATTTGAGACTTGTGCAATTTAAATCTCATTTTTTCTTCGTAACTTTTTTTCTTACCACTCGACTGGACTTCTAATAAGCAAACTCATATCAAACTCCACTCACATGGTCCCAATACACCAGTCACTGTTTCAGTTCCACTTCTATTTCATCACGTCCATTCTATTAAAGGGACTATCCCACCTTCTAAAATGTTGTTAAAACCAGTTAAATTGTGCCCGACTTTATAGATTGGATGACCAGGAACACGGTTCTGGCATTTATTTTTCATTAAACATCTTAGGCTTCCCATATTCCAAACACAAACTTTCAAATATGTGACGTCACAGCCCAAAATTACCTCCTTCCCCAGGCCACATTACTGTCATAAAGCTGATTCTTTTTACTCTGTAGGCACCACAACAAAGTTCAGACCAAGTTTTAAGCGATTTTTCAACGAACAAACCCATTTAAATCAGAATGACTAAACGAGGTGACGTCACACTAACGGTCGCTCCATGTTGAAGATAGTGCAAGGCCCATTTTCAAATGAAGGGAACGAATTTCTTCAACACCAAGAGGCCGCGGGGGTTGCAGCCTAGATAGATAGTGGTTTCTGAACCTCACCGCAAACTTGGCTATCTCAACTCAAACCCCATGTTAAAGGTGGGATAGTCCCTTTAAGCCCAACTTCGTTTCCCCGATTTTGTCTCATCCTGCTCGCCCTCCACCTTCCCTCGATTCCCGCTTCCTCCCAGCTCCACGCCGGAGCACGCCGGCGTGATAGCCTGTTTGTAGGGACGGCCACTTCATTTCAACGCAACCAAACTGCAAGTCAGCGGTGCCTTCAGACCAGGCCGGCCGAGGAAGCCTGGCGGTGGTCGTGGCGCGCCGCTGCTCGCCTCTCCTGCGAGCAGCGGCGCAGGAGAGGCGGGCAGTGGTGCTCAGTCACAGCGGGGAGTCTGATGGCTGCAGGAGTTGGAAAGCTGAGAAGTAAGAGGATGCTAATGGCAAGTTGAAATCAGGCTCAAACAGCTGCTAGGCGCAGAAAGAAATGCCCCAGTGTAATAAAAAAAGGTATCAAGTCACAAGGAAAACTGAAGCGATGAATGTGTTTGCCAAACAACTGAGCAGCCACCCTGTCCTCTCAAAAATTCATTGTAACAAAATTCATTATCAGACGCCACACGCGCCCGCCCTGAAATCTGCAGCTCCAAACCACTCCCTTCCCCTCCCCGTCGACCAGCCGCCGCCGTCTCAGGGTGCGCGCCGTCCAGCTCCCAGCCACTGCACTCGGTCCAGCCCGCCCCGGCCATTGAAATTGGACGCCGTCGCCGGCGGGGGTGCCGCTTTGTCACCGGTGGTGGCACCTCCACCGGTGTCAGATTACCACGGCCTCCGGGGCGGTTTGGAGGGCGTGGCTGGGTGGGCAGAGGTAGGGATGGAGGGAGGGAGGGAGGCCAGAGGTGACGGGGACGCGCGGTCGAGCGGGCTTTGACATTCGGCGGAGTTACTTTTTGGCTTGTTAGAAACAACCCATCACGTTAGAATATAGAAGAAATCCGGCGTGATTTCTTCCATATGCAAATTTTCAACGCTTGTGAGCACAGAAGCGTTTTGACAGAAAAATGAGCCCCTGATCCCATTTTGATTCGTTCATTGGACAGCTATTTCGTCGTTAAAGGGACTATCCCACCTTCTAAAATGTTGTTAAAACCAGTTAAATTGTGCCCGACTTTATAGATTGGATGACCAGGAACACGGTTCTGGCATTTATTTTTCATTAAACATCTTAGGCTTCCCATATTCCAAACACAAACTTTCAAATATGTGACGTCACAGCCCAAAATTACCTTCTTCCCCAGGCCACATTACTGTCATAAAGCTGATTCTTTTTACTCTGTAGGCACCACAACAAAGTTCAGATCAAGTTTTAAGCGATTTTTCAACGAACAAACCCATTTAAATCAGAATGACTAAACGAGGTGACGTCACACTAACGGTCGCTCCATGTTGAAGATAGGGCCTTGTACAAGGCCCATTTTCAAATGAAGGGAACGAATTTCTTCAACACCAAGAGGCCGCGGGGGTTGCAACCTAGATAGATAGTGGTTTCTGAACCTCGCCGCAAACTTGGCTATCTCAACTCAAACCCCATGTTAAAGGTGGGATAGTCCCTTTAAATATTACACAAAAATCCTTCGAAAGATCTCTCCCTCATTCCTATTCCTCCTCCCTGACCCCCACTGGTGACCACCAAGCCCCGAGGGGTTGTCCCCACGCCCCCTTCTCTCCTCTGCCCAATGCACGGTGGGCGTCCACCCCGCCCCCTCTCCTCTGCCCATTGCACGGTGGGCGTCCCGTTCCTCTGCTCTGCAGCGGTCCGACCTCGGCCGTCCCAGATGCGAGCCGATAGCATTGTTTGGACGGTGGACAACACGCACGGCCCCCGTCGGGAGCGGAATTTATTGTCACTGGCGGAGGGAGGGCGAGTCGGGCCATCTCAGGGAGAGGTGGAGGGAGGGGTGGGTAACAGGCTGCAGCGGCGCTACCACCGTCCAGTGAGACGGTGAGCTTCACCGTCCACCGCCCAAGGACCACCGGTCACCGGCTACGGTCCAGTGTCAAACAGGATAGGGCCGTCACCGCCCACCGCCCACTGGGACAAGGAGTTTCATTGCTCACCGCCCACATTGACAGGAAGCTTCACCGTTCGGCGTCTCGCTTCCATTCATCCTCTACACAAACTTCCAGCTTGCATTGTTCTCTAATCCACCATCCACCGCCTTTCTCCTCCTATCCAGAGTCAACTCCATATGATCCACAGAACAGTCTCACACTCGCTGTCCACACAAATGTACTCTGCCTAATGCCTACAAAGATCCATCATCCACTGTCCACTTCTCATCGTCCAAGTTCCAGTTTGGAACTTCAAAGTTCCAGCTCGGGGGTCATCAGCTCTGCCGAGAACGTTGCCGCCCACAACTTAAAATTGATGTGTTCTGCTCACCTTAAATTTATTATTGTTCTCCGGACGGCATTTGCTATGATGAATATTCCAGCTCGCCTTTCATACGAACATTAATTGATATGTATCCACTCATGCATGTCGCTTCAGACATGACCAATTAATTTCCCACCCCTACAGACTGTAACTGAATGATGATTCGTATTTACAACCTTTTGTTCCGGGCGGCAAACAACAGCTAAGCGTCGGGCTGGGTCACAGAACACATCCATCCTATGCGACACACGGACACCTTGTGAGGGCGTGGGACTCCAAAAACGGCCTCTGCCACTGTGCTCAGTCATTGGTTTGGGGGCGCGGGCGCGGCACAAGTCACCTCTGGAGGTGTTGGTAATTTGTCAGCCCCCGGCAGAGGTCATTCGTCAGCGGGAAGATCGGGTCATTTTGGGAAGGTCGGGTGGCACGGGAGCAGTGAAAGGTATGGGAGAAAGATCGGTCGGCGCGGAGAGCAGTGTTGGTGCGATACTTCGGCGAACTATAATTGGACAATGCAGGGTCAGTTGTGTTATTAGCTGACGACAGTGAACCAGATAGTGTTGTAAGAACACCGACGTTTTACGAGTTCAGTGTCTCAATTTACGAGACATTGCGACGTTTTACTTTCGGTAGGTAGTCTAGGACTTCGGCGACAAAAAAAAAAAAACGAAAAAAGCAAGAGCAATCAAATGGTTTATAGTTGACTGGGGGCCGCAATTGAAGATTGTGGCATTGATGGCTGCAGGTACCGTCTAGAGTTGAGATATGTGACGGGAAATATTCGCTAACTTCATCATCAACTTTGAAGGTGCGTGGGATCACAACAAAGAAGAAGTCCCGTGACTTAAAAGCGTCACCTTTGACACAGTTCAGACCAAATCAGACCCAAATCTGGCACTGAGTCCTCTGCTGACGGAGCAAAAAAAAAAACAAAACAAAAAACAAACAGACCGTCATGCCTAGTTTCGTTCAGAGCTCCGGCCAGTTTATAGCTTTACGGCCGTGCATTTACGCTTGTGGTTATAGCGTCGTATAACCAACCCTGGTGTGTGCGATGCTACAACCAATCAATCTTACAACAATAAGAAACGTAGCCTTTAAATTATACACCACTGGTTGTCGTGGCATGTAGGCTCTTAATATTTATTTCGTTTGTAAAACTTTATCTAAATTATGTATTCCGATGTTTCGCAGTTGGCCAGTTTGCACTGAAGAGTAAATATGCCCCATATGCAACGAGCTAACATCAATCTTAGCACACCGGCTGAGTACAATTACCGATACGGCTTCTGGCGAGGCTAATGACCCGACTCAAGTTCTCGGAAAACTGGGCTGGCTGTCGAGATCGCTGTCCGCACGGCACGGACTGCATCTCGCATTGAATTTAGTTTTGGCTGTGCTGAATGCATAGTTGAACACTAGGTACTGACCGCGGCTACTCGCATGGAAAGGTGAAACGGTGTTCTTCCAGTTATTGGAGCTTCTATTCGAGCCGTGTGCTTCTTTTTGAAAACTTGCTTGCTACTCAGCAAATAGGTAATGTGTACAATCATTCGCAAAAAGTCAACATTCGCAAAAAGCAATCACTAATAAAACGAGGGCTTACGATAATGAAGCAACGTTACGCATAGCATGGCATGGAATGCAAGGTTAACCCTCGCCCGCACATGCCATTTTCCCATCCTAGAACGCACATGGAGGGGGGGGGGGTTGCCCCCCCCCGCGCCATTTCGTTCCTGTTGGAGATAGAGCTTAGCGGTAAAGACCAAAAAGATTCTTTGGGAAGAAACGAATCCAATGATACCCAGTTTTACCTTCTCAGGTCAGTCATTGACCTTCCAGGTCAGGTCAAACTAAAAAATGTTGCTGTTTTGGGTCACCGTTGGATATCAAGTGCGCTGCTTATCATATACCGATGACGATGCCGTTTTCTGGTGCCAAGCCAGCTAGAATCTCTTTGTCACACTACCCGACCAGATTTTTGCTGTTGAGGTCATTTCAGGTCAAGCTAGGTCAAGGTCAATTATATGTGTTTGTATGTCTGTGTGTGTATGTGTGTATACTGATGTGTGCACCGATTGTTTATGTGTCCATATTAGGTACATGAAATCATGATCTGAGAAACTTTTACCAAAAATGCAGTCAAAAAACTTCACAAAAAGTAAATTCAGTTTGCCTAAAACGCAATTATCTTAGATGACCTAGGTTGACCTTGACCCTGACCTTGACACCTGTACATCGTCGAACGACATGTTCCATGACAGGTGGGAGGTAAGACTGGCAAAAAAGGCCGAAATCAAGGTGTCAAAAGCTCACAAGGCCCATAGCAAACGCAAGATGTTGAGAATTGGCCATTTGGGTCATGACATGACCTGAAAAACAAGGTCATATCTCCGAAACCAAAAACCACAGAAACTTGAAATTTTCAGTGGACATCAAGAAAAGATAGAGGAGCAGCTATACGAAAAATCAGCCTCCTAGCTCTAAACATGTCGAGTGCAGAGCAGAAAGACTACCTGGGGGGGGGGGGTGGCAACCACCCCCCCCCCATGTGCGGGCGACGCGAGGGTTATGTATGGAAAAACGTCCCGTTACGAGAGACAAAATGCCGTTACGAATTCCCATATCAGTCATCGCATTCAAGGAACTGAGAACTTACAAGCGAAAACGCTTGTCTGCAGTGTGACAAATTACATCTTCCTCTAAAAAGCAGCAAAGTAGCCAGAGCACGTTCAATAACGAGCGCAGGGAAGTGTGAGGTGGCTAAGCCCTGTTCAACATGTGACGATAACATCTTACACCGTGGGATAGCTACTGGATGTTCAGCTCTTCTTGAGACTGAGCTGAGAGTTGATCTAACACGGATGAAAGTGCACGTATGAGTAGGCATCCAGAGCCGCCTCTTATCTGATACGTGTACACGGCGAAAATAACATCCGTCGAAAGAGCTAGCGATTAGATGTGATGATTGTTCAAATAATGTGAGAAAGAACAAATATAGGATTTTGTGTGAAAAGCCATTTCATTGAGACAAGGTCGATGCTGTGTCTTGAGCTGATCATAAGTGATAAGCTAGATATCTATAATCTTAGTTTGCTTTCTTCGAGTGGGTATAGCTATAGATAAGCTTTAGCTTTGGTTCGTCCTACACCACCGGCATTTTGATGATTAGTTTTGACTGGTGTCATCTGCTTATAAATAACGGCCAAAAGATTATCCTCAAAACCTGTTGTCGCCACAAAATACAGACTAGTTCATTGCCCCTGGGCCGTGTCAACTACCTTGGCGTTTGGCCGTCTTGAAAGTACGCATACTTTGGCCGTAAGCGATCTCCTAGCAGAATTTCTAGAGGTCAAGAGTCAGGTGAAAGCCAGCAACCATTCTCAGATAAGCAGACCACAATTTAACCGTTGTGTGGTCATTTGATTTTTAAAAATCTAGCAAAAAAAAGGAACCCAACCCAAGCCAATCGCTGAGCTGTTGAGCGTTCAAGCTGAGTCACTCTGGTCATGTGTCGTAATTTGAGTATGGTGCTTTTTTAACGCGTCCCTCTGGTCATGTGTCGTATTTTGAGTAGGTATGGAGCTTTTTTCCTTTTTGGACTGATAAACCATTCCAGGGCCCTGGGATGAGAGAATAAGGGGAAGAGACTGGACTGAGTCGACAATTATAGTCAGGTGTACCGCAGTGGCTGAGCCTACACCGCTCGCGCTGGGACGGGAGTGCCCCGGTGGGACAAGTCAAGACAGGCTACCCCGCCACCCTCAACACTACAGTCACCGCGGATAGGGATGTTCTTACTGGACCTGCTACTCACCGGTTGTCGCGAAGTGGAGTGATCGTCAGTCCGGATCAGGTAAGGATGATCAGGATGAGTTGATCCTGAGGATAGAAAGGACGGACTCGTGTGATGCGAGTAGCAAGTTGCAATAGCATGACAGATCTTCAAAGAGAGTCAAACAATGATGCTCCTTGCACCTTCTTGTCGCCAAAGGGATACGCTTGAAACACCATGTGGAACTTGAAACATCTGATGAAAAGGTATTTTACGATAAAAATCTCACTTTTAGCATTTCTACAAGTTCCCAAATCGAGGAAAGGACACGTTTAATGACGGAGTTTCGATTCCAAAAGCCTGTAACAATGTGATTGCGAAATGTCATTCTTTTCAGCTCTATAGAAGCATTTCTCCATTTGTTGATGGTGAAATTACGGAACGGTATTCAATACGCGATGCAGAGGCGTTTTTCCATTCCACGCACGTGCCATCCAAAGCGACCAAATGGGTTTGGTTTCAAAACCGGCCCGGCCGGCGATCTCAGCTCGACGAGATACCGCAACTCACCTTCATAATTCCTCAGTCGCCGAGGAGAGAGAGCGACATCCCGTCTTGGCCGCGTCACCGAAAGGGTTCTAAACCGGTCACTGAGACGCTCAGAGCCATTTACTGTCACCGACGGGGACCGGAGACCATGTCACTTCGTCCAGTCGCCACTTAGCACTTCACTGAGACGATAAGGAACCTGAAGGAAATATACCCGGCAGGAAACAGTCACGTGTGATCTTTCACTCGGCCTTTGCACGTGCTGTTGCAATACAACTACACAATCTTCAACGATCGACAATTGTTGTCATCGGTCTTCATCCGCAACAACCATGTTGCTTCGATCCATTAGCTATTCTGTCAAAGCTACTCTCAGTCAACCAGCAACAGCTCATATTAGCGCCCGAAACACTCGAACAGGGATTCCGTTCGACCCGCAAACACTTTGCAATATTGTCACCTCACCACAAAATCAGTCTCATCAAACCATAGCCACCTGCTAGCTCACATATCACGCACCAATCTATCCGCACCACCCACACACAGTCACGGTGCACGTCACCAATCGTTCCTGCACCAGCCCCTGACGGCACCACTCCACACTCTGTGCCACTCGGGCGGCGACTGGCTCCCTCGGCCGCCACCGGACCGCCGCCGCCGCTGCGGAGACAGCGCCGCGACCGACGCGTGCGACGCGACAGGTCCACTGGCCACCGTCAGCGTCCAGCCAGCAAAAACGCCGCAGCGCCTCCACCGGTCGCCGCCGCCGCCGCCGCCGCCGCAGAAGGCACAGCCCAAAGTCACAGAAGGCAGCAGCAGCAGCCCCAGCTCAGCGCTGGTCCGAGCAGAGCGTCCGTCGGCTGGAACGGTTCAGTCACGTGACAGGTCCGAGATGACACTCAGATAGGCCAGCGTGAGGTCACGTGATATCTCCTGTCTGCACTGGTGACGTTAGCGGCGGCGGTGACGCGTCGCGATAGTATCCCAGTCGTCGATTAGAGGCTGGGGGACTGTGGTCAGGTGGTGACTGGTGATAAGCGGCCGAGAGGTGCCGAAACGAGCGGGCGGCCGGCGGGCGATTGGAGACGATATCGGTGAACCGCCTGCCTGCCGGGGGAGGGGAGGGAAGGAGAGGGAAGGAGAGGGGAGAGGAGACCCATGGGGAGGGGAGAGAGGGTAGGGTAGGGGTCGTCAGATGCGCCGGGATGGAAGGAGAATTGACCTAACGGGGTGAGGAGTTGTGGTGACACGTCGGGAAGAAATGGACGATGGGGAGGGGGGGGGGGGTGCACCAGCTGCTGAGTATGTAGACAAGGGGAGGGGTGAGGGTTATTTTCCAGAAGAGCCGTGTACGATACGAAGGACAGAAGACAGGTGGCTTGCTTAGCAATTGCATTCTCGACTGGTGCATCAATAGGTTCGCCGACTGTTTTCATCGCAACTTTCATTTCAATAGAAAAGAAATCCGTTTAAGTTTGATGGCTGATGGCTGTCTCAAACTGCACATCTATCATATGAGGACCGACAGATATTTCTGAGCTGAATGCCTAGCCATCCATCTAGCACAACCGCCATTGAAACATCCTACAAGTACAGGCATCTCATCGGTTGCACAACACAATCCTTTGACCCGTTCTGTTGCGTTGCCAATACCGAGCGTGCCTTGACCAATGTCGTGGTTTATGTGACCCTCGAGCCAACAATCCTGGGGTGGACCTGATGTGGACAAATTGACATGATAGATGTGGAATGATGTGGACATAATGTAGGCGGCTGATTTGGACCTGTGGTATAGGCTTAAAGGGACCCTCCCAGCTTCAAAAAAGTTAATGAATTGGCATGAAAGTGATGTCGCTCGGTTCAGAAAGAGCAAAAACGAATATCTACCAAATTTCATCGAAAAATATTCACCGGTTTTCAAGATATTAGACTTTTACTTTTGTTTACTTTTTGGGATCTCCGCTGTTCCTAGCGACTTTATTTGAAAGTGCGGCATTTGTTGCGCGCAAAGCAGCATATACCACCGCGTGCTACAAAACGTTTTAGTCAAACATTTAACGGACGTTCGAAAGCCTGATGACGTCATCAGATTCCCGTAATGGTTAAGAGATAGGGACCACGCTGGTCCCACCCTGCAACTAAAGGAAAGAAATTTCTTGAACACCATAAAGCTGCGGGGGTTGCGACCAGGATAAATGGTGGTTTCTGAGCCTGGCCGCAAACTTGGCTATCTCAACTCAAAACTAATGTTAAGGTGGGAGGGTCCCTTTGATGTGGAAGTGGATGCGATGTCACCAAGCATAGGTGGAAACAGGGGTGGACAATTGTGCCGAGTTGGGGTAGCACGAGCTTTCCCAATGCCACGCCGGCTTGCCTTTGGAGCCGCAACAGACGGCGGAGGTCAAGGCCACCGCTAGGGCGGCAGCGGCTTTGCTGCGCCCGTGCTACCCCAACTCGGCACATTTGTCCACCCCTGGCTGGAAGGTTGTGCTGAGCTGGGGGTGCTCGAGCTCCCCTAATTTCACGCCGGCTTGGCTTTGGAGCCGCAACAGACGGTGAAGGTCAAGGTCACGATCAGCAATTATAGACGTGAGGCAGATCTGTGAATTATCTACATGCAGTTGACCTGAAGTCTGTAGTTGAGATAATGGACCAAAGGTGGTCCGGTCCCCGTTTGCCCATGATTAACGGTGACATGAGGCGGTGTCATGAGCGCACGGTGTGCCAATATCGTAACTGTAGGCTCTATCGGCTTCCGCGGAGGCACGCGCGTCCCAGCCCCTGCCGCCATCAGCATAACTAAATATTCAATATGGTATTAGGCCAATGGTGATTGCGATGCCGACCGGTTTACCAGTCAGTAGCCGCTTCAGTTCGATGTTTATGAAGGGTATTGCAGTCAAGATGCTGCATATCCAATACAAATATAATGATGTAGTAAATTCGCAATAAAAAGTCAAAGGATGCCGTTTCAAGTTAGGATTCTACTCTCACAAGCCGCCCATGAGATCGGATTTGAGAATCAATGAAAGTTTGGTCCATATGCTAACAAGGGAAACGCTTGAAGCAGTCTATTCGAAACCATTATGATCGACGAGCTTGTTCGATTTGCACCGTACCAGTGAATATAATGCCTCATAGGAGTTAGGACCGATCTCTAAAATACCCGATCTCTAAGAAAAAGCTGCGGTTTCAGAATCCAGCCACTCGACTGTCAGAAAGCAGAGAAAGCACACAAAACGAGCGACCAAGTATTCGTCACGACAGTAAAACCACTAAACGTCAGTGGAGCGTCAGGGTTAAAAGCTTAATCTTGTTTGATCCACGAAACCACTTTATACGGCGTAGTAACTTAGCAGCACGTCACCAGGTATCATTCATTATTCAATCGGAGCCCTGACAGTTTTTTTTTTTTAAACCGCGCCCCGCTGGGCTATTCAGCCATACGCGCCCTGCTTGGGGGGGGGGGGCAGATTCTGCCCCCCCCCCGTCCAGTGTTCTAAAATTGGATTTTGGTTGGGTGTGCTGATGAAAAAAATCCTAGCATGAGAAAAAAGAAAGTAAATAACTGAACTATTTTTGAAAATGGCGTAGGTAATGCTAATTTTTATGTCAACTGATAAACCAGGATTTCATGTCAGGATCTTGACAGGGTGTGAAACAAAAGGATGTGGGTCCATCACCTGTCAAGTGACATGTAAACTGGCTGTTCGAATACATGAAACCTTTTTCAGAGATGAAGTGAAGTCAGTCATTCATATTTTAGGGATGAAAATATTTTCCCCATCAGAGGCCTGTTTCACTAACAAATAAAGTGTGTAATTACAAAGAAAAAACTTGAGTTTAAAAGAAATATTTACCAACATTTGAAATTTGGATTTCACGAAACCTCCGAGCATGAATTTTGAGTTTAAAATTTACCAACTTTTTTACAAGAAAAAAGTTTGTAAGAAACATCGAAATCGCAAACTTTCTGTTTCACGAAGACCAAAAACTTGAAAGAAAACGTTGTACTTACAAACTCGAAATTCCAGTGGCTCTTACGTTCGGAATTTTATTACTTTTTGTGCAATGATGCAAAGCAATCAATTATTGAAAACAAATATGATATGCTGAGTCATTATATGGTCTTTTTTACTTAGCACAATCCCTACGAACCAGCTACGAGCAATAAATAAATATCGTCATGTTTTGTCATTCGCGCGCCATAATTGCATTCAACAGTCTTCTGCTGTCAAATGTTTTGCGTGCTATTTTCTTTCAATAATAAAATATTGTGAACTATCATTTATACCATTTAGAAACAGCATCATTATTTATAATTTTTCCATGCATTTTTTGACATGAATACTAGACATAATTTGATAAAAAGAAGCAATATCTGTAACATGTTGTAGTTCTTGATTAAAAACATTTTTACTGTTTACAAGTTTTTTGCAAACTCTTTTTATCGGAGGTGCCGCTGGTGATGAAGTTTAGTGAAATCCGATTTTACATAGTTTGCAAAAATACTTATGAATTGTAAAGTTCAAACACTTGTAATCGCAAGTTTTTAGTGAAACAGGCCTCAGGTGTGAGCTGCCACCAAAAAGTCTGAAAAATGGTTTACTGTATGCCTGGCCTATTCAAATACATTAGCTAGAGGGGTGTGGTAATAACTGGTGTAAGCAAATTGACCACGGTCAAAAATGCATTACCAGAATGCACTTAAGCGAACATTTTGGGATGGTCTCGTTCCTAAGTCGGCTAAGAGCTTCGGTCCAGAAAATAAATTTATCGTTGGCATACAGTAAAATACATACCAAACTCGGCCGGTGATAAATTTTCAAGACCTCAGTCCTTACTGATTTTTGAACTCGGCCTTCGGCCTCGTTCAAAAATCCAGTAAGGACCTCGGTCTTGAAAATTTATTTACACCGGCCTCGTTCAGTATTATATAACACTGCCCCCGTCTAACTTCCGAACCGATGGTCGTAGAAAGACGGTGAAAACGGCAATCGAAAGCTCTCAACAAGGCGGATCTTAAGAGCCCATTTTTTGCTTAAGTTGGTCAGAGGTCAGGTCACGGTCAGGTCAAGGGTACAAAATGCAAGTTTCTACAGTATCGGCCTTGCAGTGTAGTTGCCGAAGAATGGACTGAGACTGATTGCCCAAAACGTGTTCTTAGACTACCAAGACAATATTCGTTGCATACAATGTCACTCAAAGGTCAAGGTCAAGGTCAGGTCAGGTCAGGTCAGGTCACCAAAAACAAAATATAGAAAAGGGCATGTGCGACACATGTTTTATGGGTCATTTTACTCATAGAATTCAATAGGCACACTCAATAAGTGATATGGACCACCTCTGGATGAATTTCAGGTCGAGGTCAGGTCAAGGTCAGGTCAAGTGAGGTCAAATTTTGAAGTTGGTTGTTCAGGCCTAAAAAGGTGTCTTGTCTATCTGATGCAGTTTTTCACGGCAAATCGAATGGTGCTATTTTTGTTTCCGTACGAGGTCTAGAACTTCCAAAAAAATCATTGTTCAAAATTTGTGTGTGTCGTGACGTCATAAAATTTTGAATAACTCCCACATTTTTGAACCGATTCTTCTAAAAATTGGTATGTAGGTGCACATAGACCACTTCTCTGACATATATTCCAGTTTTTTCGATAAACTCAAAATTTTGGATTTAATAATTATTGTCCCAAAAAAGTCAGTTTTTTGAGAAAAAAAATTGGGCCAAAATCCAAAATTTAAAAAAACCGAGATAGCAATTTGATAGACAAAGTAGAATCACGTATAACCTTTATTTGTTGTGTTGATTCCTTTAAAAATGAAGATGTTAGCGGCGTTTGAAATTTTGCCGTTTTTGAGGCGAAAAAGGCGAACATGACGTCACTAAAACGTCGATTTCTCAAAAAAATTCCGACGGATTTCGCTCAAATTTTCAGGGAACGTGTCAAATTGATGTATGATAAGGTACTGAAAGTTTGATGTCGCTGGCGTAACGCGTTTAGAAGTTATTGGCGAAAAACGGGAGGGGGCAGATTCTGCCCCCCCCCCCCAGCGGGGCGCGGGTTAACTCATTAACGACGATAATTCCGTGGGCAAATTTCGGCGGTTTTTCTAAATGTCCTATGTTTCTATATGCACTAGAAATGCACATACGCTGTATTGAAAAATAAAAACATTTCTAACATATATTTCTGGACTGGCAACTATAGTTGCCACTCGGCGTTGACGTAGTCAAAAATTACGGCTATCGTAACTTTTCATTAAACAAATACGAATCGCCGCGATGCATTTATTCTATGTATGTTCTAACTTCTCTTCCACGAGCCTATAATCAATTTCCAATCAGAAAAAGGTGGTTATGGAACTTAAATATAAACTTCTGATAATATAATTACGTCTAAGTAGAGGAATCGGCACTATGCCCTATAGTATAAGCCTGTAGCATGTGTCCAAAGCAGCTAGTTCTTGGTATCCAGGAAACACAATTTATTTACCCATGCAAGAAGTGCTTTTCTATACCAAAGCAGATGCTCTTTACCAGTCTTTCTTAACCATTTATCTTGACTTGCATAGATAGAATCCACTCGGAAACAATTCAACAAAGAATGCATGTTACCTAATACATAGTTCTAGTTTCTCTTTTACATGGTAGTGATGGTAGGTAGACCGTCTTATCACAAAACTTTCTACCGAGTATGATACATTTGCATAAGCTCCGGGTGCGAAGCAACTCCACTCTTCCTGCCTATTTGCGACCATGCAGATTACAGGCCTACCAGAGCAGTGAAATTGTATAGTACCTATATTGCTGATTCCCGCGTACGTACTTATGTTGCCCTTGGCTAACCAGTAAATCCGTTCGCTTTTAGACTATTTGGACGGGAGTCTGAACGAATTGGATCCCTGTCATGATCATGAATCGAGTTTAGACTTTAGAACACACTGGCGGTTGTACATCAGAATAAGAAGGGGATATGTCATGGCACAGTTTGCGTTATAGGTGCCACGCGCTTTCCATTGACGAGTAAAAGTGCTGTACAAGGTGACCACCACTACTCTCACTTGAAGGCATTCCACGAGTCATAAAGATAAAGAGTTTAATTTCACTTTCATCTGGTTTAGGACGACTGAGCAGGCCCACATTTTCTAACACCTACTTCCCAATTTCCTCATTTCGCGCGCAAAAACCAAAGCACAAAGCCGCCTCCACCGTCTCACACAGTTGAATCACCAGCACCTGCTGTGAAGTTCAAAGAGTAAGCAGCTGCCAGCTTCATCGGAATCAATTCGGTGTCTCGACTGTGTCAAGGTCATAATCGTCGTCAATGGGAGCTCAGTGGAGGAGGTGGAGGAGCTTTCGTCTATGAGCTCCTGTTTGGAAACGTCGTACAGCGTCTTTACGGTGCTTAAAAATTTAATTTGTTGATGAAAACAGGCGTAATAGCTACGTCCCCCTCCAAATCGAAACACGAGCTGATCACACGATTCAGCATCATGACACGGTGCCTGCAGGTGAACATGCCTGAGTTTGGTTATATTGCAAGTGGCAAGACTAATTGAACGCTACGAAAAACCAACAAAGCATATAGAAAACCAACAAAGTATAGCCTTCGACATAGAAAGCGAGAGCGACTCTCGTTTATCCAGAAAGGTGATATCAGACGCAACAGGAGACCTGCAAAAGATTTGCAAATTCCCATAAAATTCCCGGATGTTGCTTCCTTATAAATGTATTACTGTGCAATCTTACGCAATCTTTATCTCATAGAAGCGGTTTAGTTCGCTTCCTTTGCAAAGAAAACGAAACAAAATCGTCAAAGTCGGACGCTGTGAGTTATGAATGTCCGTAATGTGTTCCCTGCATCCGACAGTGGAGAAAGAAGGAGAGAGCAAGAGAGGAGAGAGCGAGAGAAAGGGATAGAGAGAGAGAGAGAGAGAGAGAGAGAGAGAGAGAGAGAGAGAGAGAGAGAGAGAGAGAGAGAGAGAGAGAGAGAGAGAGAGAGAGAGAGAGGAAAGAGAAAGCAGCGAGATTGCATCCCATTCCACAAAAAATATCATAAGTAGATGATAAACATAATAAGATTGAAAAACGTCGACAAATAGACCAAGAAAACATTGGATGGGCATGGGGTTCACTATGGTACCTAATGTATAGACATACATGCATTTATAATTATTTTCTACCTTTATTACTAATTTATTTGCAAAAGTCCATGTAAGTATGACTCAAGGGATACCCGGGGACAGCCTGGCTAAATAACAAATGTTTTGTTACAGTATATCCGTAAATACATCCATTTAACTATGCACTGCTCATATTTTTGACTACGCCAACGCCGAGTGGCAACTATAGTTGCCAAGTACAAATCTAGCACAAATATCTACAAATGAGTAGAGTGCTTTGAAGTTTTGAGACGCCGGTAGCATGCCTACATCCTTTCCGGATCAAAATAAGCCGCAACTGCTGGGAACTATCGGACACTCCGGAAAATCAGCGTCGTTTTCTTCGGGACCGTCATGCCAATATGGCGGCCGTCTCTGCACTGTCTGACTATTTCTTGATTTGTGAAGCATGTTGCGCACAGGACGTGACCGAAACCGTCTAATCATGATGAGAAGGGACTGTGCTGATTAGGTAACCCTCAAATGCTGTTCTGAAGTTATTACCTCGCCTTCAGCAGTAGGTTTTTGTAGCTGGCAACTATAGTTGCCACTCGGCGTTAATGAGTTAAGTGACGGTATCGAGTAAGACATTGTTTCGGTGGACAGATTTCGATGTTGCGGTGGAAAACGCCGGACTAGACTGGGGCCTTTTTCGCGAATCTCCACCATTACGGAGCGAGGACTGACATATGGGCATGTAGAAGGGTCGACCCAAGGAATGGCATCCCGTCGGGACTGCCAAATAGGAAGGCCCCAGCCCAGCAACGGGACCAAACTGAGGAAACATGACCAAAGCACCGCTCAGCCCAGTGCAGATGACCTTCATGAACTTGGGTATTGATGCTGAGCGTAAGCATACTGTGTCGAATCATAGAATGAAGTCAGCGAAACTAAGGGAAATTGATTCTGTAGACCACTAGGGCCTCTTCATTCCGCAATCAGTCTCGAAATTCTCTTGGCTTTCGATATTACACAAAAGGCAAAACTTAAAGTTTCGTTACACTCGAGCCGCGCAGGATAGGCTACGGGGGCGTCACCTACGGTTCTCAGCAGCAATGCCGGTGATTCACGACTAGCAGACGCAGTTTAGTGAAAAGCCTTTTCTCGTGCGTTTTGTGACTCTGCTGGGCGTTGAATAGACGTCCCGTCTCCCTTCGCTAGACACACTGCTCCTTGCACCGTAATCATAGTGAATTCCCAAACCTAAGGTCTCTAATCCACTGTGAACGGTTGAAGCAGTTTTGTTTCTAAAACTATGATGGTGATTGACAGACTCCGCTTTGAATATCTTGATAGCGCCTGATGAGCGGAATGAGGTACGTGTTATACGTGGAAGCTTTCGGATACGGATTATTTGCGTGGGTTCATTTTATCTTTCATACGGACGCACCTTATCGCTATGCATCACAAAATCGAGTTTTTGTTCCACATTTATTGCTCAACCGACACTGATGATACAATTCACAGGCAGTTCAATGACGCGTTCAGGCTCCTCAGTAGCCTTTGATTGTTTCTTTCCTTCCATCTGCAACACTCCGTCGTTGACTCGATCTGTGAAAGCAGAACGGTACGATTAAAAGGGGACGATAACTCGCGAACGGTGGAACAGTGGACGGTCAGGTAGTACGTCAACACGGGAGGTTCAGTATTAAGTCCCTGTACTGAGTAATTAATCATCACTTGGAACGGAAACAATTCACATGGAAAACAATGTTATTCAATAGTATTCACGATGCACATACAAAACGACCGGCAAAATTCGCTCATAAATGCTAACAGCTGCGTACAATTTAACAATTTTATTCTATACAGTTCACTCTTTTCAGTCACAAAGCCGGACAAGATTCGAGATAGCACGACGTGCATAACTGAACGAAACTCACCTTCCTTTTAAACTCCATATATTCTATATTCCGTCAGGACCATCAGTCCATATACGGCCTGTAACAGCAGAAATAGACAATTAGACAACAGAATTGCTGATAAAGTAGCCAGAATAAAGAAAGGCTATCAGGTAGTACGTCAACATAGGGTTTCAGTATTAAGTCCCTGTACTGAGTTAATCATCACTTGAAATACGATATAAGACGCATTTGAATTTTCATTTCGAATGCTGACAAAGCAATGCACGACTATTTCCCTCGTATGACAGCTCACCTCAGCTTGGATGAATATCAGATGATCAATGGCCACGAGACGTTGCAGAATGAGTGGAATTCTGAAACCAAAGCAAGGCGTCGATAAGCGAATGACGACAGGATGAGAGCAATTAGCGAAACGCTACAAATATCAGGTAGTACGTCAACATGGGGTTTCAGTATTAAGTCCCTGTACTGAGTTAATCATCACTTGAAACGAATACACGTCCTATCAATACTTGGAATGACTTTTAATTGCGTGACTATTGTATTAAATGAACATAGACGCCAAATAAGCTAAAATGAAATTAAGACTGCATTGTGCTGAAAAAGGTCGGGAAAATTGGCTCACCATTTAATACAGAGGCATCATTCGACGATCCCCTTTAGCGATGTGTATTCGAACAGACCACCACGAGGGTGCCAGACCAGTCTTCTAGAGTTCCTGTAAAGGACAGCAGAGCAGTCAGAACATGAACCATTTGAGCACCGCTGAGGGTTATACAGGCCATCTCAGTGTACGAATACAATGGTCATCGTGGTCCGTATGAAGATCCTTCATCATGATAGTGCAAGATATCGCAATAGCCATAACAATTAATGCATTGTAGCTGGTTAAATAGTAACAAGATGGTTCACTAGAGTAGTTTTGAAACTGCATTTATTGCGAAAACGGTAGCTACCATATTCAATCCTACAAAAAAGACGAAAGATTCATATAACACGCAAACACTCACCTCAGAAGCAGAAGAGACAACAGGGAGTTGTCATTTCAGAGGCAAGAGGATGACACTGTCCCCACCTATCGGCAAAGACAACCAAAGAGATGAGCATTTTGTACAGCATATTTCGATAGCAAACGCTTCTACCAATCATCAGGTAGTACGTCAACATGGGGTTTCAGTATTAAGTCCCTGTACTGAGTTAATCATCACTTTGTAGGTGGTACAATGTCAAACAGTGCAGGCCAAGCAAAAGACAAGCAAGGCGAAGCATTTGCTCTCTTATCTGGCTTGCAAAATATCTGACATACGAAAATTGGCACCCAAGTAGCGAACGGTTATTATACACAGCAACGAACTTACACTTTAACTTGTGATGGACGATAAGTACTGCCAGACGAGAGCAAACGCTGAAAAATCGAAACAATTTGTTACACACCATATTAAACACCGATTTCAGACAGGAAAAACGCACAGAGTTCAGGTAGTACGTCATCAAGAGATTCAGTATTAAGTCCCTGTACTTAGTTAATCATCATTGAAACGGGCACTAGAAAAACAGGTCCAATGTCGAGCAAAATATCTGACAACCTTACATACTGAGGCAAAGCAACACAAAAACCATCAATATTGTCAAAACATCTCACCTGATGACGCCAACAGAAGGATCCAAGACTACCTTCAGGCGTCCACATCGGCTCGGGCTGGGATGTGAAAAGATTGTCAAAACAGAAAAGAGCTCAAGCTACTTACTTGAATCATGAGTACAATATCAGTAAAAATAACGAATGTTATGTGGTGAAAAATTAATGTTGAAACAGCCATCCAAAATAAGCAAAATAATAATGCTCTGAATCCCATACACAAAACAGTTGGTCGGGAGATGGCTCTCAAATACAGGCATCGTTCGATGATATGGGGTTTTAGGACGTCGGCCGGACTGCGGTGGTCCTCGGCACCCATATTACTCACCATAATAGGAAGCCAAATCACTCGCAGCCTTCTCTCCACCAACCACCCCCCCCCCCCCTCCTATTTCCACTCCCCAGAGAGACACGGTCAGTTTGTTCGATTGGATAGGTGTTTATATTGGCCCTCAGTGTGGCGAACGGATGACAGATGCCGCCGGTAGATGGCAGCACCGGCCGTTGGTAGAGACCGCGGCGACCACACCTGTAACGGAACAGACACGGAAATCAGTCAGAAAACAAAATAGAAAATCTGCAGGTGGATTGAAATCGCGTATGTACCGAGGTTCGGTTAGTGATACTTTGATATACTGGAAGAGGGCAATGTATAAGCATTCATTAAAATAAAATGTAGCTTAGAGGTCGAGTAAAAATCGATACTACCGCTAAAATGTGGAAACAATCGAAAAATAGAAAACGGACACGTAAAAAGGAATAAAACTTTGTGGTCCTCATTTTCGGCACAGCCCCGTTCATGAAACAGGACTGCTTCCTATGGGACCCTGGTAATGTAGTCCATTACAGTTCCTATATAAAGGAAACTGGCACCCGAACGGCCGAGATCTAGACCCACGGGCGTGGCGATGGACAGGCAGAAAATAATAAAACACCCAGCGAACACGTACCTCAGGCACACTCGACGAAATACGGCCGGATTCCCCAGCTGTGAAACAGAAACAAACCCTGTAAGAACACATTCGGGACTAGGAACACTGGTGGTGTGGTAAAAGTATATCAGAGTAAAGAATCGTCACAGAAGTTCTGTATTAAGTCCCTTTATATATTCATCAGCGGAAATAGGTACCTTTGATCACAAACAGTTCGTACTTCATTCAAGTATCAATGCTTACTAGGTTTACGCAAAGGCTACCTAAAATATGTAAAAGCCGAGCTCTCAGCTGAACATAATTTAGCTCATGAGTAGGTACAGGCTTGTGAAAGAACCGCAATGCAACCTACCATGAGTTACAGTAAAATGTGCTCAAACCGTACCTGTAATGGAAATGTCGGTGTGCCCTGGCCAAATCACCTGCGAAGAGAAGAAAAAAGTATAAGGCCTGACGCACGAGCACCTGGCATGATAATGTGTTCCGCTATCACAATCGTGATTCGTGACTTTCACAGTAAAGGCAGTCCCGAAAAAAACTATTGTTGGATCAATAAAACAGGTGTGGTCCTCATTTTCGGCACAGCCCCGTTCAGGAGACAAACAGGACTGCTTCCTATGGGACCCTGGTAATGTAGTCCATTACAGTTCCTATATAAAGGAAACTGGCACCCGAACGGCCGAGATCTAGACCCACGAGCGTGGCGATGGACGGATGACCGGCGCAGCCAAGACATTCCCCGCTATGATCACAGAGTGCAACATAAATCGCAGCGACTAGCGGGTCGTTGATAACCGCAAGGTGCTAGCCATTCTATATGGCGGATAATGACTCCAATAAGCAACAACCTAAATCCATCGAAAAACACGAGTTATTGATATGAATAGGCATCAGGTGAAAACTATGAACAAAAGTCTATTTTCAAAGGAAACAAAGAGTAAACATGAAACCAGACTCTCAATTGCCGTCCTCCCACCTGACCGGGGCCGTGACTAGGCCCCGCTCTGGCCTACTGCCCCTCCTCTCTCACCTGGCCGCGTCTAGGCCCAGCTCTGGTCGGGCGCGGCGGCGGCCCACTCGCCGGTGGCGGCTCCGGCCGACCACTCCTCAGTCCAGTCGGAGGCGGCGGCCGGCACCGGCGCGCCGGTCGGCACCGTGCCGAAGTCAGCCGGCACATCCTCCACGGTCGGCGGCAGGGCGGCCTGCGCGGCGGCGGCGGCGGCCGCCTGGGCGGCAGCGGCCTCCTCGGCGGCCGCCTCGCGCTTCTGCTGCTCCTCCTTCTCGATCTCCTCCGGGTCACGGTAGAAGAACAGGTCGGGCATGATCTCCCAGTCGCGCTTGCGGCCGATGGTGCCGCGCAGGCGGAGCACCTCGCGCGCCAGCATCCACCACATGAGTCCAATGCTGTGGTAGCCCTTGTTGTTGCAGGGGATGGCGATGTCCACGTAGCGAGACGGCGAGTCGGTGTTGGAGAAGGCAATGACGGGGATGTTGACGTAGGAGGCCTCCGAGATGGGCTGGGCGTCCACGCGCGGGTCCGTCACGATCAGCAGACGCGGCTCACGGAAACCGGCCTGGAAAGGACAGAGGGTGAGCGTGTAACAGAGACTACAGAGATTTCAACAGCGGTAGAGTTGTTGACATGTAGCGCTTCTGTTCTGTCGCCAATGCTGTAAAAGTTGTCTGCATCCAGCAATCGCTCATACCATTTCCTCGACAGAAATAACGTTAAGTTCAGCTACCAGCAGTTCAATAGAGACAGTAATTGTGAATGCCAGTGATCTCCACTGTCAGGATAGATATAAATGTGGTCCTCATTTTCGGCACAGCCCCATTCAGGAGACATACAGGACTGCTTCCTATGGGACCCTGGTAATGTAGTCCATTACAGTTCCTATATAAAGGAAACTGGCACCCGAACGGCCGAGAACTAGGCCCACGAGCGTGGCGATGGACGGCTGAATGACATTTGTTTGTTTCCTAAACACAAAATAGCTAAGCCTTCTACAATAATCAAATAGCTGGTCCCCCTAAAGACTAAAAGCATTTGAAATTTACTTGTTAAAATACTCCGGTTGTCCACTTTAGCAACGTTCAGATGAAGCGGATGAAACAAAATGCCGTGAATCGCTGGCTCCCGCATACTCCCACCACAAAAGAAAAAACTATTCTACCAAGTATCGACATGCCACATTGGCCTAATGATCACAACCAGAGATCCAACACAAACACCACATTCACATCTTCCCAAGGTGTGAATGTGGGAAGTTTCAAGGCCTAGTAATCCAATTCACCCAACTATCCCACATCTTTCCTGCTCACGTCTCCTACTCACCTGGATCTGGTTAGTGAAGCAGCCGGGAGTGAAGCGTCCAGCGATGGGCGTGGCGCCCGTGTAGTGCGAGTACTTGAGCACGGCGCGCTGTCCCCAGGGCCGGGCGCTGATGGCGTACACGTCGGCAGGGTTCTCCACGGCCACAATGGCACGTGCCGCCAGCAGCAGCTTCTCGTACGTACGGCGCAGGTTGATGATGTGGATACCTGGCGAACGGGACGGATGGGGTTGGAGTTAGACTTGGTGCTGATCACGAGGGTCTGTGCGTTGGCTGTGACGATTGCGCTCAAATATGGTTCTTAGTTGGTCACCAATCAATTTGGCTCAGTTCATTAGTGATAAAAACAGAACAGTGAACGAATTCAGTGGTGGATCGGAGCAGCCCTGGCCAGGGGTGGATAAATATGCCGAGTTGGGGTTGCACGGGCGCAGGAAATCCGCCGCCGCCCTGGCGGTGACCTTGACCTCCGCTGTCAGGTGCGGCGCCAAAGCCAAGCCGGCGCAGCCGTCGTGGAATTGGAAAGACTCGTGCTACCCCAACTCGGCACATTTGTCCACCCCTGGCCCTGGCTCTCCCTCCCCCCCCCCTCATCCTGTTCATTTAACATGCTTCGCTAAATGTGTGTCGACGTTGAGACATTGCAACGAGATATTTGTGGTCCTCATTTTCGGCACAGCCCAGTTCAGGAATCTAACAGGACTGCTTCCTATGGGACCCTGGTAATGTAGTCCATTACAGTTCCTATATAAAGGAAACTGGCACCCGAACGGCCGAGAACTAGACCCACGAGCGTGGCGATGGACATGTCACACAACAACAATCTATTTTTCCTTTGTAAATGGCTTGTAAGTACCATCGATCAAACAACTGATCAGGGTTTTTGACCGATAACAAATAACAATACCCATAATAAAATACCTCTCATGCTCCAAATGACACGCAACAATTGACCATCACCCAGCAGCTTACCATCCTTCTTGCGCTTGTAAGCGTACTGCATCATCTGGTAGTCAGCGTTCTGAGTGCCGAGATGAGTCGATGCCGCCAGCATCTTCATCACGTCGGCCTCCTTGAGGGCCAACACCTCCAATCCTCCCGACATCGTAAGGTGTCAATTTGGGGCTACGATTGACAACCTGCGAAAGAAGGGAGGGGAGATGGTCAGTGTCAGCACCTGAAATTCTCGTAAGATTGATTCATCGATTTGTAATGTGTCAATTTGGGGCTACGATTGACAGCCATTGAAAAGGAGCAATTATGGTTAGTGAGGGTAGAGGCTAGTAGAGACCCTGCACTCATTACTACCGAGTGTTGGACTCCCAAATCCGAGTCCAATGACAGCCAGGGTTTGAGCCGCTCCGGCGCTGGACATGCCAGACTCCCAACGGTTGGTGGGAGACGCAGCAGTCCAGTGAAGCTATTTGGGACAGACCCCTACGTGTGACCCCTACATCGCATGATTAATTTGATTCACCAGCAATTCAATCGGACCATGAAGCTGCCTATGAAAGTTCTGATTGCGGTGGAATTTGACTATATCTCCACAGAATTTCCAACTCCCCTGAGTTTTATGAATTTGCTAGCTGTCTATCAGACCAAATAACCAAAACTATCACCAGCCAGTTTTAATGAATGTTAAAAATTAGTGTAAAACATAATACAGTGTGGTCCTCATTTTCGGCACAGCCCCATTCAGGAGACGAACAGGACTGCTTCCTATGGGACCCTGGTAATGTAGTCCATTACAGTTCCTATATAAAGGAAACTGGCACCCGAACAGCCGAGAACTAGACCCACGAGCGTGGCGATGGACAACTAAAAAAAAAAATACAGCAAAGTTGCGGGTAACGCAACACTGCTGTCTAAAAGGCAAAAAAAATGAACAAAAATAACTCAACATTTTATCCTTTTTTTTTGCTGACATGTAGACAAAAATGGATTAGACTTTCTTAATATTTTGGACCATGCATTTAAAATCAAATTTTCACAAAGTAGTGCAGTACTGTGTAAACTAAGAGATCACACTGCATAAGTTACTGCATAGACAGAATAGACAGTGTCTACTCCTAAAAGACAGTGTCTACTCCTAGCTCATAACCTGAACCTGAACCTGAACACCAACACCTTCAAGGAAGAGCACATTTCAGAGACCCATCAAAGCCTTTTCAGTAACCTGCCTGAGATTTAACCTTCAGTGAGCAATTTTGCTGACAAAACTAAGAAACAAAACTGCCAAAGTAGATTTTGTCCACAACTTTTTATGCAGTAACTTTGGTATCAAGCGTTGCAGTTTGTATCATATCTGACCACCATTTCTCTTTAGATGCATCAAATGAAAAATTATTTCACATAAGATCTAGCCCAAGGCTATATAAACCAGGTAGAACGCTCCCGAAGAAAAAGTGGTGACAAGCAATATTTAGTTGCCGCGACCCTCACTTGTTCAAGACTATATCCGCAAGCAGCATTTACAAGCTAGCGGAAATCGACCAATCGGCGTTCGGCAATACTCAACGCTGATTGGCCCGATGCTCGTGACGAAATTGCGGGGGACTGCAGCTACTCCCCTATGGCGTTTCATTGACTTATGACTTTTGAAGGGGATTTGTATCAGTTTTTGTTGGGTTTGAGGCCATTTTTGAGCTTGGATATTCTTTCCGTGACCTTTGACTATATAATAACGACATTTAATTATGACATTTCTATATACTACCGGTGTCACATCGGCCAAAAAGACCGTAAGTACATGGGATAGACGGACCACTGCTGATGGGGCCACACATGTCGGCGTGTGGTCATCGGAGGCCCATGAGGGCTCGACATGGGCCCTTTATGGGTCGGTATAGGCCCAGTGGGTCCAGTGCAGGCCTACCAGGGGCCGGTGGCATATAATGTAAGGCTGTCTCGGGACGAATTGAGGGCTCATGGGGGCCATATAGGACCATTAGGGACAACATAAGCCAATCAGGGGTCCATTTAGGCCAATAAAGGCGCTTCAGGGACTTGAAGAGGCCATTCAAGAGCCGTGGTGGGCCCATGAGGGGACGGCATTGGTCCATCAGGTGCAGTCAGGGGATGTTGTACGGGTTTCTCAGTGACCCATTTGGGCATATCAGTGACCAATTTAGACCCAGCAGGGGGCTTTGTAGACCTATCAGGCCTCAGGGGCTGGTGATGGTTTATCGGAGGCCAGCGTTAGTCCATCGGGGCACGGCATGCCCATTAGAGGTAATTGCGGGCCCACACTGAACAATGATGGCCCTTCAACGGCCCCTAATGGATCTAGATTGACCCATGTTCCATGATGTGTCATGTATGCCCCTATGGCAGGCCTACTCAGACCCCTGATGGACGTTCCCGGCCTCTGATGACCCTATACTGAATCCTGGTGGGGCTCTAAGAGTCTCCAATAACCCTTCTTCAGCCCATTATTACCATACGCTGGCACTAAAGGCCCCACATCAGCCGCGGGGCAGTCCGTGCCAAGACAGCATGTCTTTTCGGCCGATATTACATCGGTAATATTAATTAAAATCATGATTTTATGGTGCCATTATATAGCTAACAGTCATAAGAAATATATTTCAACTCGAAAACAGCTCGAAACAGCATATAATCTTAAAGAAACCCCTCTGAAATCCAAAAGCCTATTCGGGTCCATAGAGAATAACTGCGGTCCCCCGCAATTTCGTCACGAGCGTCGGGCCAATCAGCGTCGAGCACTGCCGAGCGCTGATTGGTGGATTTTCCGCTAGCGCGTGAGTGCTGCTCGCGGAACAAGAGTTCGTCGACAATCCTCCACAAACGTCTGTCACCACTTTTCGTAATGCTAAACAGCCGGAGCGTACCCCCCTGATCTAGCCCTAGGTTATGGCCTCAGCCCTAAGTTCTAACCAAAAAGACACGCTGCTTATCAATATATTTGTATTGTTCATCTTAGCAAGGAGTTGTTACCATCCTATCAAGGTTCTTAAAATTTGACCTCAGGTCTCCCATCTCAAATATAAATACTGAAATAGGTGCCTATATGTTTGTGCTGGTACCCTGAAGATCTCCCTCCCCTCATAAAGGGCCTGTTCCAGCACCTCCAGAAACCTCCAGAAAGCTCTAGAATTCTCCAGAGAGCATTCCAGTACCTCCAGAGAGCTCTCGCCAAAGCTCCAGAAACCTCCAGCCTCCAGAGAGTTCAGAGGTCCACATTTCTCTGGAGGCTCTGGTCTACAATTTTAGCGCACATGTGACAATTATGAATGTAAACAAAGAGCTTTTGAACATTAATTTTGCAATTTGAATGTTAAGAAAATTATATTATAATTTTACTAATCTTTCTCATTAAAATTTAAAATGTATTTTGTTATTCCAGAGTCAACCATCTTCATTCTTTTGGTATTTGTGACACAAATATCCAGAAATCTCCAGATTGCATTCCAGCGACTCCAGTAGAACTTCTGGTAGAGCCTCCAGTCAAGAGTTTCTAATGGAGGCACACCTCCAGAAAACTCTAGAATTCTCAGAGCGTTCCAGCGCCTCCAGAAAGCTCTTGCCAAAGCTCCAGAAACCTCCAGTACCCTCCAGAGTTGGGAGGTCCACATTTCACTGGAGGCTCTGGTCTAAGATTATAGTGCACATGTGACAATCATGAATGTAAGCAAGACTTTTTACTGTTAATTTCATAACTTGAATGTAAAAAACTACATTTTAATAATTTTGTAAATCTTTCTCACTAAAATTAAAAGCAAATTTTGTGTTTCAAGAGAGAACCAACTTTTGGTATCTGTAACACCAATCTCCAGAAATCTCCAGATTGCATTCCAGCACCTCCAGTAAAACCTCTGGTAGAGCCTCCAGTCAAGAAGTTCAACTGGAGGTGCTGGAACAGGCCCATATTTTCTCAACTGTTATCAGTCATAACTCATAATGTCACTCTGAAGAATGACATTGTATTGTAACTAAATGTCTTAAACTCAAAAAAGATAGGGAAATATATAGGCAATTACACATATTTTTCACAAAAGGGGAGTAAGTTTATCAGGTAACTAGTTCCTGTAGCAACTTCCTGCCAACACGGGTGAAATCTGAAAACAATGTGGTTCGACCAGGGCTCATTTGGCAATTTGATGAAATATCTTGAAATTCACTTGACATTTTCATGTGACAATTAGCCTGTTAACAGCACAAAGAGGGTGAGAATATCCCAAGAATCATGTGACTAAATGTCCTCTGGCACCATTTTCAGATTCCATCCAAACATGGCAATACCCAGGTCACACTAAAGTTCTTGGACAACTTAACACTGTATAGCTAGGGTTTGATATTAAATGATTGTATTTTTCGGCATTGTTATGATCTGACAAACGAAAAAAAAAAATGAAGGGAATTGACAGTGCAGAGGTGCTAAATCAACAGGGCATTTTTCGTCGAACAAACGTGCGGCTAGGTCAAAAAAATAACAAAGGTGACAAAACATGTGATGGAGAACAAAACGTAGCATAGATTAAAGCTCAAATATCATGTACAACACCCAAAAATCTTCGAAAATCGGCCCTTACCTCGCAAACGCCACTGAGAGGTCTCAGGTTCACTTCGAAGAGGATGTGCAGCGTTGTCGTTTTCACGATCAGAGTATTGGAAAAATATAATTTTTTGACAATATATTTTCAACTGAATATGCTTGCATGTCTAATATTTTTTTATCTAATGCAATTTTTAGCAATTAATTATTTAAAGACAACAATGTTTTCGAGAAAATTGATGTATTTCAAATAGCATACAGTGGCCAATCTAGCACTAAACTGTTTTCTCCCCAAAAACTTGGTTTCGTGTCTAATGTACTAAGTAGGTATAAATGAGTTACCCACTTGCAGCGGCTCTGCCACGGTTTGGGGATTGGGATTTTCATTGTTCACCCAAAAATGCACCTTATGCATGAGGCTACATAGCAGAAGTGAAATTATTGGGGGGATTGGGGAGAGGGTCTGGAAAAAACCGGAACCTCTGATGGCGGAGCCAAGCCTACTTGTAGAAAGGATAGTAGGTACAGGTCTCGCGGGTTTTAGCGGTAGGTTTTGCACCTAGAAAATTTAGTGTACTTCAGGCTATATCTTTGGCTATGCTTTCAAGTGTTGAAGATGCGATCGACTTGTTTGTTGGGTAACAAGCCGGCCATGATCGTGTAAAATGGCTTCATCGTAGATCGATTAGTTTCTGAGATATAACCGGAAATATTAAGGTGCAAAACCTACCGCTTAATCTCGCGAGACCTGTACATACTAGGTAGTCGTGTCGGAGCTTCCCTCGCCGGCACAGGCCATTTCGTGTCATTAGACGGCACAAGGGGGAGGGGGTGGCAACACCCCTCTCGCGTTTGGCCCCTGATCGAGCTAGAGCTTCGCGGAAAAAAACGAGCGTGTTGCCCGTCACGACTGAGAAGAAGCCGATGACACCCAATTTTAACCCACGAGCCGCTGGGGGGGGGGGGCATGAAGTTCCCCCCCCCCTTTACGTTTTGTGAAATATCTCCGAAAGCTGATGAGCTGCGAACGTGAAACTTGGCATAGCTTCAAATGAATACCTAGGCAATGTTTGAGGAGAGTTTTGTAGTTGTAGCACCTAAGATGACGTCACAGTGACGTCATAAAGTTTTGTCGTTTTCCGATATAGACCGTTTCTGATGACGCTGAGCATGAAACTCGACTGTAAATGAACTAGACAGCACCTGCTGTCATCCTAAAACATCTAACTACACTTCCATCTAGTTTCGCTAGTTTCTGACCAATAATCGGCCCTTTATATTCGGTCACATATATCTGATGTATCGTGAGGAATATGAGAGTCGCATATCTATAATTTCACTTATGACGTCACTGTGACGTCATTTCAAATGGGATCGACACCAAATTTGGACACAACCTCGGCTAGGTATTCAGGAAGATGTGTGCAAAGTTTCGTTTCTCTATCTCTTCGCGTTGCGACGATATCGTCGTGCAGAAGTAAAGGGGGGCAACTATATGCCCCCCGCCCCCCCAGCGGCCGGCGGGTGGCGCGGAGGCCCAGCGGCCGCCGGGTTAAGGTCCTAGGTCTGTAGGTCATCGGGTGACCTTCCAGGTCAGGTCAATGACCCGAAAATCGGGAAAATCGGGATCTGTTAGAAAGTCGTAAAGTATGGCTGCTATGGGGTTTTCCGGGGTGCTGATCACGGATATCGTGTTAGTTTTGATCAGAGATGATGTCTTTAACACGCGCTCCACTGGGGTCTGCGTATATAACACGCCCTACTGGGGGGGGGGGGGGGCTATTCATAGCCCCCCCTCCTAACTCCGAAACTACTGGGCCGATCGTCAAAATTCAAACGGCGTCTGATAGCCCCGGAAAAACTGTCGAGCGAAACCTAATTTCATTGACCTCGAGGTCACCGATGACGTCACAGGTCAGCATAGGCGCGGGAGCCGGGGGGGGGGCAGTGGGGGCAGCTTGCCCCCCCCCCCCCCCAACTCTGGGGCCGTGGGAGCGGTGCCCCCACAGCTTTGAGACGGAATACCACACTTTTTTTGCAAATGTTTTCTTTTTTTTGTTGAAAAAGCCGAGGGGTGAAAAATAAGTGGCCTAAAATCGGTGAGAAAACTAGATTTGGGGGTACCCTAGGTTAATCTCTATTATGGTGTGCCCCCCCCCCCCCCAGTCGGAAAGTAGTTCCCGCGCCCCTGCAGGTCAGGTCAAAGTAAAAATTATTAGCATTTTGGCTTGTTCACGTTTTGGGCTCTGGCCGCCGTCTTACAAGTCAGATCAGGCTCATTTTTGGTTCACACACACGTGAACAGATGCTCTAGATACCCTGAGGGTACCAAACTTGTACTTTGATTTTCAAGTCAAGGTCAGGTCATCACAGGTCACGAAAATATTATATCATGCGTCGGTCACGTGACACATGTTTTATGGTCCATTTAGGCCAAACATTTCGAATTTGATGTCGTCTGTGTCATTGGAGGTCATTTTGAGTCGAATTTAGCTTAGGTCAGGTCACTTTCAGGTCAAAAAAGGTCAAATTTTGAAGTTATAATTTTCAACAGAAAAGGTGTCTATTGGATGCAGTTTGAGCTCAGGAACACGATGGTGCTATTTATATTGGCGTACGATGTCAAATACGTGGTGAAAAAAAAAATGATTTGAAAAATTAATAATTGTGAATTTTTTGCAATAATGCGTATAACTTGGCCATTTTTGAAGATATTTAGCTAAAACTTGCTAGAGTTAGTCATAATAACGCGTTCTATCACATATATTCCGGTTTTTTTCGAAAAGTCAACAACTTTTTGAAAAAAGTAAAAATGTAAATTTTGAATTTTATTATATAAAATTTTCGAAATTTTCAAAATTTCGAAAATCCGAGATGGCAGTTTGATAGCGCAGTCTATTCTGAGTCCTCTCATGCAAAGAAATTGGATCTAGCTTAAAAACTGAGCCCTTGGGAGCGATTGCCGTGGTTCAATGTTTTGCGTCGAAATCGGCCCAACATGACGTCACTCTGACGTCATTTCCGGCCGACCTATGGTAACTACGAAGTTTAAATTTTGACACAAGGTGTCAAATTGATGCAGCCGAAGGTACTGAAAGTTTGACGTCGATATGTCAAGCGATTTGGAAGTTATTTCAGAAAAACGGGAGGAGGGCTATGAATAGCCCCCCCCCCCCCCCCAGTGAGGCGCGGGTTAAGCATTTAGACCAGGTCGGGTCATGTCAGGTCAGGTCAACCGGTAGGGGACGTGACGGGTATTCGTAATACGTGTCAACCGCCTCTGACAGCTTCGTAACATGTTACGACGGCACCAAAACTACTTCGTAAATCTAAATGTTCAAATGGTTGCTAAATTCGAAATCAGCTCCAAAAACTAGCCTAGAAATATGTAAAACTCGAAAAAGTGAACGAGGTCAACAAAGGTCAATGACCTGACCTGACCTTCAGGTGACCTTGACATCCACCCTAATGCATGGGAGCAACATCAAATCACATGTTTGAACGTTTGAAACCACGAAAAGCTTGCAAACGCGCGGCTAATGTGAGCCGACATACGCCGAATCGCGATTCCGGCCAAACATGGTCTCGGAAAGTAGGTCATAGGTCAAAGGTCATTTGGGTCAGGGTCATGAAATTTTCAGGGTAGGTGTAAAATTGATCAATGCGGGGGTACTGAAAATTTCGTCTCGATCAGCCGCTTTTTACGCGAGTTATTCGCGAAAAACCTTAGGGGGGCTGCATCCCCCCGCCCCCCTGTGCCGGCGAGGGAAGAAAATAAAACGCTGGACGATGAACGGTGAATATTGGCATTTGGCTGTAACATCCTGTGTAACAGGCGAATAAGCTCCACGTAATAATTTGCATTAGTAGCATGCCGAGTAGCATTTAGCTAATAGAAAGGGTAACCGCAACTGTTTTGATAATTGCTGTAAATGTCACTGTAAATGTCACTACTACCGTACCGTCCCACGATGGTCGACTATCGTGCTATTAGTGAATCAATTTCCATTATTGTTGCGTCTGATGCTCGAGTCCAGAATCCATCCAGTACCTACCCAGCAGAGCAGACCCTTCATCGGGGACCTACGGTGGGAAGGTTGCTATATCCCCACTGATCCTGAACGGATACGAAAGACGGCGGTAGCATGTTTTAATAGGTATTTCCATCAATCTTTCATATTATAATTATAATTATATTATGTATAAGCAAATGACTTATATTATATCATATAAATAATTCTAATTATTAAACGGCTAATAGCCGTTTTTACGACGGCCATCTTACCTTACCTTACCTTACGGTATACGGGTTGTGGGAGGCCAATTTGGCCTGTGGGGCCCGGTCTCAGCGAGCTCCCAGTGCTTATGGACAGTCAGCCTCAGGTTGGGTAAGATCGGGTTCAGGTGGGAAGGCCTTGCACATGATGTCAGCCCAGTGGGCAGTGGGCAATGGGCATCCAGCCTGGTCTTGAATTGGTTGACTGACGTAGCTGATACGACTGCTTGCGGGAGAGCATTCCATGGGTTAATGACGAGTGCACTGAAAGAGTGTCTTCGGATGAACGTCGTGGCCCGCGGTTTCACCAGTTTCCACTCATGGCCTCTTGTTCTTCCTGAAGTTGATCTGGTGAGCAGCTTCTCGGTGGGGACCGCCATGCCACCATGCAGAATCTGATAGACAGCTATCATATCTCCCCGTTGACGTCTGTAGTACAGCGAAGGGAGCTTCAGCGCGCGCAACCTCTCTGGATACGACAGGTGTCGGACAGTTTGTACCAGGCGAGTAGCTCTTCGTTGCACCCGCTCAACCTTCTTCTGATCCAGCTTACTAGACGGACCCCATACGAGGTTCCCATACTCCAACAGCGGTCTCACCAGTGTCTTGAATAGTAATGGGAGGGTGTTTGAGTCCAGGTTCGCAAATGACCGCCTGATGACCGACGACACCTGAGAGGCCTTCGACACTGCAGCCGCTGTCTGCTCGTGAAACTTGAGTTGGTGATCTATGATGACGCGTTGTGATTGAGTTGGTGATCCTTCTCCTCGGCTGATGGCACTGTCTCCGAGGCTGTGGTGCATGCGAGGGTTTCTGGTCCCATCTGGTACACATTTGGTGCACATTTGGTGCATATTACTGGTGCAGATTTGGTCAAATCAGGCTCAGTGTGTCTCTTACTAGTTATCAGCTAGGGTTGCACTAATTGCTTATATGCCTGTTGCTGTAAAAGAGATTAGGTGCAGATTTGTTCAAATTAGGTGCACTCGCCGGATAGCCCGTCGTGAAAACGGCCAGTAGGGACATAGGTAATAGGTAAACCCTAACTGGCCGACCGTGGCATCCATGGTGGTGCCGACTCCGAGCCTCTAGCTTGGCTAGTTGGCTTACCATTGATTATCCAGCAACAAGCCGGCAGTAAGTGCTTCGTCCGGCGGGCATTGCGGATTGCGGAACTCACTGATGGTGGTGACTGGTGACCAAGGGAACGTATCCTCTGCTAATGAGCTACCGCACGGCAGCCTTTCGGCAGTACTGACTTCAGCAATGATACGACCTGAGGCCTTCAGCGCAATGCATGCCCATAGGCATGCAGTGCGCTAAAGGCCCGTCGTACTTATCCTTGCGAATGACGATTTGCATGTACCTATCTTTTTGCATATATCGACTATACCATGCAATATATATCCTTGTTACCAATTGCATATTTCTTTGCAATATTTGCATTTTTTTTAGAGTGTATCTCGTGTCATTTATCGAGATTTAATTGGCTCATCACCTCGTTTGTTGGACAGCTCACGCTACACATTTCCGGCTTGTTCATCGGCGCCGGTGCTCTAAACGTTCAACACTCACAACACAACACAAACATAACACAACACAATGCAGCAAGCACTCAGTCAGGAACTCAATAGATCAGGCTGTCAGGCACCTGAGTGGTTTGCGTGCACTGCAGCGGTCCTCGGCGTATTGTGGAGGGGGCCCGTACGAGTCGTTCTGTGTGTCTGTGTCTGACCTTAGGTGACTGGCAGCCATTCATTGAGGCTGAGCCATAATGAAATACGCAGGTCGATGTGGCGTTAGACCACAGAGGTTTGGTGCGCAGGTTATCGGGGTACTTGTGCTTGTCGGGAGTCGTGATATTAGGGTTGTTTATGTGACGAGGAGATTAACGTTAGGGTGGCCGAGCGGTGAGCGCTCTTATATAGCGCCCTGTCCAACAGTCTGCACTCCAAATAATAATGGCAATAAATGAGTCATTAACCCGCGCATGCCGACGGGGGGAGGGCTGTTATCCGCCCCCCCCCCCCTGAGGTTTTTCGTGAATAGCGGAAAAACCGTGGCGCGTAGTGCCGCGAAATTTGGCCTGACTATTCTCTCATCAATTTTACACATGGTGTGCAAGTTTGAACCTCCTAACTTTTTTAAGGTCAGGTCACCAGGTCACTTTGAATGACCCAACCTCAAGTCACTTTTTAGTTTTTTTTTGCAACTTTGCCACAGTGTCAGAGCTACAGTAGATGACGGAGGCCTTTGAAAGTCGCAGGATGTTATTAGGTCATTGGTAGCTACAATTTGTATATCTCAGAATTTCGATATCGATGACCTAAGGTCAGGTCAATTTCTCGACCTCCCCATTATAGGTGCCTAAGTCAATGGGGGAAAAATCAACTCCCTGTTTTTCCAATAAAACGCGTCGGAATGGCCCCATATACCATACATGACTTCATATACGATCAACCTTCAATACCTTGATGCCTGTTTTGCTGTTGGCTAGCTGTAAGGTCATGTGACGTCATCAAATGTCACCAACGGTTTTTTGCCATTAAACTCCTTACAGGAATAAGATACAGCCGCGCGGATGCATGGGTCTCATTGTGTTTAGTTGGACAAGGCGCATCGAATGATATACATGATGACCTCGAGGTCACGTGACCTGAGGTCAACCTTTGACCTTGACCTTTCGAGGTCAACATATATACCTATGATTCGATGCGGATTGACATGAGGATCACGATGATGTCCTCTTAGTTTATTCCTAGCTTGACTAATTCGAACGTTATTCGAGAAAAACTCTCTTCATATCTAGCGCCGCCATTTTGACTTTTTTGACCCCTGTGAATCTTTGACCTGACCTGAAAATGACCTTCGTAAAAATTGTAGATCTTGTCCGTGCGTACCCCATGCCGTTTACCGCTTGTCGCTATCTTGCTTCGTTCTCGAGATCTCAGGGGGGGGGGGGGGCGGTCATCCGTCCCCCGTCGGTTGCAAGTTGGCGCAGACCCCCGTCGGTGCGCGGGTTAAAATTAGGTGATATTAGGTTTGGCTTTAATGACGCTACCTATATGCCTAAACTTATATTCCGATTGACGAAATCCAATTTATTTTCTTTATGTGTTCCAAAGCAAAACACCAACAGAGCTTCGCCCAACGTTCTACTTGGAAAGCATTGTTCTTCCCTGCTACACGCTTTACAATCTTTCGTTATCGCTCTCCTTTCCGAGTTGGCAGTAAATTTTGTCAACCGTTCGAAATGTGGTTATGGAACCTAATTACATTTCATTCATGACTCACGCCCCCAAATGCAAATGTCTTTAGTTAGATACCTATATGGCGACAATGAACATCAGTTTAGCCGGACGTAACCACAAAGTCATTAGCAACCCAGTTCTATTTGACGTTACTGCAAAGCTTGCTCATGCCTACCTATATTGTGTTGATAATGGATGCAACTAATTCATGGAAAGCTTGATATATGACCGACGTTTACATCTGTGCACATTACTGAAATTGCTCCTTACTGAGCTGAAATTGGGACACATGGCAATTCTCGGGAACGCATATGCTGCAATGCAAGGATTGCGTGTATCGTATGAACCCCGTTAAAATGATTAATAAGTTGTTGGAAATGCCGGGGCCAACTTTTCTCCCCTTTGGAATTGAGTTTGAAATCAGGCTGATATCACAAAGCTAAGAGACCAGATGAACCTCAAATGAATTTCGGAGTACGAAATAATTGAATAACACATATTCAATAACTTTTTCTACGGCAAAACTCCAACGGTTAGATAGCTCAAAATCAGCAATGAAATTATACTGCATGCCCCTCATTCGCTATTATTCTAACTCTGTAAGCCAAGTTTACCTTCGTGACGGAGCACTGTCTAAAGCACAATGCATGCTGGTATAGAGGCAGGGGACTCTGCCATTGGTCCATCGATCTCCTCACGAAGCTTGCTGTCGTGCGGTTAGATCGCAGTCACTAAATCGGTGGGGCCGCACGGCACACACCTCACTGCTTCGTGGCCAGCACTACTGCTGTTTGTTCATTTCGCCAGTCGCCATCGAAAGGTTGCTGAAACACTCAGCGCCAACGCTGCTGCTCTTACTTCTGGTGCTGACAAAAGAAGTTCGTTCGTTTGACGTTTATTTTCGCAAGAAAATTGCCAATGTTAATTCTTTTAATGCAATGGTGTTGAAAACAAGCTGCAATTACCACAAGACGGAAATATTTATAAGAAAACAGTGGTGAGTTTGTTGCTAAATGGTTTGTGGATCTGACCCAAGAGGACCACAGGCGCTCCTTCAGAAACGTTGCTCTTTATAGCGAGAGTCTGCGATCTGTCATAACTTCAACCGGCACCGTCCTTCGATTCCGGCAATGTCGCAAGAAGGCAGCGTTTCTTCTACAAATCAAATATGGTCGTTACCCCTGGTGTCTTCTTCCGGCATTATAGACGACGAAGAGCTGCGGGTCACCACTGTGAACAACCCACCGCTTATGACGGTGACAGTGTTACCCAACGGTACAACCACGTGCGAGGGCTACCTCTACGACCTCTGGGACACCGTCGCTCACGAGCTCGGCTTGCGCTACCGCATGGTGCCGCTCTTGAAGCCCCTCTACGGGAGCATGGAAGCCAACGGCACGTGGAACGGCATGGTCGGAGAGCTAGCCTACGGGAGAGCCGACATCGCCGTCACGACGCTGGATATGCGCTCAGACAGAGCAACGGTGATCGACTACATCGACGCTGTGTCGGTGACTCGGACTCACAGCAAGTTCTACGTTAGAGCATCGAGTCACCTGGTACCTGAAGTGACAACCGAGACGCTGAGTTCGCTGCTGAAACCGCTTCACCCAGATGTGTGGTGGACGCTGCTGGTTGCGCTGCTTGCTCTCGCTGCGGCCCTTCGAGTGGTGGTGCGATGTAGCCATGCTGCTTCAGAGAGTCGACAAACGGTGGAGCGTATGGGCTGGGTCGCTTGTCTGCTCGCCAGTTTTCGCTCGCTGGTTGGCCAGGGTTGGGAGAGTGCCCCAAACTCTGTGGCAGTCAGGATCGTTACCAGTTGTAGCTGGATGCTGGGCATCATCATCTACGCCAGCTACACGGCCAACCTCATATCCTACTTGACCGTACCCAAGCAGGATCTTCCCATCCGATCCCTCCGCGAGTTTCACGAACAGCCCGGCTGGAGGCTAGCTGTTCAACCGGGCCACTCGATACTTAACGACTGGAAACAAAGTCGCAGCGAGGAGGAGCGAGCTCTATATCGGAGGTCGCAGGCACGCGAGGGAATCATTGACATCTACTGGAACCGAGCCAGCACACAGCGGACGCTGGAGACCAAAGTACTCACCTACGTCAACATCGACCCCGTCTTCAGAATCCTTCGCGAAGAAACTTGTAGCCTCGTCCCCATACCTGACCTTCCTGTGAAGACCAATGAAGTCTACATGGCCATCGCGAAAGGACGTGAAGATCTTCGTGGTAGAATCAACCAGGTCATGAGGAGGTTGAACGAAGAGGGACTGCTGAAACGCATCAAAGGCCAGTGGCTGAAGTCGAACGATGCTATTTGCGAAAGGCCTGCAGGTTTCAGGGAGATGACATTCGGTGATGTGTTCGTTATCCTGATGATCGTTCCTCTCGGGATGGTTCTTAGCTTTGTGGTCTTTATCGGTGAGCAGTTTTGGTGGAGGCATGTAAGGCACTGCAAAATGGGACGGAATGTGCCCCACGCAGTGTATGCAAGCGGGGGCGATTTCTCTGCAGATTGATGAATGGTGGATGAGTCACAAATACTCGGCGTTCGCGTATGTGCGTGTGTCATGTGGGTGCCTAATGCGAAGTGCGACTTTTTCAGTAGGTATTATTTCTTGGTAGAAATATTTGCTACTTCTGGGGTTGAACTGGTAGGTGTAGGCCTATATAAATAGTTAGAATTACAAATCTCTTACGATATAGGGGAACTATTGAGCATTGAAAACATATGCTTAGATGTGGCTATATGAGAGATGTATCTTTAGCAGGAGTGACTTGGCGGACATTTTATGCTACAGATTAACCGTCTTCTAAGTGAACGCATTACGAGGTTCTGGTTACTTTGAATTTATATTGAGAAAAAGAAATTACTATGAGAGTGTTACGCGACCTGTGTATTTGTGCAAGTACCGTGATGAGCTCCAAAGTAACAGACAATTTAATTGCCCATGTTGACGCCCCAATATCCAAGGCATGCTAGTTTACAGCAATAATAATAATTTATCAATGAAATTGTAGCGTGTTTGGCAATTGTTTACTGTGCGAAGGCAAATGGAGTTCCCTTAAGCATAGTAAATCATTGCTAAATTGCATGTCAACACGTAAAGCGGAGCTAATATTTTGGGGACATTCTGATCCCTTGGTATGCGAGCAAGTTACAGCGACAGTGTTTTTTTTTTCTGTAAGCTATGAGGACCGGCGCTTTGGAAACGGCACAAACAAGACAGGGTTTCTCCGAAAGACAGGGACATAGACTATTGTCCAGGGCACATGCGCAGGAGCGACAAACGCACGTCAAAATATCGCAGTCGACCCTATCGGTCATAAGCCTGCAACAATAAGTGTCAGTTTTTTGTCGTGAATAGCTTCTTGACCGCGCCGTGACCTCTAATGGAAACTATTATCGAAAATGCGTCACTGAAAGAGAATGAACAGAAGTGGGGTCGCCTGGAGTTCAAGGACCGTTTGATCATCATACACTCTGACCAAACAGCCCTGGAACTGGCGTGACTTGTGGCCACTTGGGCTGTCAGTGGGTGCTCCATTATAAGTTAGTGATGCTTGTGTGTGTGTTCTAAGTAGCCGAACTATGCGAGTCTTTAGACACTAATGGGGTATTCATGACAAATACGCCTGATGTTATGTGACTTGACGGGCTTGCGTGAGTGATGGAGCCGTTTTTTTCCTTTTGTTTTGCCATTGCGGTGCGACTGCAAGTATTTCACCTCCCAAAATGACTTGGCTTGGTTTTATCGTCTCAACCATTTAGTGTCTTTTTTATTTTTGCTTTCCAGTAGCATTAGATAGCGCCAATTGAATGCAGTTTCCAACACTGAAGCCTTCATGGGATATGCGTTTTGCTGTCCATAACAGGGTACCATCAATTATGCCGTCGATACCTATGTGCTTGCACACCGCTCATGCACTCTTCGCAATTTTTCCCCATAGGTATCCAGACTTCAGTGGCATAACCCGCCACTTTTCCATTTAATGCCTATTTCCAATCTCTTAGGATAATGTATTAAATACGCCGGTAGGCGACCATTGCCCGCATACTCGTAAGTGACCTAAAAAATGTCGGGTCATATTGATTTAGAGACAGTGTATGGCCCCTGGGCCGCTTACACTCGCCGGAATAACAGGTAAAAAAGAAAACAATTGCCCAACAATACGGTCGCACTTCTTCATTCATCAATAGCGAAAGCTGCTTACCAACACTACTTATACATCTACTTGTTTGTCTGATGTGGCTTAAGTCTTTTTTGTGAATTATGTTTTTTGTGATTATGAATTGCGTATATCGTTGACCACTTTACCGCCTTTAACTTTTTTGTACTGCTTGACATCATCAAAACGTTTGACTTCCTTATGAGGTGGTAAAGGTAATATCTACATTCACGCACGAACAGTCAGTGCCAGCATGACATGACCTGACATGACAGCATGACTATGCAGCATGGCAGTCAGTCGCCACCGGGCTAGTCAAAACACCTGACAGTTTCCAGCCTCCCTTACCACACCTTGGGAGTCAGATAACCCATTAATTAACATCGGCATGCAGTCTTATAGCTAAGGAGGAGAGAGTACAACCATCTTAACCATCTTGAGACAAACGACCTGCTTAGCCAACAGCAGCATGGTTTTCGGTCAAACAAATCATGCCTGACTCAAATGTTGGAGTACCTTTATGATGTTGAGAATGCTATTGATGAGGGGGAATGCGTGGATACCCTGTACCTTGACTGCCGCAAGGCATTTGACACTGTCCCACACCAGCACCTCATTGCTAAGGTACGAAGAATGGGCTTGGACAGACAAATTCTGCACTGGATAACAGACTTCTTGATTGGACGTGAGCAGAGGGTGGCAGTGCAAGGTTGCCACTCAGGATGGAGAGAGGTTTGGAGTGGAGTGCCACAGGGTAGTGTCCTGGGCCCAACCCTATTTCTGATCTACATTGACGATCTCCTGGAGGGCCTCCAGTCACGTGGGAAACTTTTTGCAGACGATGCCAAAGTTTACCGAAGGATAAGAAGCCCTGATGACCAGATTGTCCTCCAGGAAGATATTGACAGGCTGCAACAGTGGACCAAGAAATGGCTGCTTACCTTCAATGAAGACAAATGCAAGGTGATGCATTTCGGGACAAAAAAATCCACTGTACACCTACTCAATGGGGGACACCACTCTTACCTCAACCATTAAAGAAAAGGACCTGGGAATCACAATAACGCCAGACCTCAAAGCATCAGAGCAGGTTACGAGAGCGGCAGCTGCAGCGAACTCCATGCTGGGAAGAGTGAAGAGGACATTCACCTTCATGGACAAGGAAATGTTCATGCCAATTTACAGAACACTGATACGCCCTCACATGGAATATGCCATCCAAGCTTGGTCCCCGTTTCTCCAAAAGGATGTCAACAGGTTGGAGAGGATCCAAAGGAGAGCGACAAAACTCGTACCTGAACTCGCCAATCTCCCTTACCAAGATCGTTTAGACCAACTGAAACTGACATCACTGGCAGATCGAAGGGTTAGAGGGGACATGATTGAAGTCTACAAGCTGGTCCATGGACATGACAAGGTGAATGCTGGAGAAGAGTTTTTGAAACTAGAGACCAGTACAAACAGGGAAAGGACACGCGGACATGCTCTCAGACTGCAAAAGCCAAGGCATCGGCTGCACAGACGCAATCAATTTTTCTCCTCAAGAGTTGTGGACCAGTGGAACCAACTGCCTGAACATGTGGTACTGAGTCCAAGCATCAACGCATTCAAGAACAGATATGACCGTCATATGACACTGAGAAGAGGCAGCATCCTATGAGCATCCGCTCCCTATGCCTCTTTCCTATCTACTATGGTGAGCATCTACTATGGTGAGCATCAGTACAGGATGGGAGAGAGAGGAGGAGGATAAGGAGAGTGAAGTGTCTGTGCCTTTGTCTTCAGAAACCAAGCGAGTAACGCACAAACAAGTAAATGGTACTTCGAGAGCAGGACGACCGAAAGGGTTCACTGACCTCGGATTGCTTGGCATTCGCACGGGCCTGATGGAATGACGGCCCCCGGGGCAGAGACACACGTCCTGTTTACAACGGGAAGTGTTTGTGTTGGGTCGTGGGAGAGAGAGAGAGAGAGAGAGAGAGAGAGAGAGAGAGAGAGAGAGAGAGAGAGAGAGAGAGAGAGAGAGAGAGGCCTGCTGCGCTGTCCGATTTACCTGGTTGTGTGGCGATGATGGCTCGATGGTCGTAGAAGCGACGCAGGCGCCGGGAAGGGGGAGGGGACGGGGGGGAGGGGACAGCAGAGCCGCGGAGGGGGGGGGGAGTGTGAATGGTGACTTGACGTGCATCTGGTTTCTCCAGCTATTTCGACACACCAGTCTACCCTAACGACCTGACTAATCATATTTCTCTATCGCTCAGAGTATTGCAGTATTTGTTTTGCAGTCGTGCTAAACGCTTTTCAGGCATGTTAATTATCTAGCCACTGGTCGGTGGTCGCATAATGACAGATCAGCAGAAACCAGGTCATGCAAATAAATCATACTTAAAGTCAAGGCTCCCAATTATCACCATACATAGGTACGTTTTGTAACTGAACGATTGTTTTCTTTTCTAGTTAGATTCAGCAAATGATGATTGATATTTGATTGCGCAGACATTAGTCTCGAACTCGATATGATACACTTATGTGCACATTTCTGAAAGGTTAAACTTGCTAAGACTGAATATTTAATAGCACATCTTTGAGCAGTGAGACTCCTAAAATGGTTATGTATGTAGAAAATTAAGCGTCTTTTAACCCGGCAGTTGCTGAGGTATGTACCTATTTCGCCACCCACCACTTGCTGGGGGGGGGGGGGGGGGAGGGGCGATAAAATTCCCAGACGATAACTCGAGAACCAATATGCGCAGTGAAACGCGTGAGGCGCCAAACGAACGCAACGAGATGCTTCTGATGAGTATTTGAAAGTTGAATTTCGAGGTTACAGGTCAGGTCAAGGTCAGGTCAAACACCTGAAATTAGGTTTTCAGTAGCATGAGTTTTAGAACCTCGCATTGGGTCTCTTCGTCATAATCTCCGTCAAGACTGTGCTCAATCTTTCATATACATGTCACACGAATGGCAGATCCATGTAGGGGTCAGTTAGAGCACAGGTCATGGCTAAGGTCAGGTCAACCAGGTAAGAACAAATCCCCAAAAGTAAAAGTTGGCATTCACAGCATAAACACAGTTCATATGGGCTCTTCTAGGCGTAGACCACGATGGTGACATTCATTTTATCATAAGACTGTTGTTTGGTCAAAAAGATCAATTTTAAAAATACGTTCATCATGGTCGTGAAGTTGTCACGAGAAATTACAAAGATTTAGTTAAAGATTTTCTATAAAATGTAGAACGATAATAGTAAATCAAGGACAGCCATTTGACGGTGCATGGTATCGGCAGGCTAATGGCGTTTACCGCATGTCCGTACGTTTGCTTTGTGATTTTATGTTTTTTTACCCGGCAGCCGCGGGGGGGCCCCCGCGCCACCAGCCGGCCGCGGGGGGAGTTGGGGGAGGGGGGGGGGCAACTAGTTGCCCCCTTTACTTCTCCAACAATATCGTCAGAATGCGAACAAATAGACTAAAGCGAAACTCTGCACACATAGTCCTGAATATCTAGCCGAGTTTGTGTCTAAATGTGGTGTCAATTTCATTTGAAATGACGTCACAGTGACGTCAGAAACCCAATCGTAGATTGCCGTTTCTTACTTTTCTCACGATATATCCGACATATGAGACCGAGAATATAGGACCGATAACTGGTCAGGAACTAGTTGAAAGTTTACTTCGATGTCTCAGGATGACAGCGGGTGCTGTTTAGTTCATTTACCGTTGAATTTCATGCTTAGTGACATCAGAAACGCTTCATATAGGAAAAGGACAACAGTTTATGACGTCACTGTTACAACATCAAAGGCTACAAATCCTAAACTTTTTACTAATATAAGAGAAGTATTCATTTAAAGCTACACCAAGTTTCAAGTTCGTATCTTATCAGGTTTCGGAGATATCACACAAAACGTTGAAGGGGCAACTTTATGCCCCTCTCCCCCCCACACCCAGCGGCTTGTGGGTTAAACGTATGCCATTTTTGGTCGAAATTTTCAAATCCTATTGTTAACAAAACCTCACTATCTCAAAATATTCAAACATATTTTTTGGAAACTTTTATTTTCGCAATAAAATTCGATCACCTGCAGGTAACTAAAATTTGGGCGCTCCGTTTTTTCAGCTATAGTGTGGGGAAAATGTGGGGGTGTGGAATGTGGATCGTTCCCCCAGTGACTCGCGGGCTAATTGGCCGATGCATATTACTTCCTAATAGTGAGCAGCGATGAATCTTATGCTTTCAGCGCATATAATAATTATTGCCGGATTGCCGATATATTTATTGGGTGATGTGGGAGCGCAGAGATACCAATGGAAACACTTCAAACCATTAACCATGTTCATTTATTCAGAATCGCATCTCAACATCAGAAAAACGTCCGGCTACACATTCAATGCGAAACACTTTTACATGCGTTAATAAAGTTCTGTTTAAGCACTCCTGGCCAATGAGAGGTAACTGCGTACAAATGTCTTTTGAAGAACAACTAATCAACAACAACAACAACAACAACAACAACAACAAATGGTTATATGTAGACTTAGAATAATCAACACGTCATTTGTACATCATCATAAATACCGGTTAGTGATTTTACCATCTCTGCAACTTTCGCTGGTCTAGCAACTTCGCTGGTCTAGCACGGAGCCCTTCCTGAACAAGGCTTTTTCTTCCCTCCATCATCATTTCCTTCATCATCGAACAAGTTAATGATAGTCAACTGTTGAGCTCCATGACCATCGCTGACTTGATGAGCGTCCAAACTGGGCCGCCGTCCTCCGCCACCACCGCCGGGGCGTCGACCACCACCGGGGCGACGACCACCACCTGGGCGCCCGCTTCCATCATGGCTGTGGTCATCATCGTGATGATGATGAAAACCTTGGAAGTTGTGATGATGGTCATGATAATGATGACGCCGGCGTCCCTCGAGACTGTTTCTGATCTGAGATACTTGATCGCCTGTTCGCACCTCACCGAGGTAGAATCGTTCCAGCATGATGTTAAAGACGTCCAGACGTTCCTCTAGCATCCTCTGCAGGTCGCGGAGAAGTAGAAGCGCCTGGTCGATGTTGGCACGAGCCGGGAAGACGGCGATGCGCGCTCGTTCGTCAGGTACGACAGAGAGCGGTACAACATCGTCAGCGCGAGCTTCTGCTGGTCTGAGGTCGGTGGAGTCTGTAGCGGAGGGTTCCACGACTTCGCCTGGCGAGTGAAGATCCTGCAGGTTGACAGTGATGTCCTCTACATTATCGAGAAGATCCTGGAAGTCGTCACTGAAGCGTGCGAGAAGTCCGAAACTGGACGGGAGTTCTGAATCAGCATCGCTGGTAGAAGGAGTCCAGTTCTCTGGAATGGGGAACCCAGAGCCTTCACTAACTTGAGCGGGATTGTTTGATTGAAGTTCTGAGTTTTCAGTCCTTGGATTGTCATCACTGGTGATCCTGACAGCGTCTTGCGTCTCGGTGTCCTGGCTGTTGGATGCACTGTTCACATTTTGCTGGTCTTTCTGGTGGTGATGCTGCTGTTCTCCAGAAGAAGCGCCTTTATCCATATCAAAGTTGTTGTCATCCTTCTTGAGGGCAGCTTCTTCCTCTTCGTCACTGGCTTCTTTTTCGTCTTTATCACTGACCTCTTCTTCCTCTTCATAAGAATCTCCTTTCTCTTCAAACATATGCAACTGCTCATGCATTGTACTCAGCTTCTCACGAATAACATTCATCTTCTCAAAGACCTTTTCACCGTCTCCAGGGCTGCTTTGGATGTCTTCACTCGAGTCATCCGTCTCCAAATGAACATCTTCAGAAACTGATTGCTTTTCGTTCGGGACGACATCCCCCAGGCCCATACTCTCCTGGGCCGACTCTGGCGAGGGCGTGTCAACCTCCTCCACTGGGTATGCAGTGCTCGACCACGACTTGAGCCAACAGCAGAGCAGCAGCAGCAGCAGCACTGACTTTGGAGAGGTCTTCATGGCTCCGTGCCTGGTAGGTGACTGTGGCGGGAAGCGAGACGGGCGGTGTCGAGAGAGGTGGGCCAGGAAAACAGCCGCAGGGCAGATGGGTAGCCGCCGGGCACAGGGCAGACGGGTAGCTGTGAGGAGGGTAGTCGGGCCGGTGGCGTATGGAGGGAGGGAGAGAGAGAGAGAGAGAGAGAGAGAGAGAGAGAGAGAGAGAGAGAGAGAGAGAGAGAGAGAGAGAGAGAGAGAGAGAGAGAGAAAGAGAGAGAGAGAGAGAGAGAGAGAGAGAGAGAGAGAGAGAGAGAGAGAGAGAGAGAGAGAGAGAGAGAGAGAGAGAGAGAGAGAGAGAGAGAGAGAGAGAGAGAGAGATTGGTGGAAAGAGATAGAAGAGAGGGGTTCAGGGACCTCTGAGAAAGACAAGGTAACATAGCGTATATGCAAGAATGGTTCTCGTTGTTCTACCATTGTGTTCTCGTCAACCGGGCCGGTTCGTAATACAGAAGGCATGGGGGAGATACGCTACCCCTCATGTGTGGCCTTCTGAGTTATTTTAAGCTTTGCTTGCGTGCTATTCGTAACGCAAGAGAGTTTCGAGAGCCTGACCCTCTCCAGCGTCGCAGCATAAAAAGAAAAAATGAAAATATACGCGTGAGAAAAAATTCTAGATTGTTACGTAAAATCCCCGTCCTCTCAGTACGTATCAGCAGTATTACTTCTTGCATCGCTCTTAAATAAAGCAACGTCAAACCGTCTTCGTCTGCCTCCCTACTACCGGGCTCGTGATATCGTGGAAGTCTGTTTTCTAAACCACTTTGTCGTTAAAAATGCTGAAAATGCCCAATAAAATATATATGCATTTGATGATACGCATACATCACAAATACAGCAACTTAAATTGATTTTTGCAAGGTAACATAAAAACAGAAATAAGCAAGCATAAATACACACGAAGCACACTCAAGTAGCGGTGTCGCTGGTGTCTTCCAACCCTTACTATACGAGGGGGTATCGAAAAGTTCTGATCATCACCATGAATTAGATGTGATACAAATTTGATTTTTTTTTATATGATGTTCATTACTTCTTCACAAGTCACCACACACGACCGCAAACTTATTGCATCGTTTCTTGAACTGCCTCAGGCGGTCATTGTAGAACCTTCGCACTGTCCCGTAAATCACTGCTTCACCTCATCAATGACGTCATTTCTGTCCTTCAATCACCGGCCATACTGTGGATTTTTCATCTCCCGTAACAATCAAGAGTCAGTTAATACCCGGTCAGGTGAATTTGTTAGATACGGTAGGATTTAATGTCCACATCATGTTGTTTCTTGAATCGCAGCTCAGGACGAATGGGTGGGGGCACTGTCCGTGAGGATAAAACATCTTTCTTGGGCTTTTTTTGCGGCGATTCTGCTTGAGGCCATCTCGCAATTTCTTCAAAAGTGTGCAGTAGCGCATGCTTATCATTATCCGACCATTATCAAGACAGTCGGTAATGACTATCCTACGCCAGATCCAGAACACTGAGAGCATTGACTTTCCATATCGGCTTCTGCATCTTCGCCTTTTAAGAAGGGCAGATGTGCCGTGCTTAAACTTCTAGATCATCTTTTTGTCTCTGAATCATACACATAGACCCAGCATTCGTCACAAGTCATCAAATGATCAAGGATGTCTTCAATTCCCTAAAAAAGGCCTAGTTTTCGTTTCGAAAGGCCAAGACGAATTTTTCTCTCGAACATAGACACACGAACTTCTAAGCGGGCTGACTCCTTTATCGTCTGTAGTTCTTCGCTGATAATATTTTCAGACACTGCCAGCATTGAGACCTTTCTGTTGCACAATCATCTGAAAGGCCACACGACGATCTGTAAGGATGAGGTCCTCCACTTCCTTCACAGTCACCACCTTGTCAATCACTGGTAGTCACTCACTTCTTGACTCCCTTGCAAAGGCTATGCAACCAAGTTGAAAATTATTTCTTCATTTTCGGTAAGTGCATGAGATGGGCTTTCTTCGCCATAAACTAAGTTCACGTTCTTGATGTATTTTATCAGTGTGATACCGTTTCAAATGCATTAGTTGGATGACGGTTCGGTCCTCAGTGGGCCCAATGCTCATCTTTTTTACTTCTAAGTCTCTCCTACATAAGATAAAACCACTTCTCAGGATTTTCTTTGCGGGAACATTGTTCTTGAGAACCAAATATAATGCCTACCAAAAATCATCAAAATCGGTCTATATCTTCTATGTGATGATCAGAACTTTTCGATACCCCCTCGTAGGTGCTGCTGGGTCGTTACACCAAGCATGCGTTTAAACATGTTTGTTATGCATATCGTCCGCTTAAACACAAGTCCTGGTGACAGATCCATCGGCTCCGGTGGTCTGCTGACATGTTTGCGCTCCCGGGCAGTTGGTGCCCCCGTACTGGCACTCGCTAGCAATGCTCCCTGTGGAAAACAACAAATGACGTCAGAGGTGGTACAGATGACGTCAGAGGTGGTACAGATGACGTCAGAGGTGGTACAGATGACGTCAGAAGGGATACAGATGGATGACGTCAATGGTGGTACAGATGACATCGGAGGTGGTACCGATGACGTCAGAGGTGGTACAGATGACGGCAAAGGTGGTACAGATGACGTCAGAAGGGATACAGATGACGGCAAAGGTGGTACAGATGACGTCAGAGGGGGTACAGATAGCGTCAGTGGGGAGCCACCAGAGGGGCGCATTAATTTGCCTGGTGATTGATTGCCATATTAATTTCTAAAACATACCGTTTCACGTTTATTTAATACCTCGTATGCTTGTATAACTACCTAGGTATGCGTGTCAGTCGAACAACCGCTCACATAACGATAATTAATTATTCATCCCTAAAACACCACAGGCAACAGCTAATATGTGTTCTGCATTGCAGTGACACTACATATCCAAGTACATTTTCCTACGGAAGTTGTAGTCCCCTCATAATGACCCCACTGGCCCTCCTCACGCAGCCGACACAGGCTGTCATAGTAACAAAGCCGTAGCCCACAACAAACTAACCGAGTTTGGAGCGCCGGCGACAGCAGAGTCCTGGAAGGAAATAGCACTGCACGCAGTTTCGGTCGCTGTCGAGGCCACAGATGTCACCGAAAGTGTCGCAACTGGGCTCTGCAGAAATAGAAATGTGATTTTAGAATTATACATATGCATGTTTTCAAGGGCGGGGTTGAGTCGTTCGGTGTATGAGAGCGCGAATGGGAAAGTGTTGGAACGTCGAATGTATATACTAATTGGACAATGAACACGCATATTGCATATTACATTCGTGCATAGCTGAAGCTTTGAAGAACTTACTAGAACTGATATGCTTATGATAGGAGTGAGAGCATGCCTATGTTAGTAGATAAATGTGTGACGGATGATAAATATACAAAAAGAAGAACACCTGCGCTTGCGAGAGCCGAAGAAGACGAGATATAACCTGGCAATAACAACAAATTTGAAAGGTACTTACGTGGTGTTGTGAACTGACATTTGTGCGCACCATTTATTTTCTGACAAACTTTTCCGTCTGGACAGTAAGTGCCGGTCTTCCACATATTATTTTCCTGGTACCGCTCCCCGCAGTATGGGTCAGAACCTGAAGAGAATATCAAGAGTTTGGTATATGTACATATGTATTTTATTGCCCCATGATCCATGTAGGCATAGTGAACGCACTTGTGCCCCATAATCTTTAGCCAAATAACCTGTAGTGTTCAATCCGCCAACGTCAACGGCAAAAAAGGTGAGTCATCAATAACATAACCGTCATTAGATAACATGTTTTATTATAAAAAAATACTGTGGAAAACGGCCCAGTGTCTTACCGAGGAGGGCGGCTCGGCGACAGCAGAGCTCCGAATCCCGCAGGTAGCAGGGGATACACGCACGGCCCGAGGCGCATGTCTCACCTAGTGTCGTGCATTGGTACTCTGCAAAACATTCACATCAGCTTCGGAACCATGGGCAGTAATCGCCACGCCATGTGTGGATGGTCCATAACGGTAATACATCCATACATACATCATAGACCTATGTGAACAGGAAGTCACACATGCCTACAAAAAACGAGGTGAGCAAAAATATGTATTTTATGTAAAGAAAATATCAAAAACACACATTGAAACACACCTAAGCCGGTTAAGTTATATCTAGTGGCTTCAACTGAGACGGGTATACTGTATATTATACAGCCTAAAAATAGTTTCTTTACAAATTACAAAAGGAGCCTTTATTAGGTTCCTTTTTGATTCGTAAAGGGAGCCTTGTTAACATTTCCGTTTTAAGATCTCGGATTCATAATTGCTCTTCTATAGCTCAGTGCCACTCGTGTTGAAATTTACTATAATAATATAGATAAATTTACTGTAACCTAATTGAATGTAGATGACAAATGCAGGGATTGAGCTTACCGACAGTGCCCTGGGGCCAGACACACGTATTTCCCTGACATATCTTGCCATCGGGGCAGTAGTTGCCTCCCAGCGGACATGGATCAGAGGCAGCGCCTGAAAGAAAGTCAAAGATCCACATCGGTCACATTCTAAAATAATATTCGCATTCACATTTAGATGATTGAAAGCTCAATGTGTGACAACTGAGTCCGGTATTTTCATATAACATTGTCAGGATGTTCAAATATACCTAAAGGGACAAACAATTACGATTTCACCCGTCCTTCGAGATGCATATTCTTATAATATATATTCTTATAATGTAAAGCAGGCAGGACTCGAATATTCTTATAAAATGAAGCAGGCAGGACTAGAATATCAAATATTCCTTATAAACGTATTGTAACTTTTTGAAGCATCACCTGACCTCAAGTCTCGAAAAAAATCAAAAGAAAACAGGTCATAAAGTAGTGCAATGAAGATAAGAGAACACTTTAACCCAAACCTACCTGCCACCCCGTAGACAATTGCGCACAACTGCGCCAGTAAACAAACTACCTTCATATTTTTTTGCACCTTTACACTTCCGATACTACCGGTTTCGGGGCCCTGACGGTGCCTTATATTGGCGGGCAGAGTCGCAACACTTTCGTTGACCAATAGGAATCGAGGAGTTAATGCGTCACCACCTGCCATGCTGCTAAGCGATGTTGTCGAGGGAATCCTGTGACCCTGGGTTTTCCCTACCGTCAATACGTGCTGTGAAATTCAATGACTTCTAGAATCGCATTACAGGGAAAGCCTTCAGAGCTGTTACGATGAAAACAAACAACTTGTTAAACAGCACTGGAATAATGATTGCATTTTTAAATTTTTATTTAACCGTGTGTAATGTACCACTCAGCGAAACTTCTTTTTTGCATGCTCAGTTCAAGGATAGTTATCTGATTGCAAATCGATTCACATAACAATCATACACTCTTGAAGGACACCTAAAATTGTTGTTTCTGCGGGAATATGATTTGATTAAGTATGTAATTACTATTGATATGTTTTATGGTTAACTGCAGATATGAGGAAGCCGAAACCAATTTATTCATTTTTAAAGGAATCAAGACGTATCAAAATAGGTTATACGTGAATCTACTTTGTCTATCAAATGGCTATCTCGTTTTTTTTTGTAAGTTTTGAATTTTGGCCCAATTTTTTTCCTCAAAAACTGATTTTTTGGGAAAATCATTATCAAATCAAAAATTTTGAATGTATCGAAAAAATGGAATAAATATCAGAGAAGTGGTCTATGTGCACCTACATACCACTTTTTAAAAGAATTGGTTCACAAATGTGTGGGTTATTCAAAATTTTACGACGTCACAACAAACAAATTTTTAAAAAATGAATTTTTTGGAAGTTCTTAACCTCGTACGGAAACAAAAATAGCACCATTCAAATCACCGTAAAAACTGCATCAGATAGACACCTATTTAGGTCTTGACAGCCAACTTCAAAATTTGACCTCACTTGACCTGACCTTGACCTGACCTAGACCTGAAATTCATCCAGATGTGGTCCATATCACTTATTGAGTGTGCTTCTTGAATTCTATGATTAAAATGACCCATAAAAATATGTGTCGCAAATGCCCTTTTCTATATTTCGTTTTTGGTGACCTGATCTGACCTTGACCTTGACCTTTGCATGATATTGTATACAGCAAATATTGTCTTGGTAGCCTAAGAACATGTTATGGGCAATTAGTCTCAGTCCATTCTTCGGCAACTACGGTGCAAGGCCGATGCTGTAGCAACTTGCATTTTGTACCCTTGACCTGACCTTGACCTGACCTCGGACCTACTTAAGCAAAAAAGGCTTTTAAGATCCGCCTTGCTGAGAGCTTGCGATTGCTGTTCCGTCCTTCTACGACCATTGCATCGGTTCGGAAGTTAGACAGGGGGCAGAATCTGCACTCCCCCCCCCCCCCCCCCCCAGCAGGGCGCGTATGGCTGAATAGCCCAGCGGGGCGTGGGTTAACAATCCTCCTCAGCCAACGGCGTTTGGCTGAAGGCCCAGTCACGTGCTATCGGCCAAATGGGACACTTAGCCAACCATTTCCTGCTGGGGGGGGGGGGGGTGGACGCCCTCCCTCCAGCCCATCACGATTCACGGCTTCTGAACCAACAGCCACTGTGTATACGATGCACGAGGCGGTAAACAAACGCTCACTACGAAACGCTTCTGATTAGCAGAAGTCCTGCAAAACGAAATCTTAGAGGTCGTGGGTGAGGTAAGAGTAAGACCAACTACCCTCGAAGTCGGTTTAATGTGGTAGTCATAAATACCCAGTTATCCAGATTATCCAGTTTATGGTAAGCATGTCTCTCATCATAAACTCGGTATTTCTTCCGGTCTCCCTCTCTATTTCTCTCTTTCCCCCCTCTCTCTCTATCTCTCTCTCCCTTTCTTTCCATTAAACATTTGCATGACTAGTGGCAATTTCCGCAATGACATCTTGCATGTCTAAGTCGGGAATGACTGATATTTCACTGTTCATAGCGTCATCTGAGATTCTGATTAGATTCTGATCTGTGTAACACTTGCGGCTGGCGGGTGTCAGTGCAGCACATCAAAACCCTGATATCAGGTGCACCATGAAATTGCATGTCTGACTCAGAGCCGGATCCTCTGCAGATGCGAACTCCGCCTAATTTCATTTTTATTTTCCAGTTTTGAACTTCATGCTTTTGTCACCACGTTTGTAAGACATTGCTTTAATCAGCATCGTTATTCCCTGGGGCCTGGTGAATTATAATTTAACAAGGTGCACATTGACCATCGGCTATGAATGTCTGAGCCTGATCAGAAAATATAAGCTGTGAATGTAAGTTTGCCATATTGTATATAACCTGCCCTATTGAATTCAAAATACGGCGAGTCGTTCGGCGCCATTTTCAGCGCTGCATGGTGAGTCACAATGTGCTGCGCAGCTTTGGGGACTGTGACCTTTGATGACTCATGACCTTTGTTGAGCAGCAGCAAGTGCCGTCGAATGGCTTAGGGTAAGCATTCTGTACCCCAGGTTCTGTCGTGTGCGAGTTTCAATTCGATCTGATACGTCAAGAATGTTGACGAATCAAGGCTAACTCTTGGCTAAATCTGGGCTGATTTTGTCTGAATATAGACCGTTTGGACATTTTCATGCCAAAATTACATCTCTCACACACACACTTCAGAAGTTGAGAACCTGTTCACCTACTGTGGGCTCGCCTTGACACCGCAAGGAACCGCGGCAATCTACGCGACGACAATTCGTCTGAACTGCACTACGCAGTACTCAGCGCCTCAGGCAGCTCATTACAGTCGGGTCACACAGTCTCATCGCAGTCCACGTGCGCAGCCTAGAGGAGAAATGTGACGCCTTCCGTACCTACTGCGAACTAGCCGTGGAGGCCAACCAGTGAATGTACAAGTGTCCCTAGCTAGTGTATCCGTGAATGATCAGATGAGGGGATTCGGGGAAGGAATTTGTTGGGATGTCAACAGCTCGCGTGGTTTATTCATAGAAATTCCCCGCCGCCTTCTTGTGAACTATTATCCCTCGTATTCTGTGCAAGGCTCTTCAGCGGTAACCATGTATAAAGGGGCAGAACGTGATTAGAATAGATTGCTTATATACTCTTAGACTGACTGCCCTTGCACGACTGTTAGCATGACCGGTGGCCAATGCGTGATTTCCCCTCGTAACTTAAGTGGCGCATCTCGTGCAATGCCCTAGCACGGTGCAGTGCTTTATGTCCAATGCGCCTTTTCCCTTTGCTTCGTCGAAAGCTGTCCTGTATCGGTATTTAAAGACTAAAATGGCTTAGCAGACCGATCAAATAAAAATCAGGTCATTGCTAGCAAAAATCAGAGAGCATTGAATCGATATTTGCGGAACTGTGGTTATGTGATCAATGTTGAAGTAGAACGCCTTGTCATGAGTGCTTTCGTCGTAAAAGTTGCTGTTGTGTTCTCGTATTATCCTTTCTCCGATATGCCACTACCGGCAACCAGCATGAGAAGCCTGCTCCAGTCGTTGTAAAGCCGATCATGATACATTTTATTGTAAAGGCTGAACAGTGTAAATAGGTGCACAAACAACAACGAAAAGGATAAGAACAAACAATCTTGGTGAGTTCATACAAGGACAGCCATCACCCTCACACCCTCAGTGGTAGACAACTTTGCCAAGTGTGGTAGTCATAAGTCTATAAAAGTGTGATCGATTGTCATAGATTTTACCGTACAAGTCACGTGTCCATGACAATGAAACCAGAAACACTTGGTGGGCCGGTGCACAATAACATTCAGATTTCGGGAACATCTGACAGGTCACTGACACGGAAAGGTCGCCTTTCACCGCCCACTGTAACCACGGTGGTATGAGTTGGCCTCGCGTCATCGGTTACAGGATACATCCCCTCCCCTTGACACACGCTCTGACCCGCGCCAAAATCCGTGTCGGACCAAAGTTCATGTTCGAATCGGTCGAGGTTACATGTCACTCATGGCACGAGGGGCCCGATCGGATTGTCTGTACGCTGCAAAACGTGATCGCTGTTGTCAGGTGAACCTGTGGAGGAGGCTTCAGAAATGCCGCTAATCATGCATCAATTTTTAACCCGCGCCCCGCTGGGGGTCCTGGATTTCCACACCCTGCTGGTGGGGGGATGTTTGAACACCCCCCCCCTTCTAACTCGGCCCCTGGGCCACGTAGCGATACGGGAAAGGCGGCGTTCGAAAGAGCGTCAAAAAATAAGGAAGAAATCACTTCGGTCACTTTTTTGGTCAGGTCAAAGGTCAGGTCACCAGAGGTCATTGAAGGCCAAAATTCGCCGATTTGTAGGTCAGATGTCGACAATTTTCAACAAATCGACGCACAGCTCGGAAACCAATAAAGCTACAGCGCCGCAGAAAGGCGCATTTGATATCCCTATTTAACGCTCTTCCTGAATGGTCCTCTAAGATTTGACCTACCGTCAACGGTTTTGCCTGCAGGGGGCAAAAACTGCCAAAAAAGCCGATTTTTTTCGGAAACCGTTTTCCTGCAATAACGCTGGTCTCAAACCTTGCACGAACTTTGTTTTACCAGCATTGTCTTCTCTCGTCAAGACGCGTCATATTAACTATCACTTGACCTTGAAAGGTCAACTTGAAAATTTGACCGCAGGGCGCAGGTCAAGGTCATGACCTGACCGGTACGGGTCAAGTTGCATATCAGTCGATCCATATCGTCGAGCCAAACACAGCTAAGGTGTTTTCATCACTCTAGCATGCCTCTATCAAAAGTTATTCGCGAAAAACTTAAACAGTCAGATACAATTGGTGACCTGAGATGACCTCAGGTGCATAAAAAGGGGTCACGGGTGCAATTTTCATGTTCAGTGTGTCAAAGACACTAGTAATTCAGTGTTTTAGAGTGTTTATAATGACTTCCGTCTAAAAAAGGCGACTTTCAATTTACTCCCATTGACTTATAATGGGGACTGGGGAGGTCACAAATTGACCTGACCTTAGATCATCGATGTCAAAATTCCAAGATAAACATTTTGTACATATTGCTGCTCTTATCAATCCCTGAAAGTTTCAAAGCGATCGGTCAGTCGGTGTAGCTTTGGCAGACATCGAAACGTTTTATGCAGTGAGGTCACTTGACCTGACCTGGTTACCTGACCTTAAGTGACCTGGGTCTAAAATTTTCACAAAATATGTAGAAAAGATGTATGATAAGGTGTAAAAAGAAACGACGGCGCTTCGCACCGCTGTTTTTGAGATATTTGCGAAAAACCGCGGGAGGGGGGTGTTTTCAACCCCCAGCAGGGCGCGGGTTAAAAAGGTCGCATATGATAAATACGCAATCGCCACTCCATATCTGTAAGTCTGTTGATGTCATTGCATACATACATGCATACATACATACATACATACATGCATACATACATACATACATACACACATACATACATACATACATACATACATACACACACACATATATATATATATATATATATATATATATATATATATATATATATATATATATATATATATATATATATATATATATATATATATATATATAGTTTTTATATAAATTGGCTATTACGGAATGACCACCTACATATATGCAATTTCTTGATATGTTGCTGGCTAGCAAATGTTAAATTTAAATCAATTAAGGCGTTCTTGATAGTTGTAGTTCATGTTGTGGAGCTCGAACAGTGCTAATGTTTTTGGTTAATATCCTAAATTTGTTTATTTTTATTGGCAGTTTTCATCCGCCTTCCTTCATCAGCCAGTCTAAAGCGCTAAAAATGCATATAAAGGTCGACAAAGAAATCAAAATTCGTTGTGGTAACCTAAAAGAGAACGCATTTGATATCTTGACACATTTATTTCTTGTTGCATGCGCATTTGAAAAGGAGACATTTTTAGGTTAGCAGGGCGCATTTCGATTTTTTGTTGGCTTTTATATGTATTTTTAGCTTTTAACCCGCGAGTTGCTGGGGGAGGGGGGGGGGGGGGGGGCGTTAAACGCCCTAACTTTTTTCGCCGGGAAATAGCATAAAAACGGCGCGCCGCAGGCACGCCAAATTTTTGGTACCTGTAGGGAATTGATTGAAGTTTATTGTGACAAAGTTGGAAAAAAATCGGTCGGAAAATTTTTGAGATATCGAGGTTTTAGTGACGTCATGATTTCTGAGTTTTCGACCAAAAACGGCATATGTTCAAAAAATCATATAAAATCACAGAATAGACATACAGACATGCCGTAAACGTCATTAGACTGCCAATACCATGAAGTATCAAATGGCTATCTTCGATTATTGATTATCGTTCCACATTTTCCAAAATCTTGAACTGAATCTTGGCAATTTCTCGTGACTACTTCACGACCATGATACATGCATTTCTTAACCCTATTAGTGGCAGGCTCCTGGCTTCCCCTATTAGTGGCAGGGGGGGGGGGCTATTTACGACCCCCCTTGATATCTCGAGATCTAACGGGCCAGTTTTCAAAATTCAAACGGCATTCGATTTCGCTCACCGTGATCTACATTTATAAAAAAATAAAATTAAGAATGTCAATAGGGGGGTTAGAGGGGGGTAAAAACGGGCAAATTGCAGATATATTTTAGACTGTTTATCACGGCCAGGTTTCTGAACCAATCTTAACGCAACTTTTGCCGATCGATAGAGAATGAACCAGGAATTCACATGGATCCTAAAAATATGCATTTTCAAAAAGCATAGGCGGATACAGATCATTGAGATTCGGGGTACACAAAAAGTATAGTAAATAAGGTTTTTGTTGGTACTGTTTCTAAAAAGGGTGGCAATGGTCTTGTTATGTTACAATTTTCTTATGAGAGAACGACTAAAATTGTATTGGTCATGCATAGGCGGTGTCAGGGCACCTATGTTGGGAGGTAAAAAATAACCCCCCTTTTTGGACGCCTGGATCCGCCTATTATAGCAAAAACGTGTCAAAAGAGGATGCACAATAACTTTGTATATGTTATCACATGATACCTTTCATTCACTGTTCGTAAAACTGGTGCAGCATCGTGATCTTCGCCCAAATGACTCGCTTCACGAATAGGACCCCCCGATTCCCAGTGCTTTAGAGCCGCCCCTGGTAAAGTTATGAACTTGAAATTTTCAGGGAATGTGCCCAATTTAGTTTTAGGAAAAGTCAGAAAATTTCAGCATCGTAGCTTCAGCGGTTTCGGAGCTATTCCCGAAAAACCTGAAGGGTGGATGAAAACACCCCCCCTGCCACTAATAGGGTTAAATTGAACTTTTTGAGCCAAACACTTACACATATGATAAAATGAATGTAACCATCGTGTTTTACGCCCCAAATTACCCATAACACATGTGTCACAGGCTGCGAATATCAGTTTTGATTTTCGAGGATATGTGCCTACCGGGTTGACCTGACCTTGACCCTGACCTATGCTTGACTGACCCCTACATGGAGCTGGAACTCTTATACACTCTTGTATATGATGGATTGTGCACCGTTTTGACAGAGTTTATGACGAGAGGCGCCCATTGCGAAGTCCTGAAGTCCATGCTACTGAAAGCCCGATTTCAGGTGTTTGACCTGACCTTGACCCGACCCGTGACCTCAAAATTCAACTTTTAAGTACACATCTGAAGCGTCTCGTCGCGTTCTTTCGTTTGCCGCCTCGTGCGTTTCGCTGCGCCTATTGGTTCTCGAGTTATCGGCTGGGGGCGTTTAACCGAAATACCCCAGCAACTGCCGGGTTAAGACAGGCTCATGAAGGAACACAGATGCCTTCCCAAAGCTACTAATATAAATAATAAAAAGGTGGACAACCTTTGCCAAAAACAGATCGTGATAATTATAAACGTAGTATTTTGTAGTTAGGGCCCGTAATTCGTTCCACCGTTCTACGTTACAGGCACTCTAAGCTCTTGCTGCAGTTTATTGTGTGACAATATCCTCCTCATCATATATGCATGAGTTGCATACTTTCCTCTATTTTTAGATAAGTATTAAATTTGCTTGGATGGGTATCTGAATATCAGAAATAGGAATCACTTCACTAGGATAAATCAAACACAACACAACTAAATAATACACCGTTATTTATTTCCGTCTGTATATGGCATCATTCTAACATAAAGCAAAATAGCGCAAAATGTGCGTGTTGATAGTCATATAACGCTATGGATGTAGATATTAGAATATAGAACAGGCACGAAAATGAATGTAGAATTTACAAGTAAGCGTAGAAGAATAAGCTTACTTCGGTTTGTTAGTTAGTTTAATTTCGTGGTCCTAGATGCTAGAAGTCCAGAAAAAAATCGCCTGGTTAAGCTTGCCATATCATCAAAAATCGTCAGATGTATAGCTGTTTTTTATCGTTGTTTCTTTAACTCATGAAAGGACAAAGAGTTACAACAATTTACAGTTGATCCTTTTACAATAAGTACAGCACCATCCTTTGAAAGCCTTGGGGCATTCAGTGAAAGAGCAATATTGCCCTTTGCCGGTGCAAGTCCTCTTGCATTTTTCTGGAAGAAGGTCAAAGGTCAGTTGTCTTTCGTCACCATTTGTACAGCGGGATCGTTTGTGCCGTATTGTTCAAATTAGCACACGAACCTCTTACGGATAAGGGAAATGATTATATTGTGAAAATATCCAATCTTTACCACGTGTCCATGGTCAATCGGGAGCATAACTTTTCTCGAACTCCTTGTCACAAGCTATACGTAAAAGAGGATCGGCTATATAAAATGATAAAATGACCACCCTCATATTCATTTTCATATTGCGCCTATACACATAATGGATAAGGTAGTCCACTTTTACTGATACAGTTCATAGGCGCCCATGGAAACTGGGTCATTGTTAGTTTTTTTTTTTTTGGAAGGGGGAGGGGGTTCGCGTAATAAAAACATGATTTTCTTTCGAGACAGTGAACAAAAACAGGTTATATTTTTATGAACACGACATTGAGAGAAATATTACCTGATACGTCAACGACAAATAATGAAACGTTTCATCTTTAAATTGTTCTGAGAGCATGCAGCGCCATGCCAGGGCTCGTAGCATTATCTTTAAGATATGTGAGAGACAGCCGTTTTTTCTATACAAATTCTGATGTTTGGAATTTCGTCTTACCCATTGTCACGCCAGGTCGGCAGCACAGTTTCGCCTTGGAACACCGCTGGCAGACTTTGCCTCCCTTGTACCCACACGAATCACCCGCGTGCTTGCAGTACTGAACGTCTGTAAAATAGAAATACCGAAATGAGCATATGCGGGACACATCGGTTCAGTTCAGTGCAGTCCAATTCATTTTAGCTGAGCAACAGGAACAAACCAATTAACAACCCTCTGCACAGGTCATGACGTAGTTCGCGTGCTACACATGTCGTTTGATAGTATAAATATTTTTGGTAGGCATACTCAAAAGAAATTTCATAAATAAAATATATGAATATAGAAGATTGCATTCTAAAAGAATCCTCGACTGAGACGGACCCATTTCCTAGTAGCGACAAAGTACAGCTCAAATTATGCAATCAGACTGACTAAATTTCCATCAAAATGATATATATATTTTTTTGCATCTGTTTTGCCTGAATATTATTAATATTATTTAATTTGCAAAACAGTCGCAATGGATAATCCTTCTATAAACTTTCTATCACTCCTTTGGTGGAATTACTGCACATACGCGGAGCTGTTGGCCTCTGAGGTCTCGGCCTCGGCCGTCGGGTCTTGCAGCAGTGGCCTCGGATGTCCCGGGGACAGAATTTATTAGTGCAGTACTTGTCAGGGCCGTAGCATATCTGCTGGCATAGCTCTGAAAAAGACGACAGACAATCGACATGCGTTTCGAGTATATGCTCCATCGCTTGGTAGTGGAAGGCGTTTGTTGATATTGTCTGTTAGTTGTGACTTATGGGAAGATAAAATGTTTTAAAGTCGTGAATTATGTGAAGCACGCTTTATCCGACATAGTGACGGTTTACATTTTTATTTTAGCCCCACACAACATGGCACTGATCGATACCAAACGGCAAATAACATTATATGTGTTCGACGTTACTTTTTACCACACATACATGGATTTTGGCCACTTTTGCTTCATTTTCATAGCTTAGCGAGTTCACTTACTTTTTGTGATGTATGGCTGGGACTTGCAGCAGTAGCCAATGTAGTCTTTGCTGCAGCCCTTATCGGTGCAGTACTTCCAGCGTCCGATGCAGTGTCGGTCACATTCGTCTGAAAGGACAACAGTCGCTAAAAACGCATGCAAAGTGCCATTTCCCTCTCAACCAATAGGTCAGCGCATCTGTAAGGCACACACAAACGAAATATTGTAACACATACATATACTCGTATAGTTGGCGTTCACGTTGACTTCATTAAAAAATCGGAATATTTAAGAAATTTGAAAGCACATACAGATGTTGCCGTGTCACGGCGCATGCGATTACACAAATGTTCGTGGTGATTTAAAGACGTTTTTAGGTTTTTCTCTAATTGCACCTTCAGTTGCCTACCTCTTGTGATTTTCCATGGCTTGCAGCACCATCCCTTGGAGTTGTGGCCGCACTTATTCAATGTACACTTTTTCCAGAATACATTGCAATGTTTCTTACATTTGTCTGAAACAGCATTTGATGTTGTCATGCTCCATTAAAAACACGCCAGCCACTCAGGTTTCGCTTTTTTTCTCTCTAAGAACAGTAAGGAATGCCTTTGATTCCATGCATTAAAATCTAATTTACCTGATAACCCATTTGAAATGGAATTCACAATCGACCAATCCAGACGAATCGAATTTAGTACGATCCGCCGACCATCACCAGGACCTACCAATGGTATTTGTGATGTTTTTCTATGAATACAAATGAATACTTTGTGTAGCACGCGATACCAATTATATTCATAACTCAACGGAAAATGGAACGGTAAAGTGGACTCCACAATGGATTCTAAAACTATGTTCCCGAGACTATTCCTGCCCAAAACCTCGTGAAAACACCTAAAATATTATAGATATAAATATTAAATATGCCTGCGCTAGATCGAGCGAAAGGGTGTGGTGCTGTGAGTCGTAATTAAACTCACCCTTGGTGACTCCTTTCTTACAGCAGAGCTTGTGGCCACACCTCAGGCAGACCTTGTTCTTCTTATAACCGCATGTATCGCCGTAATGCTTACACCTGGGGATGTCTGTATAAAAAACGACAAAATTAGCGTGGAATCACAATTCTTATCCCAATGCTTGAGAGAGGTGAACAAATGTTCCATCGCCTGATGTGCTACAGCCCGTGGGTTATTCTGAAACATAATAGTCGTTTTAACGAGGGGTATCCGGCGAGTGCACCTAATTTGACCAAATCTGCACCTAATCTCTTTTACAGCAAATATCTTCATTTTATGAACCTATTTCAGTGTTTAACCCTATTAGTGGCAGGCTCCTGGCTACCCCTATTAGTGGCAGGGGGGGCTGTTTACGACCCCCCTTGATATCTCGAGATCTAACGGGCCGATTTTCAAAATTCAAACGGCATTCGATTTCGCTGAACGTGATCTACATTTCTAAAAAAAATAAAAGTTAAAAATGTCAATAGGGGGGTAGAGGGGGGTAAAAACGGGTAAATTGCAGATACATTTTAGACTGTTTATCACGGCCAGGTTTCTGAACCAATCTTAACGCAACTTTTGCCGATCGATAGGGAATGAACCAGCAATTCACATGGATCCTAAAAATATGAATTTTCAAAAAACATAGGCGGATACAGATCATTGAGATTGGGGGTACACAAAAAGTATAGTAAACAAGGTTTTTGTTGGTACTGTTTCTAAAAAGGGTGGTAATGGTCTTGTTATGTTAAAATAACGACTACAATTGTATTGGTCATGCATAGGCGGTGTCAGGGCACCTATGTTGGGAGGTAAAACATACCCCTCCCCCTTTTGGACGCCTGGATCCGCCTATTATAGCAAAAACGTGTCAAAAGAGGATGCACAATAACTTTGTATATGTTATCACCTGATACCTTTCATTCACTGTTCGTAAAACTGGTGCAGCATCGTGATCTTCGCCCAAATGACTCGCTTCACGAATAGGACCCCAAATCCCAGTGCTTTGGAGCCGCCCCTGGTAAAGTTATGAACTTGAAATTTTCAGGGAATGTGCCCAATTCAGTTTTAGGAAAAGTCAGAAACTTTCAGCATCGTAGCTTCAGCGGTTTCGGAGATATTCCCGAAAAACCTGAGGGGTGGATGAAAACACCCCCCCTGCCACTAAAAGGGTTAATCATTGATGCTCTCTGATAATAGGGCAAGGCAGGTATATAAGCAATTAGTGCAACCCTAGCTGATAGCTAGTAAGAGACACACTGAACCTGATTTTTTTTTTTTTAATTTAGTCCGAACCTTTTGATAGGAAGGATTCACAAGGACAGAGCCACCGCTAAGCGAAGCTTGTTGCGGTGACCCTGCCCTCTACCCTCCGATCGCGCAATTCCGGTTCTATGGCAGAATTTAGAGTCCAAAGTTTAACGTGCGCACATAGCCGCGCACGGCCGGTCCCCTCACTGACTTCGCCTGGCTACGGCCTGCCACCAACCGCAACCATACCTGTCAGGAGGCCCATAAATGTCAAGCGCCCGTCGCGCTTCGAACCCGGACTGTTATAACCGTGGACGCGTGCTCTCACCACGCGGAGTCCAACGCTCTTCCAACTGAGCTACGGGACCGGATTTGACCAAATCTGCACCTAATCTGCACCAAATGTGCATCAAATGTGTACCAGATGACCGTCGTGAAAACGGCTAATACCACTAGGAATACCTGAGGAAGTGTGGAGTCAGCCACAACCTTCTTTTATATAGAAAAGTAATGTGGATGAGTCAAAGTACAAAACAAATCACAACAAGACAGCGCCCGAAGCTAGATAAGATAGTCTTTTGTATTTGTATTTGTATTTGTAAAAGCACGAACTATCCACACGGAAGTGGTTTTTACAGTTCTTAGTTATGTGAGGTACGAAAAACGAGGGAAAAACAAACGCGACACACATACAAATGAAAAAAAAAAACATACATACGCATTACGCACTCATTCTTACTAAAAATCAGCTTCAGGTCTAATAGTTTAGTTAAATAGTTTTCATAGTCTAATCAGAAATAGCAATGCTCGTAAATAGCGACCACTTACAAATACAGCGGCGAAGGACGATTCCGTTCCTGGATTTTTGTTTGCACGTTTTGTTCTTTGGACACCATTTGCCGCCATAACGGCAATGTTTGGCTGCTGGACCTGGAAGTGAAGTGAAAATTACGTCAGCGACGTACCTGCAATGTTGCTAATGCTCATCTCGACATGCATTATTAAAGTAAATTAATTGTGATATTTTATGTATTCGAATCAGTTGAAGCCAATTTCCCCAATACTTTATCTTTTTGTCATATCTAAATGCTGAAGCAGACCCCTTCGAAAGTCAGAAAATTGTATGCGAGAGCCTATTATTCGCTCACATCAATCAATCGCATGGGGGATAACATATAAAACATACATGATCCGATTTCTTGAACGTAATTTAAGGAACGAATTTCATGAACGTATTTTGAGATGATGAACGTAATTTCATGAACGTAATTTCGTTACAAAAAATGAAAACCTATGATGCAAATCTCACCCAGTTTCGATCGTCGTCGACAGCAGAGGCCTTTTCTGCTGAAGCACGGCACACAGTTGCGCTTGTGATATTTACCGCAGAGCTGACCAAACTCGTGACACTTGGGAACTGAAAAATATAAATATGACACATACAAAATATGCATTTACTCTATGCTTGTGACAGCTCATTATGTGGACAAATTCCACATCACAGAACGCACCACCCAAAGAAGACATAAAACGCGTAAATACACTGGAACTCATGCACACATTTCAATATAAATATTGTGGCATACATATGATATATACTTCATATTAACCTAATTTCCAATCGCTGTAGACATTTTTATGATTATATAGTTACTTGCAAGAAATCTGAGTTGAAATGGAAAGTGAAAAAATCAGCTCACGTTTCTTTTTGGACTCGCAGGTATATTTGCCATGGCCGATTTTCTTGCAGTGTTTGCCATCGGGGCAGAACTTCCCGACAAGGTAACAAGAGGATTTTCTATCATGATGATGTCCGCATGTCGTATGGTCGTGGCTCTTGTATTTAATGCCGCAGTAGTTCTTGTGGTCTGGGAAAGAAATTACCAAAGTATGAATTAGCGCCAAGACCGACTACCTATGAGAATGTTTAATTTACGTTCTTACCAAATCTTACCAGAAAAACGCTTTGCGGTGTAAAATGTGACTTGAAAGTCAGGATATCATTTAGCTACTTGAGACTTGCATCCCAAGTCCCAACTGAGAGAAAATGACAGTAAATTTTCCATGTTGTCATTAGAATTAAATGAAGTTGAACTCTACTATGTTTCGAACATTGCATCCCATTATATGAACTATATGCAGCGCGCACGTCACGCACGTGTAATCACAAGTGGCATAGAAAAAAACATAACCGAAAGGCGGCTTATCATCCTGTTCTGCTGAAGAATAGTATTAATTTACCTATGATGGCCGCACGTCGACAACAGAGCCCTTTACGCAGGTAGCAGTGCATACATTTACGGCCGTGGGCGCAGTGCTTGGTGACCCGGCTTTTGGAACATTTCTTTATTTCATCTGTAGAAAAAGTACATGCATAAAGTGAGCTGAAGCACTGTTGGGAGTTTTCCGGGATAGATTCGCTGTACAGTTGCTGGAGCAGTGACATTTGCAGTTTGTTTTACTTTGAATCTTGACTTAGTTACTTACGTCATTTTTTTTAATAAACAAGTGTACGCTGGAAATTGTTTTACGAATAAATCAACACAGCTATCCACTCACGTTCGTTTTTGTGATCCCAGACGCAGCGTCGACCGTGTGATGTTTTCTTGCAGAGTTTTCCATCGGGACACCAGTCACCACCAAAGCGGCACAAATGGGCTGCGCCGTCTGCCGAACCGAAACACTTATAGACAATCAGGCGTATGACCATTGACATTTCTTACCAAAGAAGGATATGTTATGGAGCGAGTGAAGCGAGCGTCGTCTGCCGTAGATTAACGGAAATTTCTGGGTATAATCTTGAATGCTTGCATACGTATCTCATCTTATCTTACGCATCTTACTTCCTTCCACTCAATTCCGACCTAATGAAACCTACAAAAATGTAAGGCAAGAGAATGAAAACCGTCACAAAGTAAAAACGTACCGAGCTGATGGCGGTCACGACACTGCAGATAGCCCCTGTGGTCTGGGACGCAGTTCTTGTACTTTCCGCAAATATCGCCGAATTCTCGGCATTCCTTATGATTTTCTGAAAGTGAATCCAAGTCATTGCAGTAGTATATATAGTTCATATGTTGTAAAATGATTATATATGTCAACTTATAGGTTGATTGCTTTGTGTCTCACTTTACATTCCCAGTCAACATTGGCCCAACAATGTACAGAAATGGTTCGATACTACGCACTTGCTTGTCAGAGTTAACCTACAACTCTAAACACCTTACCTTGCGCGCCGACGACTGCTGCGCACAGCAGCACCAAAAACGGAAGAGCCCTCATGGTCGAGGGCGAGCTGCAGGCACACAGCCAGTTCTGAACAAATGTCATGTTATATACCGAGCATTCTGTGGGCGGGGCAGCTGTCCGACATGTCACTCAGTTCCATGGTTCAGACAAATCAGCGGGTAGTCAGATGGTAATGTCACCTACGCTGTCACTCAGTCTGTCTGTCTGTCTGTATGATCTGTCTGATCTGTCTGATCTGTCTGGTCTCACCAGTCTGTCTGTTTGTCTGTCTGGCTGATAGCCTTTTTATGATAGTCTGGCTATTTGCCTGTCTTACAGCTTGTCTATTTTTTTCTGTCTATCTGTTTACATCTTTGTGATTGTTTATGTATCTGTTTGCCTGCAGAAGATGGAATGGCGGCAGGCACCGGTTGAGGTTCAGCATCGGCGAGCAGGTGTTAACCCTATTAGTGGCAGGCTCCTGGCTACCCCATATTAGTGGCAGGGGGGGGGGCTGTTTACGACCCCCCCCCCCTTGATATCTCGAGAGCTAACCGGCCGATTTTCGAAATTCAAACGGCATTCGATTTGGCTCTACGAGATCTACATTTCTAAAAAAAATTAAAAATGTCAATAGGGGGGTAGAGGGGGGTAAAAACGGGCAAATTGCAGATACATTTTAGACTGTTTATCACGGCCAGGTTTCTGAACCAATCTTAACGCAACTTTTGCCGATCGATAGAGAATGAACCAGGAATTCACATGGATCCTAAAAATATGCATTTTCAAAAATCATAGGCGGATACAGATCATTGAGATTGGGGGTACACAAAAAGTATAGTAAATAAGGGTTTTGTTGGTACTGTTTCTAAAAAGGGTGGCAATGGTCTTGTTATGTTACAATTTTCTTATGAGAGAACGACTAAAATTGTATTGGTCATGCATAGGCGGTGTCAGGGCACCTATGTTGGGAGGTAAAAAATAACCCCCTTTTTGGACGCCTGGATCCGCCTATTATGGCAAAAACGTGTCAAAAGAGGATGCACAATAACTTTGTATATGTTATCACATGATACCTTTCATTCACTGTTCGTAAAACTGGTGCAGCATCGTGATCTTCGCCCAAATGACTCGCTTCACGAATAGGACCCCCAATTCCCAGTGCTCTGGAGCCGCCCCTGGTAAAGTTATGAACTTGAAATTTTCAGGGAATGTGCCCAATTTAGTTTTAGGAAAAGTCAGAAAATTTCAGCATCGTAGCTTCAGCGGTTTCGGAGATATTCCCGAAAAACCTGAGGGGTGGATAAAAACAACCCCCCTGCCACTAATAGGGTTAAATGCAGCATTGTTTTTAGGTATATCAATTTATTTTATGTTGACATTTCCAGAAAAAAAAACAGTAAATTCAGATCCACCTTATGAAAACCACTTGTGCCGTCGAAGGACACAAAATGGCCTGTGCCGACGAGGGGTAACTGGCGCCGAGCAGGGGGTGTTTGAACACCCCATTGCGGTTTTTCGCAGCTATCTCAAAAACGGCGGCACGGAGCTCCGCCGTGTTTGACACACCTTTTTATGAATCTTTTTTCACATATTGTAAAAATGTCAGACCCAGGTCGCCTTAGGTCAGGTCACCAGGTCACGTCAAGTAACCTCACCTCAGAAAAAGTTTGACTCCTCGTCATAGCTACACCGACTGAACAATAGCCTTACAACTTTCAGAAATTGATCGGTGTAACAGTACCTACAAAATGTTTATCTCGAAATTTTGATATCGGTGACCTAGGGTCAGATTAATTTTGCGACCTCTCCATTACCTACATATACCTAAGTCCTAAGTCAATGGGAGAAATTTGAAATGCGCCTCTTTTGGACGAATGTCGTTCAAAACCCTCTGGCACATTGGTTCATAGGTCATAAACATGACACACTGAATCGGAAAAATGTACCTGTGATCCCTCTGTGTGCCCCTGAGGTCATGTCAGGTCATGAACGGTCACCAGCAGTGTTTTGGCTACAACTTTTGATAGAGACGTGCTAGAGCGGTGAAAAGACGTCAGATGTGTTCAGCTCGACGATACGGATCGACTAATATGCAACATGACCCTTTTCGGTCAGGTCATGACCTAGACCTGAGGTCAAATTTTCAAATAACCTTTCAAGGTCAACTTATAGTTTATTCGACGCGTTTTGACAAGAGGAACACGATCCTGACAAAAGTACTGTCGTAGTTCCCTTGAATCAAAAAATTAGTACCGTAAAACATTTTCCGTGAAAACGGCTATTTCTAAAGTTTTTGCTCTCTGTAGGCTAAACCGTTGACCTGAGGTCAAATCTAAGAACAAGGCTCAGAAAGGTCTGTAAAAGATCTATCGAATGCGATTTTCCCGGGGCTGTAGCTCTATTGGTTCCCGAGTTAGCCGTTGGCAGTTTCCAAAATTGTTGAAATGGACTGAATTCGACCTTTGATGGCCTCTGGCGACCTAACCTTTGACCTGACCCAAAAAATGACCCAGAGTATTTCCGTCCTTATTTTTGACGTTCTTTCGAATGCCGCTTACTGCGTGTCACTACGTGGCCCAGGAGCCGAGTTAGACGGGGGGTGGGGTGTTCAGACATTTCCCCCGAACCGGCGCGGAAGTCGCTGAACACCGGCCCGGGGCGGGTTTCAAAAATTATTTCAAAAATAAAAAGTTTCAAAAAGTTACAAAAAAAATGAAAAATAATTTTCAGGGTCAAAGCACAGTTCATGCGTCGCGTCTCTACGATAATAACAAGATGCTGGTAAAATAAATTTTGTCACTCTGTTGAGGTTACAATTATAATTGAAGAGAAATATTTTCATAAGCAACTATTGTAGGGGAAAGTGACCTTATACCGCACTGCTCCTAGTTACGCACGAGAGCAAGGAAATCATCACTATATAGATGTCATTACAGTTTGATTATTATCAGCTGAATGCGCTGCGCCAACGCGTCTGCCTTTTCTGCACCACGTGCGTCGTGCGAGTCGATACAGTAAGTTTGGCTTATATCTGTTGTAATGAGACATCTTTCTGTGAAAAGTCGATGCGACTAAATGGTCAAAAAATGCTGCAACTAATAATGCAGTGTTCGATATATCCCGAGTTTAGGAAGATTGAATACGAGGGTAGGCTTCTGACCTGTGCGTCATTAGGATCAAAAATGTTCGCTGCTCACGTTTCTCAATGTCATTTTCACCCGAAGTGTGTCAGCTTTGTGATATGGAGAATAAAGGAAGAGTGTGCGTGATTAGGAAGTAGGAAACATGTTTTCAAAAACGCACAGTGGCGCGTCCTTAAAGGCGCACAGTCTCCATAAGTCTCCAATCTGAGGTACATATGTACAATGGATATCAGATTTGAGTCTAGTCCCTACCTACATAAAACCCAAGCAAACCAACCAACCAACCAACCACTCCAACCAACCAACCAACAAACACACAAATTAAATGACGGAAAGGCGCCGAGTTCATCGGAGGTCATCGGAGGTGGTTCAATTTCGTTTTTATCACAAAAATGTAGGGACCATGTCTCCACTTACCTGACTTGATGGTATCTTGGGCACTTTTTTTCTTTTTGCCCTTCTGAAAACTCCCCAGCCTGTTTCGGGAAGCCATGCCCCCCCCCTGTTCGCAACACGAGGCTCACATTTCTTTAGCTCTTTCTCTACATTGGACCAGGCCGGGAATGGAATAGGTGATAGTTTTCGAGAAGAGGGATTAAGAGTGACCTTACAGCTGTCCAATAGGAACTAAGACACCAAAGTAGCCAAGGTTGGTCAATGATCACGAATGATGCGTGCCGCGGTTTTTCCTCTATTCATGAAAAGCCTCAGCGGGGCGGCGGATAACCGCCCCCACACCCCGTCGGTGCGCGGGTTAAGCTATGGCAAAACATCCCTGCACCTTTCCCTGCTCGCATTTATCTAAGCTTTCAGAAGTCACTGTAAACAGAACTGCCATGAGCAGCAAGAGGTCCTCAATAACAGACTGGTCCATGGCAACTTGTAAATGTTTATCGCTCAGTTTGTCGGTCACGGGACCGGGCCGCGTCACCGGATGTGGTGCCTCCGACAGAGGTCAGCCGCACCGAGCTCTAAAGACCTTCTGCCAGCTCCGAGCCGTCAGTCCGAGGTCGGCAGCCGGTGCTGGCGGTTCCTCCTACTGAGCCACCATGGCTAGAGGCTGGAGAGGAATCCTCGTGTCGACCTTGCTGGTGGTGTCTGCCGGCTGTTCCGCAGCAGCAGCAGCAGCAGCAGCAGCAGCAGCAGCAGCAGCAGCCGCAGCAGCCGGCCGCCCTGCCCAGCGCCACTGCCGACGAGATGTTCATCATCATCGCAAGAGCAGTTCAGCAAGAGCTACGGCCTATCGCCAGAAAACTCGAGTCACAAGTGGAGTCGCTGGACAATAGACTGACTCTACTCGACTCTCGAGTGACTGAATGGACCACCCACATTTTAAGGAGCAGACAGAGTGAGCAGATGGAAGAGCTGTCCGGTCAACTGACTGGAATCACTTCGAGACTTGACAGCCAGCAATCGCAACTGAGCGAGCTCAACACCCAGCTGAATGAACAAAAATCACAACAAGACGAGACGGCAGCCTCAGTGAACAGCTTCAGAGCGCAACTAGACATCATCGTCACACAGCAAGGAGATCAACTCACACAGACGTCTCAACTAGCTACAAGGCTCGATAGCCAGCAATCTCAACTGAGCGAGCTCAAGACCCAGCTGAACAACCAAAAAACCCAACAAGAGGAGACTGCAGCCACCGTGAACGGCAATACGGAACGACTGGAATCCAATGTAACTTGGCTAGAAAATCAACTAACAAAGGTGTCTGGACTGGCCAACAGGCTCAACAGCCAGCTTGAATCACAACTGGACGAGCTCAGTGACCAGCTGAACGAGCAGAAATCAGTTCAGAACGTGACTACAGTCGCATTGGATAATCATAGTGATGCCACGACATCACAGACTGTCACTCCAGTGTCCCAGCTGGCTGAAACCATTAATAAGACAACAGCCATACAGGAGAACGTAGATCACCTGGTTTCCGAGGTAAAGCAGCTGCCTCCTCCCCGTGATTGCAGCGACATTCCTGTCGACTCCCCGTCTGGAGTCTACCTCCTTCTGCCCAGTGGTAACAACACACAACCACCCGTCGAGGCCTACTGCGACATGGAAACTGTCGGAGGGAACTGGACGGTGATCCAGCGGAGAGACGACATCAAACCCCACCAGGACTTCTTCCTCGGATGGGGGGACTATAAGGAAGGCTTCGGTAATGTTACCAAAGAATTCTGGTGGGGTTTAGAACACCTATTTCAGCTGACGTCATCAGGCCGACGGTACGAACTTCGTATTGATCTAGAGGCGTTTGACGGCAATCAAAGATACGCCATATACCAAGAGTTTCGTATCTCGTCTGAGCTCAATGGCTACGCACTGAGCGCCTCCGACTACTCGGGAAATACCGGGGATTGTCTGTGGTACAGCGTCGATAGCAAGTTTTCTACCCGTGACCGTGACCAGGACATGATCATCGGTCACTGCGCACAGAAGCATCAGGGGGCCTGGTGGTACGGCAGGAGATGCGGGTACAGCAGTCTGAACGGTCGGTACCGGGACGGCGGTATTGTGGACCAAACTGGAGTATGGTGGTACACGTGGAGGGGATATGAGTCAATGAAGAAATCAGACATGAAGATCAGGCCAGCCTATGGATACTACACACGAAGGAGGACATCACAGTGATGTATGCACAGTTGGTAACATGTGCACCATACCGCTACCACGGTCATCGATCCGGACACTTGCTACTGGTGTAATGTTAGAGTGAGATCTCTTACTTATATTACATTGCTCGAGCGGGGAACTCTGCGCTTTTCTGCGGATCAAAAGTATGATATGATATACAGATTATTTACCTATCTTTTACCTAATGTTCTTAGCCTCTAACTACGTGGTGCTAACTGTTACCCTGAAGTTACAATTGAAGAAAATATATCTGATTTAGTAATAGTCTATATAGCCGCTTAACAATTATAGCTTAAAGTTATATTTGAGAAAAATAGAACTTTAAAGCTTATATGCTGCTTGTCATGGGTGAAACTTTGACATCACCATTGGGGTCCCAAACGTCCAAGGGGGCCTCCAATTGCGGAAGCGGTAATTTACGAGCCACGCCAGGGCCTCCTCTAAGAAATTTTCATTGGGGGACCAGAGGCTCAGAAGCCAAACATGGGGTACCCCCAAATCCAGTTTTCTCATCGGATTTAGGCCACTTATTTTTCGTCACAGCTCTGATGCCATGATTTTTTTTTTAATATCGATAAAGAAATGGTAGGTCACCTGACCCTACTGGTGGATCCAGGCCAGCAGGGTGACATTGTATGTAAATATCCCCCGCGGCATCCGAAATCGACGAAAATTTCTGGCTTTTTCACTTTTGACAATAAAACACAATGCCTTTATAATAGAAAAAAAATTAACGGCACAGCATTGCGCAAGGAATCTAGCCGTAAGCCGACCCCAGAAAGTGTGAGGGTTAACCTTCGCCGGCACCTGGGGGGAGGGTCGCCACCCCCAAGTTAGTTTTTCTGCTCTACACTTAACATTTTTAAAGCTAGAAACCTGATTTTCTTTGTATAGCTGCTTTTCTATCTTTTCTCAGCGTCCATTGAAAATTTCAAGCTTCTGCGGCATTTGGGTTTGGAGATATGACCTTGTTCTTCAGGTCATGTCATGTCCTAAATGACGAATACCCAATATCTTGCGATGGCTATGGGCCTTGTGAGCTTTTGACACGCTGATTTCGGCTTTTTTTTGCCAGTCTTACCTCCCACCTATCATTGAACATGTTGTTCTGCGATGTACAGATGTCAGAGTCAGGGTCAAGGTCAACCTAGGTCATCTAAAATTATTGCGCTTTAGGCAAGCTGAATTTACTTTTCGTGAAGTTTCTTTGACTGTATGTTTAGTAAAAGCTTCTCAGTTCATGATCAAGTGTAATAGGGACACACAAACCGATCTGTGCACACATCAGTACATACACAGACATACACAGACATACAAACACATATCATTGACCTTGACCTAACTTGACGTGAAATGACCACAGCCAGCAAATTAGTCGGATAGTGTGACAAAGAGCTGTTCTAGCTCGCTTGGCACTAATACGGCAGCGTCATCGGTATATGATGGGTTGGCCCGCTGCTTGTGTAGGTATCTTATTCGACATCACCACAATTTTTTCTTACAAGATTTTAAGCCTTGCGGTCAAGAGCAACAGTTTCTTTGGGAAGTGACGAATCCAATGATACCAATTTTACCTCATCAGGTCAGTCATTGACCTTCCAGGTCAGGTCAAACTAAAGAATGTTGCTGTTTGGGGTCACCGTTGCCCGTTGGAATATCACGTGCGCTGCTCATCATGTACCGATGACGCTGCCGTATTGTGGTGCCAAGCCAGCTAGAACCTCTTTGTCACACTATCCGACTAGGTTTTTGCTGGCTGTGGTCATTTCAGGTCAAGTTAGCTCAAGGTCAATGACATGTGTTTGTATGTCTGTGTGTGTCTGTGTGTACGAGTATACTGATGTGTGCACCGACTGTGAATGTGTCCATATTACATGAGATCATGAACTGAGAAGCTTTTGCCAAAAATACAGTCAAAGAAACTTCACGAAAGTAAATTCAGCTTGCCTAAAACGCAATATTTTTAGACGACCTAGGTTGACCTTGACCCTGACCCTGGCATCTCTACATCATTGAACAACATGTTCCATGATAGGTGGGAGGTAAGACTGACAAAAAAGGCCGAAATCAAGGTGTCAAAAGCTCACAAGACCCAACGCCAACGCAAGATATTGGGTATTTGTCATTTGGGTTATGACATTACCTGAAGAATAAGGTCATATCTCCGAAACCAAAAACCACAGAAACTTGAAATTTTCAGTGGACGCTAAAAAAGGATAGAGCAGCAGCTATACGAAATATCCGACTTCTAGCAATCAAAATGTTTAGTGCAGAGCAGAAAAAAACTACCTAGGTCGGGGTGGGGGGTGTGGCAACCACTGCCCCCCCCCCACCATGTGCGGACGAGGATTACCTAAGTAATTTGAATATCAGGAAAATAATTTATTAAATCAGGTATTCCAACAGAGTCCCGCTTTTTTATAGGTGACCTCCGATTTGTGTTGCATCTAAGTTACCCAGGGGGCCTCTTATTTGTAATTGTAGGTACAGTACAGAGAGCCTCCTACTTCGACTACTTGCACAGAGAGCCTCCTAGCGTACATACGGCTAAGCTTCTACAGCGCCGGTCTCTTGTACGTACAGAGAGCCTCCTACTGTTACAGAGGGCCTCCTGTTTGTCTAGGGGGCCTCCTATTGGTTAACGGCGCCTCCTATTTGTCCAAGCGGCCTCCTATTCGTCTATGGGACCTCCTATTTGTCCAGGAGGCCTCCTGTTTCTCCAGAAGGTCCCCTATTTATCCAGGGGGCTTCTATTTTCCAGGGGGCCTCCTCTTTATCTAGGGGGCCTCCTACGTGTTCAGGGGCCTCCTATTTGTCCAGGGGCCTCCTATTTATCCAGGGGTCTTTTATTCGACTAGGAGTCTCATATTTGTGCAGGGGCCTCCTATTTGTCCAAGGGTCTCCTACTTGTCCCGGGGCCTCCTTTTTTTAAGGGACTCCTTTTTGTTAAGGGAGCCTTCTATTTGTCCAGGGGGCCTCCTATTCGTACAGAGAGCCTCTAGCTCCTACTTGTCCATGGAGCCTCCTATTTGTTCAAGAGGTCCCCTATTTGTCCAGGGGGCCTCCTATTTGTCCAAGGGACCTGTTATTTTTCTAGGGGGCCTCTTTGCCCAAGAGGCCTCCTATTTGTCCAGCGTGCCTCCTACATGTTCAGGGGGCCTCCTATTTGTCCAAGGGGCCTCCTATTGGTTAAAGTAGCCTCTTATTTTCCAAGCGGCCTCCTATTTATCCAGAGGGCTCCTATTTTTAGGGGGCCTCCTCTTTATCCAGGGGGCCTCCTTGTTCAGGGGGCCTCTTAATTGTCCAGGGGCCTCCTTTTGTGAAAGGGGCCTCCTATTTGTCCAGGGGGCCTCCTTTTGTGAAAGGGGCCTCCTTTTTGTCTAGGTCTAGGACCTTCTATTTGTCCAGGGGGCCTCTTATTTTTGCAGGGGCCTCCTATTTGTACAGAGGGCCTCCTACTTGTCCATGGGGCCTCCTATTTGTCCAGGGGCCTCCTTTTGTGAAAGGGGCCTCCTGTTTGTCTAGGTCTAGGACCTCCTATTTGTCCAGGGGGCCTCCTATTTTTGCAGGGGGGCCTCCTATTTGTACAGAGGGCCTCCTACTTGTCCATGGGGCTTACTATTTGTCTAGGGGCCTCTTATTTGTCTAGGGCCTCCTATTTGTCCAGGAGGCCTCCTACTTGTCCAGAGAGCCTCCTATTTCTCCAGGGGACTTCCTGTTTTCCGGGGGCCTCCTACTTGTTCAGGGGGCCTCCTACTTGTTCAGGGGGCCTCCTTGTTCAGGGGGCCTCCTACTTGTTCAGGGGGCCTCCTATTTGTCCAACAGGGTCTCCCATTTGTCCAAGGGGCCTCCTATTTAAACAGAGAACCTTTTATATGAATATCGGACCTCCGTTTGCAAAGTAGCTGATGCGTCTCGGGGGCCTCCACTATTGGGGTCCCAAAATGACAATTGGGGTCCCAAATGTTCGCATTGGGGTCCCACATGGGACCTCGAAAGTATACAAAGTTACACCCATGCTGCTTGTTGGCACATTCGTACTGACTGTTATCCTAATGTTAGTTATATTCAGGCGAAATGATGAAATGCTTGGCAAATACACTTATATACTAGTAAAGGGACAATGTTTAAATGATTGTGAGCCCACAACGAACAGTATGTAGATTGTAGGTAGTAGTTATTACTGGAAGCGGTAGATGGGCCGTATAACTGGCCTCGGCCTGTTGACAGTGTGACTGTGACTGTGACTGTGTAACTGTGACTGTGTGACTGACTGTGTGACTGTGACTGTGTGACTGTGACTGTGTGACTGTGACTGTGTGACTGTGACTGTATGACTGTGACTGTGACTGTGTGACTGTGACTGTGACTGTGTGACTGTGACTGTGTGACTGTAACTGTGTGACTGTGTGACTGTGTGACTGTGACTGTGACTGTGTGACTGTGACTGTGTGACTGTGACTGTGTGACTGTGAATGTGACTGTGACTGTGTGACTGTGACTGTATAACTGTGACTGTGTGACTGTGACTGTGACTGTGTGACTGTGACTGTGTGACTGTGACTGTGACTGTGACTGTGACTGTGACTGTGACTGTGACTGTGAGTTGTGACTGTGTGACTGTGACCGTGTGACTGTGTGACTGTGTGACTGTGACTGTGTGACTGTGACTGTGACTGTGACTGTGTGACAGGCTGTTTGAGCGGTGAGGCTGGTGAAGCTAAAAAAGAAACTGAGGAAGGGGCTTTACACTGTATGCCCCTGTTCTACATATATACCCTGCTGCTAGCAGTTCCTGCAGCCACACCTACCAGCAGTGGTTTACTCGGTGTCCCATCCCTGTACCCGCCCACTGGTGTATCTGTTTTCCTGTCCCACTCCATCCCATGTGTCGTCCCATCCCTACCTGCTGCGTTCGAAGGAGCTGTCACACCGGCGACAGTAGAATGTCGGCACAGGGGACGGCGGTGTTACACAGGGGACGGCGGTGTTACACAGGGGGACGGTGGTGTTACACAGGGGACGGCGGTGTTACACAGGGGACGGCGGTGTTAACTACACGGGGACGGTGGTGTCACGCAAGGGGACGGTGTTACACGGGGGACACCGGACAGCAGTGGTACACGGTACTGTTCTACTACACAAAGATGTGTCAGCGGTCAGCCATTGTGCGTCAGAAGCACAGCTGTATTCTAATAGCGCCGAAGCATTCAACAACCACTAGCTGAGTAATGCAGTGGTTGTAAGTTAAAAAGCGTCCGAAATCACCCCCCGGCGGCAGGCCGACCATATACAACGAACGAACAACGAACGAAAGTCCAAGGCCACATCGAAGAAGGTCTGGAACGAGTGTCACCAGAGTGCGCTGCGTGTGGTGAATAGATGTCGCTACCTGCACGGTTTGGTGACGGCAGGCTGGCTTAGTAATAGTACAGTGTTGGCATTGTATTCTCGATCACGCGACAAAAGATCGTAAGACAAAAGATCGTAAGACAAAAGATTGTATCAAAAAAGATCGTACGCGGTAGGAAAATTATCGTAAGATAAATATCTATGTTGTAAAAGATTGCACGACAAAAGATCGTCAGCAAAAGAGCGTAAAGAAAATGATTGTATGAAAAGATGCTTACCCATCGTAAGAAAATGATCGTAAGTAAAAGATCGTATGTCGCAAAAGATCGCACGACTTAAGACCGTAAGCCAAAGATCTTTTGCCTTCTTTTGCGAATACGATATTTGCGAATGCGATATACGGACAATCTTTTGCGAAAACGACATTTCGTTCATATGAGCATTACCTATCCCACGAGCCGCTGGGGGGGGGGGGCATAAAGTCCCCCCCTTTACGTTTTGTGAAATATCTCCGAAACCTGATGAGCTACGAACGTGAAACTTGGCATAGCTTCAAATGAATACCTAGGCAATGTTTGAGGAAAGTTTGGTGGTTGTAGCACCTAAGATGACGTCACAGTGACGTCATAAAGTTTTGTCGTTTTCCGATATGGACCGTTTCTGATGACGCCGAGCATGAAACTCGACTGTAAATGAACTAGACAGCACCTGATGTCATCCTAAAACATCTTACTACACTTCCATCTAGTTTCTGACCAATAATCGGCCCTTTATATTCGGTCCCATATATGTGATGTATCGTGAGGAATATGAGAGTCGCAAATCTATAATTTCACTTATGACGTCACTGTGACGTCATTTCAAATGGGATCGACACCAAATTTGGACACAACCTCGGCTAGGTATTCAGGAAGATGTGTACAAAGTTTCGCTTCTCTATCTCTTCGCGTTGCGACGATATCGTCGCAGAAGTAAAGGGGGGGGGGGCAACTTTATGCCCCCCCCAGCGGCCGGCGGGTGGCGCGGAGGCCCAGCGGCCGCCGGGCTATACTGTACGATCTTTATCCCATGCGATCTTTTGGCATACGATCAATTTCACTGACGATCTTTGGCGCATATGATCTTTTGTTCATACGAGCATTATACCGTACGATCTTTATGCATTATGACATTTTGCATACGATCAACTTCCTACGATCCTCTGCCTTACGAGCTTCTGCTTTACGATCTTTTGCCCGGTTACCGTATTCTCCAATCTGCATATTTCATAATCCACATCATAGTGTCAGCCGATTGCTGCTAGCATGTTCCTGAGTCCAGTTTTACCAACGGAAAAATAGCCGCCTGCCGGAATTTTTTGCCCAAAGGCCACTTCACATACGGAAAACGGCAAACTCCTACCCGCTTACGTGCCCATCGCGTTTACGCTCCGTATGTGAAACGGTCTTTAGGCAAAAAATTCCGGCAGGCGGCTATTTTTCTGTTGGTAAAACTGGCATCAGATTCATAAAAAAGTATCGTGCACCGGGATGAGTGGGCTGTGTGATATTTTCTAGCGAAAAAATTTCGCCTAGCGACGCAAAATTTGACATGACTGTGTCCTCATCAATTACACGCAATGTGTGCAAGGTTTACCAAACCTTTAAGATCAGGTCACCAGGTCACTTTCAATGATCCAGCCTCAAATCACTTTTTGTTACTGGGTGGGGGTGGGGTGGGGGGTGGGGTTAAACGACACCACTTTTTCGCCGTACTTCGTGTCAATGGTCTCATTATGTTCAGCTCTTCAAGACGCATCGAATGATCTACATGTAGATCTTAATGCCACGTGACCTGGGTCAGCTTTTGGCCTTGGCCTTTCGAGTTCAACATATAGGCACATATTTTGATGCGGATTGACTAGTGGATCCCGATGATAGTTTTGATCTTGCTTGATTAGTTTAAAAATTATGCGCACAATAGTCTCTTGACATCTTACGCCGCTATTTTGACTATTTCGATCCCTGTGACGTCACTTTTGGCATGGCCTGAAAATGGCCGTAAAAATTGTAGACCTTATCCGTTTGTATCCCACGCCGTTTACAAGATAGCTTGTCGCTATCTTGTTTTGTTTTCGAAATATCACGGGGGTAGGGCAGGTGCGAAGGTGGCCGGACCCGCGCAGGTGTGCTAATTAGAAGCGTTTAAAATTAAACTGCAAAGAGCATAACCTAAACGCCACAATCGATTTTAGAGCAGCTCGCTGACAGCCGATATAGTCTCCGGCACAAATTGGCAGCCGCTGCGACACTGGCAGGTCAGGCTGATGCCCTTTGGCTGCGGTGGGTGTGGATCACCCCCGCCCCCTCCCCACCCGAGGTCAGCCCTGTCAGGACGGAGGCCATTTGAGGGGGCGCACCCTGTGACCCCTGACCTCACCTCTCGATTTGTGATGGCGCTGCTGGAACTGCTGCTGGTACTGGTGAGGATAATGGTGGTACCATTGCAGGTGTTGGTACTAGAGATGTCAATTGGATACCGACTTTTTGGTATACCAATACCAAACCGATACCAACTTTGTATTTGGTATTTCAATCCTAATGTGTTTGGTATTTTGTTGGTATCATGGACCCCCACTAATGCATAAGAGGCTAAGAAATTGGTAAAAAGTTCGTATTTCCCTCATGTTCCCAAGTTGGTTTGGTTTCGGTATTTCTCCACGGTTTTGGTTGGTATTTGGTTTGGTATCGGTATTCCGATTTTCCGTAACTGACATCACTAGTTGGTACCATTGCAGGTGTTGGTACCATTGCAGGTGTTGGTACCATTGCAGGTTTGGTACCATTGCAATTGTTGTTATCATTGCAGGTGTTGGTACCATTGCAGGTGTTGGTACCAATGCAGAGGTTTGTGTTGCTGTGAATGCTGGCCAGGTGAAGCGCCGAGAAACACGGTAGGTAATACTTTGTAGACGGATACCTGCCTGGCTATACGTAACCATGACAGACAGACAGACAGACGTTTATTCGGAGTCTCCATACAATGGGTTTTATGACTTCCACGTCATATACAATGCGAAATAAAAATATAAAATATCTAGTTAAAACCACATAGCAAAAGTACAAGCACACTAAAAACCACTAAACACCATTCCATTCCTTACTAGCACGAAAAAGGAAGCCACGGCGGGCGAGCTCGGTTCTAACACGAACCATGAATTGCGTATTTGCAAGCGCAGTGTAACCGGCATAAACTTAACGCCGCTGTTTGCTTGTCATATGTATCATATGTTATACCTATTGCATGCCGGGGTGCTGCGTCTGAAACTGTTCCAACTCGTTGATAAAATGTTAAAAAATGGTACAAGGTCAGCGAACATATCAATCGATGACTTGCTGTCAGTTTACTCACCTGGTTAACTCACCTGGCTGGGTTTCCAGTGTCATGGAGGACAGGAAGGAAGTGAGGAGGAGGAACAGGAATCCTGAATCCTAGACGCACCAGTTCTTGCCTGATGACGATTATGAAATAAGAAAGCTGGTTTTGAGCGTCTTCCATGATAATATGCATGAATACAATACAATAAACACAAAGGTAGTTAACACAAGATGGTATACAGTAAATAACAACACATAACAGAAGCAAAGATAATCTACAAGATAGGAAGCGAAAGTTTTACGCTAATTAAAATGATCTGTCATGCAAGTTCAAATGAAGGATTTCTTAAACTTGGGCAGGTTTGGGGCAGAGCCAGCTGCCACAGGAAGAGCGTTCCAAGCCAGCAGGTATCGCGAGTGAAGAAGCGCTTTCTGGTGTCAGTTCTGGTAACCAGGTCTTTTATTTTTATTTTTTGGTGATCAGCCTTTTAAAAAATCATGTGCGAAAAAAAAAAAATCAGCATAGGTTTTATGGCTGCTGTATCATGTTGTTACTCGTTTATCCAACAGATAACATTGCTAAGATCATGAAGATCTATGCTGACCCATGTGCTCCCCACTGAAGCTCAGTGCAGATAAGACAGACAGATAACATTGCTAAGATATCGTATCTGAGCTATGAAGATCTATGCTGACCAACCTGCTCCCTACTGAGTGCTACCGGGCCTCGTGGTGACCTGTCAGTCGATAGATTGCTGACTCACCGCGCCCCCGCCGCCTGCCCCGCCCCCAGAGCAGCGCGCTCTTACGTAATCCGCACACCTCCACACACGCCCCCACCTAGCACGTGGACATTCAGCGCGTGGGCAATTAAACCCTAGCGATTATATGGGGGGGAGGCTCAAACGGAGCACATGGGAGCCCCCTCGGTTTTTCGTGAATAACTCGGGCAAAAAGCGACCGATCGCGATGGAACTTTTAGTACCCTCGGTATTTGTTTATTGGCCTGAACCTACAACAAACAGTTGCAATGTAAATTGATCCAGCATTGTCAGCTCATTCCGGAAATATCGTGTGCTTTTGCGAAATAAGTTTTATGTAGCTATGTCACACAAATCATCAGCTCAGAGCAACAGTATCGACTAAAACAATTTATGTGAGAAGCCACAGACCTTTGCACATTCAATGTCAGCAAACAAAGTACTTAATCTGTTTGGAGAAAATGGCCAAATGACGAACGCTAGCTCGTTTTCCCTGCTGCCATTGCCACCCAGGCTGCCACTGGCCTGCACATTCAGAACATGTGGTTGCTATTAGCTTATGTATAAAATTATAAGATTATACTTTTTGAATGAGAAAAAGGTTCGCCCATTTGCATAAAGCCGTTGCGAGCTAGGTTACCTGCAGCCACTATTCACCCAGAGAAATATGTGACTAGCTTAAAGGTAGTGTGCCACCTTTGAAAGATTTCCCATTTTATTTTTCCTAGGATAAGAAGCTTCTGTTTTTACATAATATCGCAAAAAAATCAAAAATGGGCCTGGAATAGTGCCTTTTTCGCCTAAAAGTTTTTCGGTTTTTAGATATGTATAACAACTGTAGTGGGCTCACCTGCAAACAGGCGTCGGGCAACAATCGCGAATGCGGCGCACTTGTGACAATAAGCAAAGGTCATTATAGTGTTACGACCATACGACGTACGGGAATGAGTTATCAGCTGTCTAATCGTAGACAACACAATGTCGAGCCTTAAACTGTAAGCCCGTATTGGTATTGTTTCTTTTATTTGGCTGTCGAACATTATTTATGGTTTGAAATATGATTTTATGTAAAATAATTGATATGAAAAAGCCGTCTTATAAGTTATGACCCCATTTCACCACACGCAAGTGGCAGAAATGACAATGATCAGCTGACGCATTTTTCTTACCTTACCTTACCTTACCTTACGGTATACGGGTTGTGGGAGGCCAATTTGGCCTGTGGGGCCCGGTCTCAGCGAGCTCCCAGTGCTTATCGACAGTCAGCCTCAGGTTGGGTAAGATCGGGTTCAGGTGGGAAGGCTTTGCATGATGTCAGCCCAGTGGGCATCCAGCCTGGTCTTGAATTGGTTGACTGACGTAGCTGATACGACCGCTTGCGGGAGAGCATTCCATGGGTTAATAACACGTGTACTAAAAGAGTGTCTTCGGATGAACGTCGTGGCCCGCGGTTTCACTAGTTTCCACTCATGGCCTCTTGTTCTTCCTGAAGTTGATCTGGTGAGCAGCTTCTCGGTGGGGACCGCCATGCCACCATGCAGAATCTGATAGACGGCTATCATATCACCCCGTTGACGTCTGTAGTATAGCGAAGGGAGCTTCAGTGCGCATATTTACGTCTGGACAACGAGTTGCGTTGGAGAGGCCGGAAATAGTGGCGATTTCAGGACCGCAAGAGTGGACCGTCATTGGAATGATTCTTTTTGAAAACGTGCACTGTTTTCGGCCGGAATTTAATAGTTTCTACAAAATATTTTCTTATTACGTTTCCACCAAGAATGAATGCCATCAGGGCTAAATTTTTACTACTTTTGCATTTTGTCAAGAAGCATATAGTGCTGTTATATTGCAGTTTTTGCGCGTTTGTTACAAAATATGACGCGAATAAGCGTCAGTGTTATTCATCAGTGCCAAAAGTTAACTTGAGGGCAAGGCCCTATATACCAGGTAGGGTCGTCCGGCGATTCTACCTGATCGTGACGTCAGCTTGTGACGTCATCTGGGGGCAAGTCTTGAAGCCCCGTTTGAGTCCCATGTAAATGGGCGATTTTTGAAGCGCTGTAGAACAAACTCTGTTGGAGCTAGGACAAAACTAATTGCATCATCGGAAAGACGAGACATTTTTCTTTGAATTATCTAAGAGCAGTTTTTCACTAAACCCATTAGTTTTTCCGAAAATGCGTAGAAAAGTCCCCATGCCTCCGCAGCCTCCCTTCCACCGGCCGCTGCGCCGCCGCGGTAGTGTAGTGGTTAGGATGCTTGCACCGTGAGCCAAAGGTCGTGCGCTCGAATCTAGGCGCGGGTCGGACTCAAATCGAAATTGCAAGCAGAATATGTGTTTTTTCTTTAAAAATCACTTATATTACAGCTAAACGTTCATAAAACTATCGATAACAATTTTTTTTTTTCACTGCGTTTCCTTTTATTGTGCTATTTAACAGAAAGTACAAGCTCACATGCATAAACACATTAACCACATGTACCCATACGAACCGCCGGTGCCGCTCAGAGCCTGTGCTCCCTGGCGCGGCGGTTACAGCGCCCCGCCGGCTCCCTCTGCGCTGACCACTTGGTTATATAGGTCTTTGTGGAGGTAGAAGAATATATAGCCGTTTCTCTGGTGTCCCTCGCCCATAATGTCGGCCTCGTCGACACAGCTGACTCGGCTATCGTTATAGTGGTACCAACGGTCCCTGCCGACGCTGTAGACGTCCGACACGTAGTGTCCGGAGTGCGTGGCGCCGCCGTAGTGGCTGACGATGCCCACCAGCCGGTAGGTAAAGTCGCCGGCCAGGTCCACTGAGCAGAGAGACTGGCCGTCTTCCACGCAGAAATCCGAGAGATGTGCCTGCTCCGAGGTGTCGGCCGGCGCTCCCTTCCCCAGCGACCTCACGATGGCTTCCTGGAGCTCGCCATCTTCGTCCTCGCGGGTCCGCGCCGGTTTGGACTCGGAGTCAGCGTCCAGCACCACCAGCTCATCCTGCGCTGGCGGCGGCGGCGGCAGCGGCTCGGCACCGGTCGCCGGTGAAGAGGGACGCGCCGGCGCTGCGGTTCCGGCCGACACCGGCGATCCGGCGGCGGCGGACTCCGGCGGGCCGGCGCTGGCGGTCGGCACTGATGACGGTCCACAGGCGGCGGGCGGCGGCGACGGACCCGACCTGGGCGCCTCAGACTCCTCGAAGTCGGAGAGGGTGCACAGGGAAGGCTTCCTGCACTTCCACTCGGGAGGCCGGGTGACGTCATCCGCGACATATTCGTTCAGTGAAAGGAACTTGGGAATGCCGACATTGGCGCGGATTTTCTTCGATTCCCCCCCAAGGAAGACGTACCGGTTGAGCTGTAGTATCAGCGTCCTGGGCAGCTGGCTGATTTTGGTGGTGACGCGGCACTCATCATGCTGGCAGTGCTGACAGAGCCGCTCGCGCCGGTCAGGCCGCATGCACATTCGCAGTGCGTCCTGCAGCGTGGGCGTCTCCGTGCCCTGGCGGCGCGGCACTCTGACAAACCAGCATATGTTTTCTTGCCGCTTCAGCGCCGTTTCATGACACTTGGTGCACATGTAGCTCTCGACGACCTGGTACTGAAAGTTGTCTCGCACCGGGTTGTCGGTCGGTCGCCGCGCGTCGATCTCTCCCTTCATAGTGTCTAGCAGGCGCAGCAAGAACTCATTGGCGTCCTGCATCTCGGTACCTCTGAACGCCGGGTCGATGTCGGCGAACACGTCGCGCAGATCGTTGAGATGGCTAGAGACTGATTTGCTGAGTGCCTTCTGGCGCAGCACCATCAGTTTGGCGACGGCACGCAGCGTGCGGCACTGGCCGCTCTCGTCCAGGCCCGAGATCAGGGAAATCATCTCACTGAGGAACGGTCGCAGGCCCAGCAGCGACTGCAGGGTGGCGTTCTGATAGCAGGAGTTCCCGTAGTTGGGTAGGCCGATATACAAAGGGTCCTTGCCATCATTGTCGGAGTCGAGCGGCCGGATGGCCGGGACTAGCTGCAGGCCGCGGCTGGCCGCCTGCGCCTTGCCACAGTGCAGCTGCGGGTTCTTGTCGCCCTCGCCGGACTTGCGCAGCGACGGCGGCGGCCGCATCTGTGGGCTGGCGGCGGACAGCGAGCCGCCGGCTTCGGCCGAGTCACCGTAGAACCGGCGCGGGCCGACGCCAGCCACCTGCAGCAGCTTCGTGTTCTCCCTGTCAGCGCGGTCCGGGCAGCTGGGCGCCCGCTCCTTCGAGCGCGACAGTCGCGAACCCTTGGCCTCGGACGGGTGCATGGTCCCCAATGTAGATCCACCTTGGCTCGACTTTGAGAGGGAATGACTTGAGTCGACGTCAGATGCCTGCCTTCCAGCGTTTTCATCGCTATCTGGTTCTTGGCTGCATGGTGACGACTCAGCAGTGCAGGAAGGCTGCGCATGGACTCGTCGAAGCGTTGACGTGTCGTCAGCTGCTGCCAGTCGCACAGCAGCCGCGTTGCCACGTGCCACTGCCACCGATATGCGCTGCATTAAGTGTTCCATGTCTCGCCGATCGCCGGTTGTCTGAACGATCCGCTGACCGAGTTCTCTTAAGAAGTGAAGACTATCAGTGCCAAAAGCACCAGATGTCTCGACGGCGACTGTTTGGAACAGGTACCGCCGACTTAAGTCAGCGTAGCGTCGACGTTTGCGTCCTTCGGCAGCAGTGGCTGCGGCACTCGCGCGCGATGCGCATGCGGATACTGAGGAGGCACTGAAAGTGTCGACGCACGTTGCATCCCAAATGAGGCATTTCCCCTCTGAGTAAGGGAAGGTTGTGATGCCATCGGGACGGCGTCCGTCGCCGCGATCCAAGCCGGCAGGTTCTAGGACTGCTGGAAGGCCGGCGGCAGCGAGGCCACGTTTGATAATGTTATTGAGCTCTGCGTGGCGGGGTAGTCGACCGGCGCTTAACTGGCAGCTGAGACCGTGCAGACCACGCTCATCAATGTCGGCCCCGCAGCGGCAGCGATGGGGAGCGCAGAGCTCAGCGCCAATCCGCAGAGCGATTGCTGTCCGCAAGGTGTCAGGCTCAATCAGGGTGCCTACACTTGGTGACGGGTAGGCGTTGAGCCAGGCGCCTGAGTGTGGCTGTCCGGCGGCTCGGAGCCTAGCTTGGCACACCTTATCGGTGCTGCTGTCTAGCAGGTGCGTGCTGATAGACTTGGCCTCTGAGCGGTCCCATTCGCGTTGAAGGTGCCGCTTTTCGTCGTCTGGCGGTGTTAGACCGGTGCGGTTTTGCCACTCACTGATCAGACGCCGTGTGGTCTCGTTGAAGTCAGATGAGGTAGTTGCATTGATGGCTGCCACCATGGCCGCAGATGCGACATGCGATGCCAGGTGAGCGGGGAGGGCTAGATCGGAGGTCATCCTCACACCAAGCCCGCCAAGACTGACAGGCAGTGTGGCCTGTCGCCAGGCGTCGTCGCGCATCTGAACGTTGGTGATCGCCTCTAGACCCTTCCTCACGACCTCGTCGATCCCAGAAAGCAAGTCAATGTGTCTGTGGGCTGGGGAACTTCTCAAAAGGTAGAGTAGGCGAGGCATAGAGACATAGTTCTTAAGCAAGAAGAAGGATTGGTGGGGCTCTTCCATGCTTCTGAGACGCCGTACTAGTTTCTCAATCTCCTGCTTGCCGAGTAGGAGTCTGTGTCGTGTTTGAGAGTCATTCATTGGTGCGCCGAGCAGTTCCAGGTCATCCAGGCAGACTTCATGAGCGTCAGGGAGGATGCCGTGCAAATCATCCAAGATGTTCTGTTTTTGCTGGGCCCCTTGCTTTCCCAGGAAGGTGCATTCGCATTTCGCACCGTTGAAGCGCAGGCCAGCCTTCTCAAAGTTCTCTTTGACGCGCTCAATGCTGGCGAGCACTTTTGGCAGCGGACCAGCCAGAGTGCCGTCGTCCAAGTACCAGACGTTGATGTCTGCATCTGCTGCTTTGGTGGCGGTGTCTATGGCCAGCGAGAACAGCAAAGAGCTGAGAGGATCTCCTTGCTGGATGCCGGTTTTAGACAGCACTTGGCTCTCTCCGATGAACAGGGGAGCAGATTGGCTGTACCCTTGCCATACGAGAGAATAGATGTCAGGTGCTCTTGCTCTCACTGCCTCCAGCATGCTGTCTCTGCGCACTGAGTTAAAGGCATTTGAGACATCCAGCTTCACGAGTATCCTGTCTTCGCTGGGTTCCGACTGCTGGATGTATGTTCGAACAGCATGGACTGCCGCCTCACATCCATTTCTTGTGGCCACGCCCAGTTGCACGGGCCTCAGTTCGGCCCCGATTCGTCCGGAGACTGAGTGCGCAGCTACTTTTGCAGTGATGCGGCGGTACACGCTTCCGACGGCAATGGGTCTAAGGCCGCCGTCCTTCTTACGCAGAGCGATCAGAGAGGCGCCGAAGAATGCTGGCAAGACAAACTCAGGAAGGCGGCCACATAACGCCAGATTGACGAGAGCCGTCAAAGCTGTGAGAAGGCGTGCTCCGGCTTCGGCAGTTGTTCTGGAGATCAGAGATCGCAGGTGAGCGGGTCGGACTCCGTCTAGTCCAGCGCTCGAGCTCGGTGGAAATGAGTTGATGGCCTTCAGGACGTCTGCTTCAGTAGCTGTTAGCGATGCTGTGCCCTCGTCGGGCGGTGAGACAGGGCGGATATCTTCGGGTGGTTCCGGGTGTTTCTCTTGCATTTTGCTAATGACATCATCTGTTGGGACCGCAAAAGAATCGTCCGAGGCCAGGAGGCGCAGAGCACCGCGGAGGTCGCCGTCTGTTATCTTCTCTGAGACGCGGCGCAATAGTGCCATGGTGCTAGGTGGGCGATAACAATTGACTGAAAACCAAAATATAGATAACATTCTTATAAAACAAATTCAAATATGGCGGCCGTTGCGCTAGGCTCCGCCCCCGACTCCGCCCCTTCGTGTGACGTCATCTGTGCACTTGGACACACAGGGAGATAGGGGACGACATGGGCCTGCTTGAGGGGAAGCTATGCTAATTGCTCTTGTCCATCCACTAGAAGTTATTAAATATTTTGCCTTGTGTATTCCTAAAGGAGTGGGAACTATTTTATTTGTGCCTTCATGTCAGAATTGAAGGTGGATCATTAAATTTTCAAGGCAGTTTACAAACAAGCATTTGGTCTTTCTCGTATATAAGCAGTGGCTAAGAAGAAAAGGTTGATCAATCCTGAAGTTCAGTCATCGTACCTCAACTTGGCAGCAAGATCCCCAAGGACAGAGGTTATATTGTATACCTGTCCTGTAAATCAAAGCATTTTTGTGCCTGCAAAGGCTTAAGCTATTTGTGGTGTGTTCGGAGTGAGGCTATATGGCCGTTTTTGTTGTATGTTTATGTGGAGATTGAATATAACTGTGACCCTTTGCTTGTTTGTATACTTACTATGGTTAAACAGGGAACAGCACATTCACATAACATACTCACCTAGCACCTAGGTAACTCATAGCTGTACCCTGCAGGATCTGTACTTGTTCATGTCTCGAGCATTAACAAAGCACTTAAGTAGCTTAGTAATCATTTCCCACATTTTCTGAGCATCTAACATGACATACAGCAGTGCAGAGCAGCTTCAGAGAAGAAACACTTTAAATGCACAGACTCACACCAGCCACCCAATGAGCCAGTTCCTCAGTTGACTGTTTCCCTGGATGCAGCTTGGCAAGGTGAGCTAACTATAGGCAAGTTGAAGGTTAGCAGGTAAGACTGAGTTAGGGTGAGTACCTACCTACCTATAACTGGGTGCTTCTGCTATGCAGGTCTTGGGTAAGGCTGCAAATATGTACTTGGGGTTAGGTCAGCTGTCAGGTTATTCAGGTATGCTCATTGCTCAGGTCACATTTTTATGGACACTTGGCAAATTAAAAAACTAGCATAACCTAATCTAAGCTAACCCGACTAAACCTACACAACTGCTGACTATAGGAACTAAGCACCTACCTACTTGTGCCTACATCTCATACCATGTCAAAACTCAAAGTAGAGTTCCTTGGTGGAAGACTACCCTCAGTACTTTTTATCCCAGCCCTGTGAAGAAAACTAATACTTCTAAGCTCTGAGTCACTGCTGGCCATCCACAGGAAGAAACGCTGAGACTGAGAGCTTTGGCATTGTATATTGGACCAACAATCATGAATCACTATCATGAATGACTATGAACACATTATATGATCACATCGTTGCATGGATTGTCACATTGACAATTTTATAACAATCCTTTTTTCAAGAAATACAGTAATGATTAACATCAAAATCAACATAAAGTGGATTTGGTGATCCAAGCTTTCTCCTCCAGTTGCAGTAGCAATGGAATGATCGCATGTTTCATTTGCCAGACACTGAGTAGATAGTATACCTGATGCACATTATAATCTGCACAGCATCTAAGCATAGTAAAGCTGCCAAAGTCCATTCATTCTAGATTTTTAACTTGATAGTTAACACTAATTTATCTTGCTGTTGTAAGATATTCAATATTCATACCAATACATCAATATGCGCTCATCAGTCAACATTTTCTGGCATGATCCTGCTCAGCGTGCACTTCAGCATTGCTCCAAGATCTGCAATATTATAGCTTGTTTTCGGCCAATACGCTCTTTTAATTTTACTTTTATTGCTGATATATGAGCCCGATCAACTTGCGTTTATTAACCAAAATTTAATAACTTCAAGTTCAACTTGATATTGATATTGCTCAGGAAGTCAGGAGTCAGGACCTCTGTCAGCCTCCTGGATACTTCGGATTGTTTTCAGTCACATGCTTCTTAAATATGATATGTCAATCTTAATGGATCCAAAACATCCAACAAAACGACGTACAAGAGTACGGAAACCACCAGATAAACTCAAAAAGCGCCTTGGAACAGAGCCAAGTGGTCCTCCATTTGTTTGTTTACAATGAATGTAGTGCTGATGTATTTTTAGGACTCTGAAGGTCGGCTTATAAAAAAATGAAACGTTTTTACAAAAGTTGTAGAGCAAGTAATATTTATCTGCAAGAACTAAAATATTCGAAAGCCAAACACTATGAAATACATGAATCGGAACGAAAAAGTAACCAAAAAATCCAGCCTAATCACCGGCTCCTAAAACTGCAACAAAATCAGCACTTTTCCCCGCAACTCGTTGTCCAGACGTAAATATGCCTTCAGTGCGCGCAACCTCTCTGGATACGACAGGTGTCGGACAGTTTGTACCAGGCGAGTAGCTCTTCGTTGCACCCGCTCAACCTTCTTCTGATCCAGCTTACTAAACGGTCCCCATACGAGGTTCCCATACTCCAACAGCGGTCTCACCAGTGTCTTGAATAGTAATGGGAGGGTGTTTGAGTCCAGGTTCGCAAATGACCGCCTGATGACCGACAACACCTGAGAGGCCTTCGACACTGCAGCCGCTGTCTGCTCATGAAACTTGAGTTGGTGATCTATGATGACGCCGAGGTCCTTCTCTACGGTCGCCTCGCTGATGGCACTGTCTCCGAGGCTGTAGTGCATGCGAGGGTTTCTGGTCCCAATGTGCATAATCTTGCATTTACTTGCGTTGAAGCGGAGGAGCCACGTTTCCGACCAGCGAAGGAGGGCGTCAAGGTCCTGCTGAAGAGTTGGCATGGAAAGCGCAGTAGGAACGCGGCAGTACATCTTGGTGTCATCGGCGAACATCCGAACGCAGTTCGTTACACATTCGGGTAGGTCGTTAACATAGATAATAAACAAGGTAGGACCCAAGACAGATCCTTGAGGGATTCCGCTTGTAACGGGGGACCAGTCTGATGCGTCTCCCTGGACCTGCACCCTCTGCAAGCGGCCAGTCAAGAATGATCCTATCCACCGTAGGAGTTTGCCGGAGATGCCATATGCCTTCAGTTTCCCGAGGAGGCGCTTATGAGGGACCGAGTCGAAGGCTTTTGCAAAATCGAGGTAGCATACGTCGACTGGTTTACCATCCTCAATAGCTGCGCTCCAGTCGTCCAGGACTTCCAAGAGCTGAGAAGTACAAGACCGCTTCGGCAGGAACCCATATTGAGCAGGGTGCAGCAGGCCATTGTCAGTCAGGTGCGAGATCAGTCGGTCTCTCACCATGGACTCAAGTATCTTGGAGGGGACAGAGGTGAGGCTCACCGGCCGGTAGTTTCCCGGGGACCGTTTGTCTCCCTTCTTGTGGATCGGGATCACATTCCCAGTCTTCCAGTCCGGAGGAAGGATTCCGGAGTCCAGCGACTTCCTGAACAGAGTGCACAACGGGAGAGCAAGGCCGTTTGCTGAATCTCGCAAGGCTCTAGGATGAATGGAGTCCGGTCCTGGGGCACTGATTGTCTTCAACGAGGAGAGCTTCTCAGCAACAGTCGCGGGCGTGATCTCAATGTCGTCAGCTGGTTGACAAACCGGCTCGACTGTCAGTACTGGTAGATCATCGCTGCCTTCCTCTGTGAAGTTACTGGTAAAGAACCTGTTCAATATACAGGCTTTTTCATGATTTGATGTAGCGACTTCGCCCCTTTCGTCCCTGAGGTCACCAACTCCACATCTTGTTTTCAATCTTGATGAAGTATACCTCCAGAAAGCTTTTGGATCGTCCTTTATCCTTGATGCTAGTTGTTTTTCGAAGCTCCTACGAAGGTTTCTCGTTAGAGTTCTAAGCCTGTTGCGACACGTTGCGTACCTGGCAAAATCGATCACATCTTTAGACCTTATGTAGATCTTCCATAGCTGGGACTTCTTTTTCTTCAGCTGGATGGCTTGTCTGTCCATGTACAAGTTTCTGGACCTGAGGGCAGTTGGCACTGCTCGGGTGCACAGCTTGACAGCCCAATCCCATTTGTCCTTGAAGAAGGAGTAAGCGTCAGTCAAGTCCATGGAAGTCATATGGCCCCATTCGATGGAGGCTAGGGTTGAAGCCAGTTGATTGAAGTCCACACGGCACCTCTGGTCCTTGGGAAGAATTTTGGCTGCTGAGTAGCATACCAGTGAAAAACGAAGAACTACATGATCACTGTTTCCCAGGCAGGGATGGTATTCAACATTTCTTACCATGCCCTCTTCATTGGTTAGTATAAGATCTAAAGTGCTTGGAGCTTCACCCACTCGGTATCGTGTCGCCTCTCGAACATGTTGGTAAAGAAAGCAGTCGTGAATGCATTCAATGACAGCATGAGAAGGATGAGTCTCAGGGGCTGTGGACACCTCGCTTTCCCAGTTAATTTGGGGGAGGTTAAAATCCCCCGCAATCATCAGGTGGGATGCTCCATGGTTACATGCCTCTTTCAATGTACTTGACAGCTGTTCAGTGCTTTCCTGCATGTACCCAGAGGGACTGCGGTAAATGCATCCAAGCAACAACTCATCCTGTCCATGGAGGCCAACTTTGAGCCACAACTGCTCCACATCACGTTCGGGGAATGGTACTTCATATACAATGAGTGAGCTGGACACATATATGCATATTCCCCTCTTCCCACTTTTTCCAAGCATTGTATGTGAGGGGTCAAAATTGCTGAAGATTGTAAAGCCTGGGATGTGCAACAAAGCAGGTGAGATAGGAAGAGTCTGAGCTTTGGGGATGACTTCCGTGATCATAATTATATCAGGCATATTGTCACAGATAGCCATGCACAGGTCGTCCCGCTTACTAACAAACTGGTCGGCATTTGTGTATAACACCTTGAACTGTGCACTGTCCGCTGAGTCAGTATGTCAATACTGACGTGGTCTGCTTCCGGAAGACCCACTACCAGCATGGCTGGGAGCATTCAGAGCTGGTTGTTCTTGGACGAGAGAGTCTACAGGTTGACTTTGTTGCCTGTTGGAGCTTGAGACTTCTGGTGCGACTGAAGCTTTTTCACCAGTCTTGGCTGCGGTAGTATCTGAGCTGGTCTTGTCATGTGTGATGGGTTTGGCAGATCCCTTCATGATCCTGCCCTTGAAGATGTACAGCTCTTTCTCTCCAGCCATCCTGCGGCTGTTGAGTTCAGCTCTCAATACTCGGTTCGCTTCTCTTTCCTTGAAGGTCAAATCAGGAGAGATATATATGTTGCTCCACCTGGCACTGTCCCTCAACTGCCTCGCACTTTTGAGAAGCTCAATCCTAGTCTCTACGTTTTCCAGTGTAGCAATCAAGAGTCTAGGTTTGCCAGGTTGCACTTTGCCAGCTCGGAAGGCTTTCGTAACTCTGATGTTGAGTTTCAGTTCCTCTCTGACCAGCTTGATGAATTCCACTTTGTCCCTATCAATACGCTCAGCTGGTGTTTGGCCTTGATCGTCTTCTGGCAAGTTGTGGACCACCACATTGCACTTCCTCCTTTCTTTGTCATTGTGGCTGTCAAAGATGCTTGCAATCTCCTTGGCTGCCTGAGATCCTATGTTCACTGCTGGTGCTGAAGTTTCAGCTGGTTTGATTTCCCTGACAGATTTGACAACCTCGTCACAGGTACCTTTCACAATGCTAGCATATGAATCCTTCATTTCCTTCTGTTCCTTGAACGAGCGTTCAACAACCCGCGTTTGGTGAATCAGTGCAGTCTCCTGCTCCTTGAGAGATCCCTGAACTCGCTTCATGTGCTCCATAAACATAACTGTCAGACCCTCCACTTTGCTCTCAAGGGTTGAGATTCTTTCAGTCTGACGAGTGATTGTGTCAGTCTGTTCAGTTATCTTTTCCTTCTGTAGGGCAAAATGATCCGAGAATTCATGCTCTTCCCCTCTTTTCATTATTGATACCTTGCACTCTGCACACAGCCATGACAGTATCGGGAACCTGTTGAGTGCTCTGTATGCACCGACAGGGACTCCCTGGCAGGAAGAGTGAAACCATTGGTTGCACTTGTCACAATGAACGCCCTGGTCATCCTCTTCAACCGGGTTCCCACACACCAGGAGGTTGGGTCCCCCTTTGCAATGTTTTGACCTGCCATCGCCCTCACTGCTTGTGTGGCTGTGACCTGATCCCCAAAGCCTGTATGCCTCTGGGCTGAGTTTACCAATGCTTTTTGATTCTCCCCCCTTGCATTCACTTTCCTTACCAGTTGCAGACTTGATGATCTCCTCAGAAATCACAATATCCGGAGCGGTATTAAACTGGGACACCGCATCTACCGCATCTACGTCTTCATCTCCTCTAGCAACTTCTTTCTCACTTGCACTTACTTTTGCCGCAACGCCACTGGGCGCAGAAGCATGGCATAATCCCGCTTTATTTCCAATGGCAAATTCATGCTGTTGGTCTTGAGGCGTATCTGACGCACCTTCCGTGAAAATTCCCGCGCGTCGCTGCAAGGGCGGAGATCGCCCAACCGGCATTTCCGCGAGGTGTTCAACGTTCCGTTTCGCATATAAGGGATTAATAGAAGGTAATTCTGGATTTGTTATCTTGGCCGAAGTCAGAGCGCGCGGCCCGACGCACCACGCGTATTTGGAAATTCCGACCTCGACGAGCATCAGAAGCCACCTAACAGGCGTGTTCGAAACCGCAGGAGATGATGATGAACGGGTTTATCGAAACTTGATTGGATGAGCATATCGGTAATAGCGATTTCAGTGTGTGCATTTATTGTTCATAGTGGTGTGAAATGTGGTTGGGGTACGACCGACAACCCGTCGGGGCGAATTTCGCACTGGGGTACTCAAAATTTGAAGAATTTAAGACGTTTCCATGAGTTTTGAAGGTATGGATAAGTTCTAAAAATCCGGTTCTCCTTATCTGGGCCATTAACTCCATACGGTCAAAGAAAGCTGGCACACTACCTTTAAGTATTTATTTTGGCGGGGAAGGTGGGAAACTAGGTTCATGGGGGTAGGTGGATAATTCTGCCAAGTATACCTTCCTGTCTCAAGCCAGGCCTGACTTTGACTTGTCTTGGTCTGACTACCCAGTACCCACTACACAATAGCCGTTTTCACGACGGGCTATCCGGCGACTGGCGAGTGCAACTAATTTTACCAAATCTACACCTAATCTTTTTTACAGCAAATATCTTTATTTCATGAATTTATTTCTGTGTTTTACTCGATGATACCCTCTGATTACGAGCGAGCGAGCGCAGCGAGCGAAGCGAAGTCTTTTCAATATAACGGAAAAATCTCAGTCCGGCCCGGCCCGGCCCGGCCTGGCCCGGCCTGTAACGCTTTTGAGAGGCTTATATCTCAGCAACCGCTGAACCGAATGGCCCGCGTTTTTTTTTTTTTTTGCTGGGTAGCCCCATCCCTTCTACCCCGTAATTGACTACTTTTGATACATCTCAGTGACCGCCGTGGCACGTGCCACGTGAAAAGTCAAGGATGTTCAAGCAGTTTTGCAAAATTAATGATTTTGAGAGGCCCATATCTCAGCAGCGGCTCGACCGATTGTCTTGCGGTCATTTTTATAGGGCAGCTGCATCCCTTCTACCAAAGGTCGGATACTCTTCATCTATGTGAGTGACCCCCACTGCACGTGCAAAATACAACAATAAGAGGTGTCAAATTTGTTCCCATTTCAGTAACTCGGTAATTACTGGGGCGATTTCGCTGAAACTTGGCATACAGGTAGGCACCCACCAGGCAATGCATTCCCATGTGTTGCGGTTAGGGTGCTACTGCACGTGCGCACGTGCAGGGGGCGTTTCCAGATCTCGAGAACGGCTGGGCCGATTGCGCTCAAATTTGGTACACGGTTGGGGACCGGTTAGTAGGGTGCCGTGCAAAAGTCATTTTGGACCCCGTTTGCACGTGCGCACGTGCAAAATGCCGCTTCCAGATCTCAGGAACGGCTGGGCCGATTGCGTTCAAATTTGGCACACCGCTAGCGACCGGTTAGAAGGGTGCTTTGCACAAGCCCGTTGGAAGTACCCTCTCGCCCTTCTGCACGTGCAGGGCTCACTATCTCGCTCGCTCGTTCTTCGCCCAATAGGCGTTTTACTGGTAATATGACAAAGCAGGCATATAGGCAATTTGTGGAACCCTAGCTGATCGCTACTAAGAGACACACTGAGCCTAATTTGACCAAATCTGAACCTAATCTGCGCCAGATGTGCACCAAATGTGTACCAGATGGCCGTCGTGAAAACGGTTAGTATGTACACCGTTGGCGATTTTCGTTTTTCAATGCTCATTTTCATCAGTGCACATTCCCTGGTCGCGCCACCGATGGATGCTCTTGCTGAAATAATCAATAAAACATTTATGAGCTAATCTGGGGGGTGCTGTCATCTCATTCAGGCTGTATCGAGCTTACCGTTTTGATGAGTGCAAATTTTATCGTTCTCAGCGCTTGTTTCTTCAGTGGGATATATTTCCAGAAAAAACCTAAACCCAATCAAGTCCATAACTAGAACATTCGAAAGAAAATCAGAATGTTAAATTATTCAAGCTGCCCCATTACAAGCAAAACTCAAATTAACCCGCGCCCTGCTGGGGGGGTGTTTGAACACCCCCCCTTGTGTTTTTTCGCGAATATCTCAAAAACGGCGGGGCGGAGCGCCACCGTTTTTGGTACACCTTATCATACATCAATTCTACACATGTTGTGAAAATTTCAGACCAAGGTCATTCAAGGTCAGGTCACCAGGTCACTTGAAGTGACCTCACCTCATAAAAACTTTCAATGTCTGTCATAGCTACACCGAGTGACCGATCGCTTTGAAACTTTCAGCGATTGCTAAGGGCAATAGCATGTACAAAATGTATATCTCAGAATTTTGATATCGATGACCTAAGGTCAGGTCAATTTTGCGACCTCGCCATTATAAGTCAATGGGAGAAAATTGAAATGCGCCTCTTTTGGATACAAGACATTATAAACACTCCCAAACACCGAATTACAAGTGGTTTAGACACACTGAACATGAAAATGGTGTCCGTGACCCTTGCTTATGCCCTGAGGTCATCTTAGGTCACGAATGGTATCTAACAGTTTTTCGCAAATAACTTTTGATAGAGGCATGCTAGAGCGATGAAAACGCCTTAGATGTGTTCAGCTCGACGATACGGATCGACTCATATGCAACATGACCCTTTCCGGTCAGGTCATGACCTTGACCTGAGGTCAAATTTTCAAGTTGACCTTTCAAGGTCAAGTTATAGTTCATTCGATGCGTCTTGACGAGAGGAACACGATGCCAGTAAAAGTAAGCTCGTTCAAGGCTTGGGTCAAAAGTTATTGCAGAAAAACTGTTTTCGAAAAAATCGGCTATTTTTGCAGTTTTTGCCCCCTGCAGGCAAAACCGTTGACGTTAGGTCAAATCTGAGAGAATTACTCAGAAAGGGCGTTAATAGGGCTATCAAATGCGCTTTTCTGCGGCGCTGTAGCTCTATTGGTTCCCGAGTTATGCGTTGGCTTCTTGGAAATTTTCGACATTCGACCTGGAAATCGGCGAAAGTTTGCATTCAATGACCTCTAGTGACCTGACCTTTGACCTGACCAAAAAATTGACCGAAGTGATTTCGTCATTATTTTTTACGCTCTTTCGAACGCCGCCTTCCGCGTATCGCTACGTGGCCCAGGAGCCGAGTTACAAGGGGGGGGGGGGTGTTCAAACACCCCCCCCAGCAGGGCGTGGAAATCCAGGACCCCCAGCCGGGCGCGGGTTAAAAAGCCTGGAAAGAAAAACACTAAACGTCTATTTGGAGCCTGTTTTTAGTCTTTTGGACCAGCCCATAAATGCAGACGGTAGGTAACGGCTTCATCTGGAGAGCGACTGAAAAACTCGTTATCGGCTGTCGGTGACCGCAAGACATGACGGTTTTTGTTTCAGAAGTTTTTCAAAATTCTCTCAGTTTATCACAAACCAAGTCGCGTTTGAACCATGAGCTTTATTCGAAAAATAATAGAAATGTTGTGTCATGTTAGAATGTACACTTCCAGACGCTATACCAACCAAACTCACTTCAGCCTAATGCGTACCAAACCATGTTCCACCATTGAAATCGCGGCCTCTGGCAGTTCAGTGCGGTTGTAAAATGGCGACTCTCAAATGACGTCACCATGACATATCCGGCTGCAGTTTGACAGATGATCGGCAGGGCGGGCCGGCGCTCTGTGCTCTTTTGTCGCTCATTTGAAAGTCGAAACGGGTTAGGAGCGCCTGGGCACGCGCGAGTGGGCTTCAGAAAAATGATGTCAATAATATGATGGTGTCAAAATAATAAAAAACATACCCGATATTGATCTAGCGTATGTTATATAGATAACTCAAACATATGAGAAAAATGTAGCAGGTAGAAAATGTAGAACAAAATAAAATTTTAAATATCTGCTAAAAGCGTAAAATATCGATGAAAAAGTAAACCTGCACTTACTGCACTGCACCACTGCACCTCACTGCACTGTACTTCTTAATGCACTGCACTGCACTGCACTGGAAAGTACCCTGCAGGCGATAGTCCTGAGGAGGCTCATCTTTACCGCACTGTTTTGGTATATCCGGAACTTCCAAAATATTTTAATGTTTCACGGAATTCTAAGAGGACTCGCTAATAACTATGTCATACCTGATACCTGATATTTGGGATCATTGAAGGCACTAGGATTGCCCGGTGGATCCGTCGTAGAGAGCTATGTATCTTCATTCACTGACACCATAAGTCAATAAAAAAAAATCCGACGCCCGCTGACATGCTTGCTTTATTTTGAGGCTCTAAACCCGCGCCGGGCGGGGCGAATGTTTGAACATCCCCTTGTGTTTTTGGCACACGTGCTCATGCATCTTTTCCGCATATGTTTTGAAAATTTCAGACTCAGGTCTCTCAAGGTGAGGTCACCAGGTCACGCCAAGTGACCTCACCTAACAAAAAGCTAGAATCCTCGTCATAGCTTCACCGACTGAATGATCGCCTTGAAACTTTCAGCAATTGCTTAGAGTGACAATGTATACAAAATATCTATGTCGAAATTTTGATATCGGTGACTTAAGGTCAAGTCAATTTTGCGTCCTCTCCATTAGAGATGTCAATCGGATACCAACTTTTTGGTATACCGATACCAAACGGATACCAACTTGGTATTTGGTATTTCAATCGTAATGTGTTTGGTATTTTGTTGGTATCATGAACCCTCACTAATGTATAAGAGGCTAAGAAATCGGTAAAAAGTTGGTATTTCCCTCATTTTCCCAAGTTGGTTTGGTTTCGGTATTTCCCCACGGTTTTGGTTGGTATTTGGTTTGGTATCGGTATTCCAATTTTCCGTAAATTGACACCACTACTCTCCATTATAAGTCAATGGGAACAAAAATTGAGCGACGCCGTTTTTGACGAACGTCGTTCAAAACACTCTCAAACGTCGGGTTACTGGTGACCTTGACAAGCTGAATCGAAAAATGGCACCTGTCTGTGACCTCCCCTTATGTACCTGAGGCTATATCATGTCGTAAAAGGTCCCCAGCAGTTTTTTGACAATAACTTTTGATAGAGACATGCTAGATAGGGACATGGTGCCTCAGATGTGTTCGGCTGGACGATACGATCGATTGATATGATGCATGAACTTTTCCGGTCAGGTGCATGGACTTTTCCGGTCATTTTGAAACCTTGACTTGAGGTCAAATTTTCAAAATGACCTTGCAAGGTCAAATTATAGTTCATTCGACGCGTCTCGACGAGAGGAACGCGATGCTTACAAAGTTAATGTCGTCACTTCCTTGAGTCAAAAGTCATTGCATAACCTTTTCATAAAACGGCTTTTTCACTATGCATCAAAAAATGAAAAATTTTCTGTTCCTGGAAAGCGACCGAATTTTTCTTATTCATTGGTTCCTATTATAACCGAAATGGGCATTAGTTTTGATCTGAAAATGCTTTTCCGGTTTTCAGAGACGATTTTCGATTTTTGGCCCCGAAATTCGGTTTTTGGCCCACCGTGTCCGATGTAATTGAGTAATCGACTCGCGGTAACTTTCATCGCCTTTCCTATGCCACAAGCGTTCGAATGATATCTGGTTTTGCATATTTGCGTGCAAAAATAACGTCATAAATCTATGTTAAAGTAAGAAAATGTTGAAATTTTGTAAAAATTTGATATTTTTTCGATTTCATTTCAAAATAGAGGAAAAACTAAAGGCCCCATCCAAATTCTGAGCCCAGTTCCTTGAAGAGCATTCAATTTCCGTTCGGAAGGTACCTTTTTAGTGCATTTTATCGGATTCCTGTGGCGTCCAGATTGAGTTAACCTAAACACATATCCTAAGTCCTATCACATAGCATTAACCTGATAACGTATGTTAACGCCATAGGATCAACGAGGGGTCAACTGAGGTCATTTTGTTGACCCCTTGTGACCTCGGGTCACACGCAGGAACTTACTTTTGAGCAGTCCTGTCGCTCAGAATCTTGATCTGTTGGGGGCCCGTTTTTCAAGTGACTCAATCTGGACGCCACAGTAAACCGATAAAATGCACTAAAATAGTACCTTCCGAACGGAAATTGAATGCTCTTCAAGGAACTGGGCTCAGAATTTGGATAGGCCCTTTAGTTTTTTTCTCTATTTTGAAATGAAATCGAAAAAAAAGTCAAATTTTTACAAAATTTCAATATTTTCTTACTTTAACATAGATTTATGACGTTATTTTTACACGCAAATATGCAAAACCGGATATCATTCGAAAGCTTGTGGCATAGGAAGGGCGATGACAGTTACCGCGAGTCGATTACTCAATTACACCGGACACAGTGGGCCAAAAACCGAATTTCGGGGCCAAAAATCGAAAATCGTCTCTGAAAACCGGAAAAGCATTTTCAGATCAAAACAAATGCCCATTTCGGTTATAATGGGACCCAATGAGTCCAAAAAAAATCGGTCGTTACTCAGGAACAAAATGACTGTTGCATAGTGTTTTTGGAGTTTTTGCTCTCTGGAGGCTAAATCGTTGACCTGAGTTTTTCAAACTTTTCAAACTGTATCATTTGCGATCATGACTCTACAAAAAACGGCCAGAATAAAGCTGACCGGATTCAAGCGAACTCACTTAACCCGCGCCCTGCTGGGGGGGGGGGGGTGTTTGAACACCCCCCCCCCCTTGTGGTTTTTTGCGAATATCTCAAAAACGGCGGCGCGGAGCGCCGCTGTTTTTGGTATACCTTATCATACATCAATTCTACACATGTTGTGAAAATTTCAGACCAAGGTCATTCAAGGTCAGGTCACCAGGTCACTTGAAGTGACCTCACCTCATAAAAAGTTTCAATGTCTGTCATAGCTACACCGAGTGACCGATCGCTTTGAAACTTTCAGCGATTGCTAAGAGCAATAGCATGTACAAAATTTATATCTCAGAATTTTGATATCGATGACCTAAGGTCAGGTCAATTTTGCGACCTCCCCATTATAAGTCAATGGGAGAAAATTGAAATGCGCCTCTTTTGGACGAAAGACATTATAAACACTCCCAAACACCGAATTACAAGTGGTTTAGACACACAGAACATGAAAATGGTGTCCGTGACCCTTGTTTATGCCCTGAGGTCATCTTAGGTCACGAATGGTATCTAACAGTTTTTCGCAAATAACTTTTGATAGAGGCATGCTAGAGCGATGAAAACGCCTTAGATGTGTTCAGCTCGACGATACGGATCGACTGATATGCAACATGACCCTTTCCGGTCAGGTCATGACCTTGACCTGAGGTCAAATTTTCAAGTTGACCTTTCAAGGTCAAGTTATAGTTCATTCGATGCGTCTTGACGAGAGGAACACGATGCCGGTAAAAGTAAGCTCGTACAAGGCTTGGGTCAAAAGTTATTGCAGAAAAACTGTTTCCGAAAAAATCGGCTATTTTTGCAGTTTTTGCCCCCTGCAGGCAAAACCGTTGACGGTAGGTCAAATCTGAGAGAATTACTCAGAAAGGGCGTTAATAGGGCTATCGAATGCGCTTTTCTGCGGCGCTGTAGCTCTATTGGTTCCCGAGTTATGCGTTGGCTTCTTGAAAATTTTCGACATTCGACCTGGAAATCGGCGAAATTTTGCCTTCAATGACCTCTGGTGACCTGACCTTTGACCTGACCAAAAAATTGACCGAAGTGATTTCCTCATTATTTTTGACGCTCTTTCGAACGCCGCCTTCCGCGTATCGCTACGTGGCCCAGGAGCCGAGTTACAAGGGGGGGTGTTCAAACACCCCCCCCCCCCCCAGCAGGGCGTGGAAATCCAGGACCCCCAGCCGGGCGCGGGTTAAAAGAGAAATAACTAGCTGGCTTTCTGCCGACCATCACTGCACCTATATGCAGGATCCCAGTTCAGCCGAAAAATCGGCCACCGAACACGTGCATTAATTTTTCGAAATGTCATCCCAAACCGGAGCTGGCCCTCTGACCGATCGGCGGCGGTGGGCACATTGACTGCGTTCCTGTAACCCCCACCACAGGAGAGTGGGAGGAAATCTGACAGATATGTCAGACGATTTCTGACAGCACTGTGCCGCGCCTGATTGACATTTGGAGGATGGCCTGGTGCCGAATGATATAAAAACCGGCGGGTCCCAGCCAGAAGGTGTGCGGTCCCAGTTTTGGAGCCAGCCATGAAGCTCCTCTCACTTCTCGCGCTGCTTTGCGTGGCAGTCCTCTCTACGGAGGGTAAGCGGGCGGTGTTGGGCACGCCGCTGAGACAGCTCAACCGTCCGATAATTATAGATTCTACACTTTTGCTTCGTACTAACTTTTCTCGTCCTGTTTAGAATGAAAGGCAAATTAGGTAAATGCCGACAAAAAAAAACTACAAATTAGGACAATCTCGCGCTCCCCGGTGAGAAAGTTGACTTGTTCTCGTTCGCACAAAATTGCTGCATATACCTGTCATATAAATTAATAAATGATCAGAATTTATAATAGGTCTTACACGCTTTCATGTGTTTGCAGCCACCTTCAAATGCAAGAAATTTGGTGAGATTTGCTCCAAGGGCAAAAACTGTGCTCCGGGACTGGGCAAACCGGGCCTGATTTGTCAGAACAGCAAGAAGATCGGTAAGTATTAGATTCGCGACAGGATATACAATTCATATAAGTATTGGCACTCAGGACGCACCTATAGTAGATTGTGAGCTTTATTGAGAATCTGTGATTGTGCCGATGAGACAACAAGCAACGTTAGTAAGAACTGAAAATAATTAAGATGTTGTTTTCTCAGCAACTTTTTACCAAGTTTTGACAAAGTTTATGTTGATATTCTGACAATAGATATCTTATGTTAATACAACAATGAATTAAAATCAATCGATTGATCAATGAAATTGTAAGTACAGTTTTCCCATATGTTTCTTACAGTCATTGATGCACGCTCTTATCTACTAGGCGTCCTGAAATGCAATGCTAAAAAATTAATAAAAAAAACATTGATATTCTTGCCTATAGCCTATATCATACCCTACAGCATTGTTATAAGTAATACTAGCACAAACCGTTATGTTAAAGCTAATTACTCATAAAAGATAACCAATCTACCATTGCTGTAGCAGAGCTAGCCTTTTTCCTCATGAGAGTGACGATTGATCTCTATTTTTTTAGGCGGCTGTGCGGATCTGTGCCAGTTCGGTGGTAAATATTGCCCGGATGGAAAGATCTGCAAGTATTCCAAAGGCAGACGCGTTTGTGTCTTCCCCAAGAAGTACAAGGGTAAGTTGTTTAGTGCCTTTTGCTGCAGCTCGTGTATAACTAGAGCGGGGATTGCCCTGAATACGTGGGCGGAAAAAAACATTTTAGGGATTTTGTTTGTACTTAATCATTTTTTTATGATGATGTGCTATTATATTGAAGCAAAATAGACTCATTGATATATGAGCGTGAGTGGGAAAATAATTATAAATAATTCAAAAAATGTACTATTGTGTTCACATAAACTGTTGAGTGTTGATCCCATCCATTCAACTCTAGTAAATTGTAAGATGTTGAATAATCTGAGAATACTACGTCTCTAGATAAAAAATCGCATTATTTAAAAGTAAATTGACCCTTTTAAAAACTATCACGTAAACATGGCAGGATTTTCAGATATACGATGAATTTTAATTATCAAATGAGATTTTTAACTAGCACGCGCAATCTGACAGTTTTTTCTTTCTCCTTCCAGTCAAGAAGTGCACCAAGTTCGGAAAGTCTTGCGCCCCTGGTCGCAAGTGTATTCCCTGCTACCTGCGCAAAGGGCTTTGTTGTCGCCGTGCCGCACTGCTCAGTAAGTATAAAACAATGGAAGAAACCACACGTTTAGGACAGTGGAGAGAGCCACAATTTTGAGACTGTTGAAGCCGCAGGGACTGCACTACATGCGCCATCCAGTGCACAACACCGTCCTTATGAGGTTTTCGAAAAGAATTAAAAGTGTTGGTGATATTGGATGGTGCCCTCGGCGTAATAGTACTTAAAATAGTCAGCGAAAAATAATATCCGATGAACACGAAGACCTTCATGCGTCCTAGCGAACTTTTACTTTTCAAGTTAATGAATGTAGGAGAGTATTTTGCCGTACAGCTTTGCGGTGTTTATCCAAATATCTCAATTCGGTTCTTAGTATCATTTTGATCCCATGGTTCTCGTAATAACTTAGTTGCGACACTTTACAAAAAGTGAAATCACTATTGACATTTGATAATGACATGCATGTTTGCCTGTTTCAGGAAAGAACTACTGTGGATTGAAATACAAGGTCTATGGCAAGAAGTGTGGTACAAAATACTTCAAGAAGGGCTGCTACAAGGTTGGCAACTACTGTCCCGACGGCAAACAGTGCCGCAAGTACAAGAACGGCAAACTCGCTTGTGTCTTCAAAAAGAAACGTAAGCATTTTTTTTTTGTAGAAGTCATCTCACCATTGCCGAATCAATTTGAATGAAACCATGGACTGAAAACTCTAAGAAAATAGTGAAGCTCATGTCATTAACAGATTGATGTAGTGGTTTATCAGTTATGCATGATGACTCACTATGAGTGCATAGACAATAGTCATATGCAAAATAATGTGCAATGACGACTAGAAAACCAGTTTTAATGAAAATAAAACACACCATTGGTTAGTGATATTACTTATAGCTGCCGATAGCTGCGGTATACACTATAGCGAAATCTTAGGTAATTATCTTAACGCTGATTGTTTATGAGATGTTGATTAACAACAAGCACCTCATCGTTGGCTGACAACATAAGCGTCAAACATTGCTTCATTTCAGTGCCCGCCTGCAACTCCTACGGCCAGCTTTGCGGCAAGAAGAACGACAGGAACTGCCAGTACTGCTTCCTGAGGAAGGGATTGTGCTGCCGCCGCAGGAAGCTGCTCGGTATGCTGTTATTACGTTTTTTTTATGATGACATGAATGCTGAATAGTATAAGTTAAAACGACCATTCTGAAGTGTTTACAAATTTTGGTACCATATAGTGCTTTCGAGCTTCTATTTTTCTTTTGTAATCATGGAGAAGGTTTCAGCCTTCACAGCAAATCTTCATTGCATGCTTTCGTTGGAGATATATTTCGGAAAGTCAAATCAATCACAGAAACTAAATTTCAAAGCTCCTATTTTTCAGCAGCATAGTGCCATACTTTGTGTAGGTTCACACCTAATTTCTCACCACTGTGTAATATGTATCGACACCGGGTCAACTGAACTGGCCCGCCTTCTGTCTCAGGACCGGCTGCCAAGCACTGCCGCTACGGTGGCAAATGGTGCCCGAAGGGCTTGACCTGCAGACAGAGCACCAAGAAAGGTGTCGTGATCCGTCGCTGTGTCTGTAAGTCGCGCTCAGATGGATTTGCTGTATGTTGCGTATCTAGAGAAAACGCATAAAGTTCCGTATACCAGACTGCCAGCATAGCGTCATAAACAGTGAAGCTTGAAAAACACGCATGACATGAATATAACAATACAGAGCATGATTGTAGCAAGTAATCCCATCTGTTCGTCTTGTTCTAGTCTAATTGCGTTTTGAGTGGGCTTTTTTAAATGGATTCGTCCAGCTCCACTTCTTCTGAGCCATGCAATTTTTCACGTCCAATCACGTCACGTCACGTCCATGTTATTCTTTTGCAGACATTCCGAAATGCAAACGCGCCGGCCAATCGTGCGGTATTTTCAAGAGGAAGGTCTGCGTGAAATGCGGCAAGAAGCTGTGCTGTCGTAGAGGAGTCACCAAACGTAAGTCTTCTGAACAACATTAGTTTGTGTAGCGTAGAAAAAGACACATAAACGCAGCACGTGCACATTGAGCGAATTATAAATCGACCGCGGGCCCCCATGTTGCATACTGTGATTGTTGAACCTAGTATCACATCAACTCGTTCTCGTCTCCTAGGAAAGATAAGTTATTTAGTTTTACTATCTAAACTAGTTATGGAATAAGTGTCTATACTTCAGCAACCATTAATTTTTCTCTATTGCTCGCTGTTCATTTTTAAAGCAATAACAAATAAATTACTCTTGTTGCAGCGCAATGCAAGAAGCGTTGCAACGTGTGGTGGAAACAGTGCTCACTGAAGTGTCGCAAGGGCTTCATCGGCTGGTGCTGCAAGCCCAGGAAAATCACCAAACGTGAGTATTTGATTGCGCGCTGGCTTTCTATCGCTGCCACTGTTTTCCTTTGAAAATAAAAGAAATTCACTAGCCTTTTCATGCTTCGATTCAAGGTACATCACCATTGCACTGCTTGCAATTAGGTGTATCACTCCAAAAGAAATGACTTTGCTGCATTTTTATATTGCGATGATATACGCTGGACAACTTTGTTTAGCCATAATCGATCATTTCAACCCCCTATAAATAATGGATCGTCTCACTGAACCCAATTTTCGATTGCAGCCCAGTGTCTGAAGAGATGCAAGGGCAAGTACAAGTACTGCTCAAAGAAGGGTTGCGCTAAGGGCTTCCTCGGATACTGCTGCAAGACTCGCCCCTACATCAGCCTCAGTAAGACGCTTTGTGAAAACTAAAAAGTCACTTAATCGAGCGCTTTCTTTGTAAATATTTTGAATCTCAACTATGCCACAACAAAAACGTTACTCCGATGGGCAATGGGTATGACTGCAAAATAAGAAACGGAAAGCACAATGTTAGGACTCAAGGCCGTTATGACCGGGCAGCTCTGAACTCGTTTAGCTTATTAGGTTATGCATCCTTCTGAAGGAGCTGCCGAAGCTGATAGATGGTGGTTTGAAAAAATATTCCAGTTTTATTGAATGATTTCCAGAGCATTGACAAACGGTTCTTCTATCATCACTTACAGAAAAATGCCTTCACACGTGCAAGGGCAAGTACAGGTACTGCTCCAAGAACAAATGTTCCAAGAACATCCGCGGATACTGCTGCAAGAAACGTCCAGTCATCACCAAGAGTAAGTTTGGATATTGGTACTTGTTGTTAAGTTGATTAATATAATGCAGTAATTTGTGTTCAAAAATCATATGTCACGTTTCACGTTTCATTTCAATTCACTTGCCAACTAAAATACAATCACTTCACGTTTGCATGTGGTGTTATGGAAAACATTGGCTTTTTCAGAGCAATGCCTGAAGACCTGCAAGGGCAAGTACAAGTACTGCTCAAAGAAGGGTTGCGCTAAGGGCTTCCTCGGATACTGCTGCAAGACCCGGCCCTACATCAGCCTCAGTAAGACGCTTTGTGAAAACTAAAAAAGTCACTTAATCGAGCGCTTTCTTTGTAAATATTTTGAATCTCAACGATGCCACAACAAAAACGTTATTCCGATGGGCAATGGGTATGACTGTAAAATAAGAAACGGAAAGCACAATGTTAGGACTCAAGGCCGTTATGACCGGGCAGCTCTGAACTCGTTTAGCTTATTAGGTTATGCATCCTTCTGAAGGAGCTGCCGAAGTTGATAGATGGTGGTTTGAAAAAAAATATTCCAGTTTTATTGAATGATTTCCAGAGCATTGACAAACGGTTCTTCTATCATCACTTACAGAAAAATGCCTTCACACGTGCAAGGGCAAGTACAGGTACTGCTCCAAGAACAAATGTTCCAAGAACATCCGCGGATACTGCTGCAAGAAACGTCCAGTCATCACCAAGAGTAAGTTTGGATATTGGTACTTGTTGTTAAGTTGATTAATATAATGCAGTAATTTGGGTTCAAAAATCATATGTCACGTTTCACGTTTCATTTCAATTCACTTGCCAACTAAAATACAATCACTTCACGTTTGCATGTGGTGTTATGGAAAACATTGGCTTTTTCAGAGCAATGCCTGAAGACCTGCAAGGGCAAGTACAAGTACTGCTCAAAGAAGGGTTGCGCTAAGGGCTTCCTCGGATACTGCTGCAAGACCCGGCCCTACGTCTCTCGCGGTGCGTGCAGTATACACAATACTTCTGTATATACAATACAATATACAATACGATACTGCAATACAATACAATACAATATATTCTGAGGCAGCGTTAATCGCTCAATCATGAACGAATTCGCCTAACGCAAACAATAGGCATCATTGTCAATTTCAAACTAATTTCTAAAATACTCGCATAAATTGTAAGTGATCACAAAGGCGAAAGTGCAAAAGGAAAGCCGAAACACAAGAGGGACGAATTTATGCGTAGAAACTAGAAATAGAGGGTCTAGGCCGTTACACCATATCCTCAAACATCAATACACTAGATCATGTAAATAGATTCGTTGAGTTCTTAATAAGTGTCTTCTTCATTTTCCAGAGAAATGCAAGGCCTCCTGCAAGTCCACCGGCATGTACTGCGTGAAGAAGGGCTGCCCCAAGCACTACCGCGGCTGGTGCTGTCTCAAAATGAGCTGCAAGGGCAAGAAGAAGTGCTAGACCCATACCCTGCTAGACCCCATACGACGATCAACCAGTGATCTAAAATCACTAAGATGACCTGGCTCCGAAAATAAACGTGAAACCCGTGCTGAACTTACCCGAGCACCCGGGATGTATGGTTACACTGCATGTTTTGGAATCGGAATAAATGATTGATGCATTTATGCTGCTCGGTTTTGAAATGCGAGGACATGTCTTTTCTGCAACGGCTTGCCGAATGGGTGGGAGGGGGAGAAGAGGACGAACAACGTTTGAACTCTGATCACAAAACGCCCTTGGACGTAAGTTCTAAAATGAAAACTACCCAAAGACCGTGTTCCCTGCGAGGAACTCGATAGCATTATGCGTATGAATGAAGAATCATTGAGCTTACGCAACACAACTACACAAATGCAAATAATCATCATCGTGTTCGCCTATCCAAAGTGACCAAAGTTTAGCTTAAGAGTCATTAGAGAATGAAGATATGCATGCTTTTCAATAAATCTTGAATTATTTAGCCGTCCACATACCATAGAAATTCAGAGAGACAACGAAAAAGTAATTATTAAGACACAAGCCGAATAGATGCTCAAAATACGGATGATGTTTTGACTATGAGGAAAATTTCATGGGTGGAGCTTTTCCGGGGAAGTTGGTGGGGCAAAAAGCCGTCAAACCTACAATGACCGATTGTCAAGTCAAATAAAATTAATGCTGAATCAATTTCAATCATTACAGATACAAGATTTTGAATTACACAGACGTTACAAAGTTTCTCAATGCGAAAAAGATTGCATTGCAAAGCAACAAAGTTCTAGAAATCAGTTAGGACCGTAAGTATGAGCGGCCTCAGCGGCAGACATAAACAGTTATTCGAGCTCCCATTCTGGGATCGATCAACTCTAGATCGTGAGGTAAACAGTAAACATACCGACTGAAATTCTGAATTGGCCTGATGACCATGTTTATTTAAGATTGAACTGCTGTCCTTGCGCACAAAGTTTACACGACCCTGGCCAGTGAAAAGTCACAGTGGTTTTGAAATGCATGTGTTTGTATCTCGAAGCCAAACATAAGTCGGGTGCCAGACGAACCGACCTGCAGTTCTTCAAGGGCCGCTGAACGAGGCCTGTCTCTGGTCGACTGTTGTGCCGCCATCCGGAGTCGGGGCTGACGGAGGCCTGGAGGAGGACCACCGAGCAGCATTTGGGAGGACTGACGGAATCCACAGAGGTCTGACGTGGCGATCTGGGCAAACATGTCTCGTGTGACCATCTCCCTACTTCTGGTGGCGGTGGCCGGCTTGGCCAGCAGCGATACTGAGGTAAATGAAGAGCTCGCCATCCCGTCTCTGTTCAGCCCCACGCGGTATCTCATGGTGAGACCGGTGTCCAACCCCTCTGAGAAGATCCGCGTCAACACCGGCGTTTCTCTGGTTGACGTGGACTTCCAGGAGTCTGCCAACACGGCCACGCTGGGTGGCTGGCTGCAGCTGGAGTGGCTCGATCACCGGGTGAGCTGGAGCGGCGGCAATGTGACAAATACGCGCGTCAATCCGGGCAACATCTGGAGTCCGGACCTGGCCGTCTACGATCGGCTGCCCGTGACGGCCAACTGGGTGTTGCCGATGCCGGCCGTCGTCTACCGCAACGGCAAGGTGTTGTACGTGCCGCCGGTGAGCTTCACAGTGCGCTGTCAGCGCCGAAAGACCGCCACACAGGACCGCGTCACCTGTCCCTTCAAACTGGGCTCCTGGACGCACAACGTCGAGGAGATGGAGCTGGTGCTGAACAACAATACCATCAGCACCGACGAGATGGTCGACAACGGACGCTGGACGGTCGAGTCGACATCGCTGGCCTACAAAGAACGGCACTACGATTGCTGCGAGGAGATGTACGGTCACATCCAGGGCGAGATCGTTCTGAAGCCTCAGCTCTCTTAGGCCCGTTGTACCAACATGTAGAAAGGTGATGGCGCCAGCCGTCTCTGTGTAATTTCTTCAGACAGTCCAGCGCAGGATGACTACATCGGCGGTTTTGTTACGGTTTAAGTAACTCAGTATATGCACCTTTGAGTGTCGATGCATTCACTGTAATAATACATTTATAGCGGCTGCCGAACGAAGTGTTGATGTTCCAAGCAAAAATAGGTATGTAATATGTTGGTATACGTTTAGTGCCACTTTCCACAAATAAGCTTTTGCTACAGCTTAACGATTTTTAATCATTAATATGATCGGAAAAGAAAATGATTACTACATTTACAAGATAATTTTTTACTTTTCGCTGTTCGCATAGGAAGAACTATATTTCATCTATTGTAGAGGCTAAATAGTGGTGTGGCGGAAGCTTATTAATAATATTAGTTAACCAATAATACTGCCTTATTAGAAAACAACTGCACGCAGATTGGCTGAGCTTAGCCTCTGCAACAGGTGGCTGCTTTCTCGGCATTATTCTACAAGGCAGGACATTCCTCCACAAGGCACTTTTTCGGGACGAGAAATAGAATATCTTTGCCTTATGGGTGATCGTTGGGGCGTAAAAGATCCTGATTCGTGCTAGTCTCTGTTTATGCTACAAAACTGCTATTCCAGTTCAAAACTTCATGTTTAAAGTGATATATTTCCTTTATTAAACCGCGACCCGTTGGGGGAGGGGGGGGGGCAAAGGGCCCTTCCTGTGGTTTTTCGCAGATAACTCAGGAACGGCTGCGAATTTCGACTTGAAACTGTCAGTACCTCTCCGGACATCAGTTTTACAAAACTTCTGAAAAAAAGGTCCCAGGTCATCTCAGGTCACGAGCTATTGAGGTCAAACTGAGGTCATGTTCGGCGATTTGTCGTCGAAAAAGTTGTTCACGGAGAAAAATCGCAGAAAATCAGGGATGTAACTTAGCGACTCAAAAATTGGATCGTAGGTATAAAAAGTATGGCAAACAAAATGGCTATCTCAAAATTTCCAAAATATAGAAATTCTTAGCTCTAGGGATATTCTAACTCATAGACTTCTCGAGATATTTTTGAAATTTGGGGAAACTTTCGAAAAACCGGGATATGTCAGAAAACCCCTTATGGGCGTTACCCTTGCCAAAAGTTCACAAAATATCTCTAAAACTGCCAGAGATATAGATGGCCATTTGAATGACTGAAAAAGTAGCGACCGTTTTTATGACGTCACAATATTTTCGGTATTTGTGCTTGGAATCAGTCAGGAGTAATATTTATAATACTTATCAACCTCTTCTTGACTTAATATGCTCCTTTACGTGAGAAAAGTCACTTTTACGTAAAAAAATGTTTTTCGTTGTAAACCGGTACGATTTCACCTTGTTTGACCTTCCTGTGACGTCATAGGTCGAAGAAAAATGGTCCAAGAGGTTTCTGTGGTTGCATATATAGGACATGTTTTCATAAAGACTCGAATATTCACAATTTAATATGCCTTTCCCTACGACTCATGAAAGTGTTTTCTGATTGGTCGAGGCTGACCTCAATGTGACGTCACAGGTCATCATCCACTCAGGTGACTATCCACGTGCCAGATCTATCATATACATCATGTCCAGACTCATTATGGAAACTTGAATTTCATTTTTATGACCGACTTCTCGTCATTGTATATTGGCCTGATTTGACATTGTATGACCTCCCTGTGACGTCACAGGTCAAATATCAAGGTCATCGATAGCCTATCTTATGCATCCCGATGAGCTCTTTCGAATGCTGTTTGAATTTTTCCGATCCGGCTTTTGGTTCCGGAGATACGAAGGGGGCCCCTTTGCCCCCCCCCCCCAGCAGGAGGTGGAACCTGCCAGACCTCAATGGGGCGCGGGTTGATAAAGAAGTATCCACCGAACTCTTTCAATCACAGGCTCCATTGTTGATTTGTGTAATATGCATGCCCGTGATCACTATTGTACGTGCCTTATCATAACACATTTGCTTCAGCCAAACAACACATCAAATTACCGCACAGCTTCAAACCAAATTGAATTTGAGCTGTTAAGTGAACACAATAACCATCGCTTGAAATTTTAGAGCCTCTGCGCCTGATTTCATCCATACTTACACCTGACAAGTGTCCTACACGTCCGCTCAGTACTGTCAACCAATCTGACAGCAAAGACTGACGTCGGTCACACTGACATTGATGGAGACGCGTGACCGTGTGGCGTGTGGCGCGCAGGATCCGAGTCGCGGCCGTGACATTTGACCCCGCGGGGCCCCCAGGGGTCGTCTGAGCCCCAATTCTCCGATCGAATGTCATCCGGACGTCTATTGAGATGATAGGACTCTACCACGAATAATTTGTTGTTTGGTCGGTGGGTAGTCGACAGCTCTCGGTATTTCGGTATTATCGATCACGGTATTTATAACGCATATAAAGTCTGTGTGCGTGTGTGCCCTGTATGTATGTGGTTGAGGAAAACGTTAGGCTTCCGTGGAAAGTTGTTGATATCTTATGATTTATGAACATTCGCGGGCAATGAATCCAGATAATGTGAATACTTATATATCTTCATAGCAAATAATGATAGATTGGTAGTGATATGGCATCAACAAATAAAAATGGTTTCAACCTTCAACTATTAAGTTTCTATCTCTAGTAGGTAGACCTAGAAGTGCTATTTCCACTTCCACTTTTTGTTACATCATTGCGTAAATGACTACATATACGCCTTACGTAACATCGGCTGTTTAGTCGTTCAGATAGTAGGTAGATACCAAAGGTAGCTTGTCATCTTCACAGTGTATAGCACTTACAAAACGGACGGCTATCGGAGAGGTCGTATCGCAAAGTCTTATATCTAAGGACATAGCGGGCATCGAGCTTATTCAAAGGTCGTTGAGAACTGACTCCGAGATAGCATGATAGGTTGACAGACCAGTTAAACTACGCCGTTACATGTCTTATGTCTCATGCAGTGAAGAACGTATTATGATTAAAAATATGTTTGTGCTGGTCGATATAATTTCATATAGTGCTTAGTCGAATGAGCTGAAATTGTTTGTGCCGTTTGTTGACAAAGCTGACCGAAGCTATCGGCGCTCCGCTCGGCAGCAAGGGTATTAGAAAATTGTGATACCGATACCAAACCAAATACCAACAATACGCATGGAAAAATTCCGAGGCCGAACGGACTTGAGAATACGAGGGAAATACCAATTACCAACTTTTTACTAAATTCTCCGCGCCTTTTACATTAGAGAGGATTCATAATACCAACAAAATACCAAATGCATTCGCCTTGAAATACCAAATACAAAGTTGGTATCGGTTTGGTATCGGTATACCAAAAAATTGGTATCTGACTGACATATCTAAAGGGTATAGTTTATGTACTGGCATATAGGACTGTTGAGGAAATCCGATTAACATTTGGCGGGAAGAAGGAACAGTTTCAGTCAGTTATCTTTGTTACCAATGACCTAATCATCTCGACAGAAGCACGGATATTGGATTAAAAGGTCACACATTTATAGAAATGACATCTCATTGTATTTATTCATTAATTTCCGTGTAACAGGGTGGCATCACACGTCCATGGCAGCATATGGAATGCCAGTGATCTTTTTGCCGATTGGTTTCCCGTCTTGCGCCATCTACTCTGACAACTAGTTGAGGTGAGGACGGTGTGAAATATGTTTTCGAATCCGCATTCGATAAGCGATAAAAATACAAATACTCAAGCGTTTAAAAAAACTAACCAATCCGAAAAAGCTTCTTAGCCGCAGTTACCATGGTAACGACCCAATAGCTCGACAGTCCGAGCGATATACAGGTCACACGATATCCTATCGGCTCCTCCGATAGGCGGGCTCGACGGAGAGCTTCCTCTGCCCATCTCGAAGGACCGAGTGTCCGACGTCTGTGGTCCCCGTGTGAGGAGGCTGTGAAGTCCCTCTGAGCTGTGGGGAAGGTCGGGAACAGGCTCTGTCGTCATGGGGGTGGTAGGGGTGATACTTTCGGCAGCTGCCACAGGTAGGTGAAAAGTTGTACTGACGGATATATTCAAAGTAATAAAGACAGCATTGGGGATAATTAGAAGATGGAAACTGAATAGTGCTTATCGAATTGTGATGAAAAGTCGCAGTCGCTAAGTAACCCCCGATTTACTCAGATACTGCCAAATTTAAAACGATGCACGCATGCTGTGTCTCCAGCTTTCCATTTTTTTATCACTTTCCAGTCTCCAGCCAAGAGAAAGTTCACATCTAAGCAAATCGATGTTAACCCGCGCACCGACGGGGGTCTGCGCCAACTTCGCACCGACGGGGGGGGGGGCGGATGACCGCCCCCCCTGAGATCTCGAGAAAGAAGCAAGATAGCGACAAGCGGTAAACGGCATCGGATACGCACGGCCAAGATCTACAATTTTTACGAAGGTCATTTTCAGGTCAGGTCAAAGATGACGTCACAGGGGTCGAAAAAGTCAAAATGGCGGCGCTAGATATGGAGAGAGTTTTTCTCGAATAACTTTCGAATTAGTCAAGATAGGAACAAACTAAGGGCATCATCGTGATCCTCTCGTCAATCCGCATCGAATGATATATATGTTGACCTCGAAAGGTCAAGGTCAAAGGTTGACCTCAGGTCACGTGACCTCGAGGTCATCATGTATATCATTCGATGCGTCTTGACGAGCTGAACACAATGAGACCATCCACGCGTCTGTATCTGGTTCCTGTACGGAGTTATTGGCCAAAAACCTTTGGTGACCTTTGATGACGTCACATGACCTCACAGCTGCCCAACAGCAAAACAGACCTCAAGGTAGTGAAGGTTGATCGTATATGAAGTCATGTATGGTATATGGGGCCATTCCGACCCGTTTTAGTGGTAAAAACAGGGAGTTGATTTTTCCCCCATTGACTTATAATGGGGAGGTCGAGAAATTGACCTGACCTTAGGTCACCGATATAAAAATTCCGAGATATAAAAATTGTAGCTACTAATGACCTGATAATATCCTGCGACTTTCAAAGGCCTCCGACATCTACTGTAGCTCTGGCACGGTGACAAAGTTGCAAAAAAGTGACTTGAGGTTGGGTCATTCAAAGTGACCTGGTGACCTGACCTTAAAAGGTAGGAGGTTCAAACTTGCACACCATGTGTAAAATTGATGAGGTTATAGTCATACCAAATTTCGCGGCGCATTCGCGAAAAACCTCAGGGGGGGCGGATATCCGCCCCCCCCCCGTCGGTGCGCGGGTTAGGTAAGGTTTAATTAGCTACGCTAGCCCTCTCTTAGCGAGTTCATACTAATGGACATGAAAATTAGATCCCTTTCAACTCATCTGACACAAAGTTTGTGTCTATCGATCCCCTTTTAGACGCAGCTGTCTCTGTCCTGTTGTAGCTCATAATGTCCATCCTTTGGCAGCTCTACTTGCATTGGCTGCTGTCCTTGTCATTGACTTTCTGCGCCTACCACGATCTCGCCATCTACCATGGAAGCGTGCCGTCCTGCTCTACCTTCTGAGGCGAGGCGGCAGACTGGTTGGCTATCTCAAGTGGCGGCAATTTGTCAAGGAGTCCAAAAACCTTCTCCAGGTAGGTAATAAGTAAATGATGAATAATGGACACTTGACTTGATGATAGTGGCATCCTTACCGTAAACATATTCATCGGGACAACCACTAGCTGTTTTCCTATCAGCTTGTTGGTTTTCTATTCTGAGCCGCTTTATTTTTTTTTCGATTTTTTTTTGCAATTTATATTTATAACGCTCGTTGTCCGGTGTCCCTGACGTCTAGCTGCAAAGGGCGAGTTTCGGTGTGCAAGCCAATTGACAATATTGATGTCCCACCACTTCGATTTGTTCCTAACTCTAACGACTTTTCTCAAATCCACAGACGCAAGAACAGTTTGTTCTCAACCAGATCCGTGCCAACGCATCATCCGACTACGGGCGTGCCCACAACTTCTCCTCCATCACCTCTCTAGAAGAGTTTCGTCGCACCCAGCCGATCACCACCTATAGCGACTACGAGGACTACATATCCCGCGTGGAACGCGGCGACTACGGTGCCATGTTTGGCGACCGTCAGCCCCCCGCCATGTTCGGATGCTCCTCCGGCACAACCGGCCGGGCCAAGCTGATCCCAATCTCTGCCAGAGGTCTTGACTTCACTGCCATGGTAGCGGGTTTCTACGGTTCAGAACAGCGGGATCTCCTTCCGATCAGCCTGGGTCGCTCGCTGTCGACATTCTGCGCTCCACGATATCGCTTCACCGACAGCGGCATCAAGATTGGCTCGGTGATGGCAACGGCGATGCAGAGTCCGACAGCCACGCTGCTGGGAACTCTGCCGCCAGAAGCGATGACTATCGGCGACCAGGAGGCTTCTAAGTATGTGGGACTGCTGTTTGGACTACGCGATCCGAACGTGGAACGACTGGATGGATCGTTTGCGTCCAACATGTTCACGCTGCTCAAGTTTCTGGAGGACCACTGGCAGAGTCTGGTGCGGGATCTCTGCAGAGGCAGGCTGGATGAGAAGGTGAACGTGACGCCCGAGGTCCGGGAGAAGCTGAACGGACTGCTGCAGCCAGAGCCTGAACGTGCCTCCCAGCTGGAGGCAGAGTTCTCAAAAGGTAATGTCAGAATTCTCCAAAGGTAATGTCCATAGGAGCCATTGTTTTTCGCAGTGTCAGTGGTCCCTCCTGCAGGGCTTCAATGTGTAATAATCGTAACATGACCTCATATGCACTCTGTTTTCGAAAGGTTACATTGAAAGAGAGTGAAAATTATTGACCTCCGTACATACCATATCCTGAATCAATTCACGCTTGTTTAACCCTATTCCTGGCGGGCTCCGCCGGGACAAGAAACTGGCGGGGGGGGGGGGGGGCCGTATCGGCCCCCCTTCAGATCTCAAAAACTACACATCGCAGCGACAAACGGCGAACGGCGTTTGATAGGTCGTTTAAAGATCTACAACTTTTACATAAAACATTTTCAGGTCAGGTCAATATTGAGGTCACTAGGGGTCATCAACGATAACATGTTTTGGAATTAGTTACCTATATAACTTTTAAACTAAGAAACATAGAGACATAAAACCAATACATTTTTTTGTTGCTCTCGCCAAGGCGATGCGAAATAAGTATGTGATGACCTTCACAGGTCAATTTAAAATTTGACCCTGAGGTCAAGGTCAGGTCATTCATCAATGAGGTTGTGGGGTATGGTCATGCTGCATACCAAACGACGCGCCTTGACCAGGCGAGCAGTTTGGTACCACTTACAAGTCTTTAGCACCATCATGTCGTGATTTATTGACAGAAAAACGATTTATGACGTCACATGACCTCAGATGACATTTGCCGGTGCCCCTGTCAATTAGCGGCACCAGGATCATCACCGATGAGATAATCTTCCATAATACTGAAAGAACTGGGTGGTTTTGACTCGTTTACACGAAGCAGGAGGCGTTTCAATATTTTCCCATAGGCTTGCAATGTAAAGGTCACGAGTCTGGCCTGACCTCAGGTCACAGATATGAAAATTCTGAGATATACAAATTGCACATACTGGTACCCTAACTAAAGCCTGAAGAGAAGAAATTGATCGGTCAAAAACTCTAGCTCTGGCGTGATTGCAAACTTTTCTGAGGTAGGGTCACCAAACCGCCTCTGGTGACCTGACCTGAGGTCAGATCAACTCAAAATTTTCAGAAATGTTGCGTAAAAGCCTTTTAGAAAAAGTCAGAAAATTTGAGCTTCCTAGCTCAAAGCGTTTGGGAGATATAACCAAAAAACCTCAGGGGGGGGGGGGGCTCCTGAGGCCCCCCCTCCGCCAGGAATAGGGTTAACCCTATTAGTGGCAGGCTCCTGGCTACCCCCTATTAGTGGCAGGGGGGCTGTTTACGACCCCCCCTTGATATCTCGAGATCTAACGGGCCGATTTTCAAAATTCAAACGGCATTCGATTTCGCTCAACGTGATCTACATTTCTAAAAAAATAAAAATTAAAAAATGTCAATAGGGGGGGGGGGTAGAGGGGGGTAAAAACGGGCAAATTGCAGATACATTTTAGACTGTTTATCACGGCCAGGTTTCTGAACCAATCTTAACCCGCGCCCCGCTGGGCTATTCAGCCATACGCGCCCTGCTGGGGGGGGGGGGCAGATTCTGCCCCCCCTGTCTAACTTCCGAACCGATGGTCGTAGAAAGACGGGGAAAACGGCAATCGAAAGCTCTCAACAAGGCGGATCTTAAGAGCCCAAATTTTTTTGCTTAAGTAGGTCAGAGGTCAGGTCAAGGTCAGGTCAAGGGTACAAAATGCAAGTTTCTACAGTATCGGCCTTGCGCCGTAGTTGCCGAAGAATGGACTGAGACTGATTGCCCAAAACGTGTTCTTAGACTACCAAGACAATATACGTTGCACACAATATCATTCAAAGGTCAAGGTCAATGTCAGGTCAGGTCAGGTCAGGTCACCAAAAACAAAATATAGAAAAGGGCATGTGCGACACATGTTTTATGGGTCATTTTACTCATGGAATTCAATAGGCACACTCAATAAGTGATATGGACCACCCCTGGATGAATTTCAGGTCGAGGTCAGGTCAAGGTCAGGTCAAGTGAGGTCAAATTTTGAAGTTGGTTGTTAAGGCCTAAAAAGGTGTCTATCCGATGCAGTTTTTCACGGCGAATCGAATGGTGCTATTTTCGTTTCTGTACGAGGTCTAGAACTTCCAAAAAATCATTTTTTTCAAAAATTTTGTGTGTCGTGACGTCATAAAATTTTGAATAACTCCCACATTTTTTAACCGATTCTTCTAAAAATTGGTATGTAGGTGCACATAGACCTCGTCTTTGACATATATTCCGGTTTTTTCGATAAACTTAAAATTTTGGATTTTATAAATATTTTCCCAAAAAAGTCAGTTTTTTGGAAAAATTTTGGCCAAAATCCAAAATTTTCAAAAAACCGAGATAGCCATTTGATAGACAAAGTAGAATCACGTATAACCTTTTTTGTTACGTCTTGATTCCTTTAAAAATGAAGATGTTAGCGGCGTTTGAAATTTTGCCGTTTTTGAGGCGAAAATGGCGAACATGACGTCACTAAAACGTCAATTTCTCAAAAATTTTCCGACGGATTTCGCTCAAATTTTCAGGGAACGTGTCAAATTGATGTATGATAAGGTACTGAAAGTTTGACGTCGCTGGCGTAACGCGTTTAGAAGTTATTGGCGAAAAACGGGAGGGGGGCAGATTCTGCCCCCCCCCCCCCAGCGGGGCGCGGGTTAACGCAACTTTTGCCGATCGATAGAGAATGAACCAGGAATTCACATGGATCCTAAAAATATGCATTTTCAAAAATCATAGGCGGATACAGATCATTGAGATTGGGGGTACACAAAAAGTATAGTAAATAAGGTTTTTGTTGGTACTGTTTCTAAAAAGGGTGGTAATGGTCTTGTTGTGTTATAATTTTCTTATGAGAGAACGACTAAAATTGTATTGGTAATGCATAGGCGGTGTCAGGGCACCTATGTTGGGAGGTAAAACATAACCCCCCTTTTTGGACGCCTGGATCCGCCTATTATAGCAAAAACGTGTCAAAAGAGGATGCACAATAACTGTACATATATGTTATCACATGATACCTTTTATTCACTGTTCGTAAAACTGGTGCAGCATCGTGATCTTCGCCCAAATGACTCGCTTTGCGAATAGGACCCCCCAATTCCCAGTGCTCTGGAGCCGCCCCTGGTAAAGTTATGAACTTGAAATTTTCAGGGAATGTGCTTAATTTAGTTTTAGGAAAAGTCAGAAAATTTCAGCATCGTAGCTTCAGCGGTTTCGGAGATATTCCCGAAAAACCTGAGGGGTGGATAAAAACAACCCCCCCTGCCACTAATAGGGTTAAGGGATAGTTGAAGGGATTTATTGCTGTCCAAGGCAAGTCCTGGACAGCAAATACAACGCCGCTGCTTATCATGCACCGAGAATCAAGCAGATGACTGCCTCAATGCGTTCTTTACTTGTACCCCAAACTATGTATTTACCAAGCGAGCTTGGTCGATCTACAAGCTCGCTTGGTCGATCTACAAGCTCGCTTACAAGCTCGCAAGCTCGCTTGTACTTTGCATCACCATTCACCACGATTACATATATTGCAGGTTTCGACAACATCATGACACGGATCTTCCCGAAAATGTCCCTGGTGGCCTCCAACAGCTCGGGGTCGTCAATGGCCGTCTACAAGGAGCGGTGTCGTCCCTACCTCGGAGACCTAACGATCCACTCACGTGAGCGCTCCTGAAGAAAGATGGGGTTCAGAGATGTGGGTTTGGTACTGGGATACCTTCTGTGTGAAAATCCTAAGTGTTCCCCTGACAGTCATTCAGGCCTGACAAAGCCTGTCCAAGGCAAAGTAGGTGTCTACTCGTAGATCTAAAAATATGTGCTAGACTTGAGTGATAGGGTACCAAAGCGACATTGTACAATAACCGCTGGCACCTTTGTTGTCTGACTTTGCCTGAAGCTGCAGATTTATCTGAAGTTCAGGGGACACTTCTGTCACTACCTTAATAGCCTTTACTTGACTAACTTTGGACAATCTCAAAATTGACCGATGCGATGATGCACCATTCACCTATCCACCATCCACCAGTACAGTTAACCCTCGCACGACCAGGCCATTTCTCATAACACGAACGACCAGGGGGGGGGGGGGGTTACGACCCCCCCTGGCGTTTCGAAACGGAAGGTCGTAGAGCTTAGCGGAATAAACCAATGGATTGCTCTCAACGAGATCTCGCGATTGGTGGTATATTTTTTGGTCCTAGGTCAACATTTGACCTACTTATGACCGGTCAAAGGTCAAATTTTCCGAAAAAATCAAACTTTTTCAACTTTGCGCAACGATTGCGGCAAAACGGTGAGAGATATTAACTTCAAACCTTCAACAACGTATTCCCCACTCAATTCTGCATCATATATGGTGTTTTTGGTGTATTTACCCTATAAAAGTAAGAGGCCTATTGCTGATGAGTGATATGGTGTCACATCACCCTCCGGTGTTTGTCCCGATTCGTCGGCTGTTGACCACTGCTCCGCTATAAATACTGCAGGTAACGACTCAGAAAAGATATGTGGATATCCACTGCAATGTGGATAGCATCAGCAGAAAACCTCGGGACTCGGTACACACTTCGTGAAAATCCGGACGGAGGCTGTACCTCTTATGACGTCATAACTCCGTGACCTGACCTGACCCGGTCAATTTTCTTGCACCACACGATAGCCAATGCTTGCCCCAACATGCATGGGAAGTTTCATCATGATCCATCAAACAATGTGGGTATCACCGGCAGAAAACCTAGGGATTCGGCGCACACGTTTGGTAACTGTCGGCCGGAGGCTGTACCTCTTATGACGTCATAACTCCGTGACCTGACATGACCCGATCAATTTTTTTTTCGGCAAAAGATGCGCAAAGGCTGCCCCAGAGGGTATTGAAAATTTCAGCCCGCTACGACAAGCCGTTTAGCGAGCACTTCGAAAAAACCTCAGGGGGGGGGGGTTGATACAACTCCCCCCCCCCCTAGGCGTTCTAGGGTTAAAGCATTTCACCCTTCTGACACGTCTCTTTATAGTCTACTAACGTTACGTCTAACCTCCCTTTCAGCGATCTACATCTGCACTGAAGGTCTGCTGGGTATGAATATCCGCCACGGCAGAGACCGACCCGGCTACGTCCTGGTGCCGAGTGAGGCATACCTGGAGTTCCTGCCTGTCGACGACCAGGGGGTGGCTACAGAGGGAGCGCAGCCAGTACAGGCAAACGAGGTCGAGGTCAGTCTGGGGAAGCGTAAGAAGTTTAGATAGACTGGATGGTTTTTTATTTGTTGTGAAGGATGTAGGAAGACTGAGACAGCTCCATGTATGTTCTGACTTCACATGAACGTCATATAGGAAGGCGAGCAAAGATTTACCCATACTCTATAGTAGATAGCTAAGTTTATTACCCCTACTGCTTACATTTGCTTGTGGGAATCGGTAAACGCATTCAATGTAATACAATTGTGCCTATCACTTTGTTTTGCGTGCCTTTCTTCAGAAGAAGCAAGCGCTCTAATCTCTGTAAACCTCTTTCCTCTGTCCTGAAAAAAAAACATGTTTTTCGGTTTACAGGTGGGCAAGATGTACGAGATCATCATCACCAACGTGTCCGGGTTCTACCGGTACAGACTCGGAGACATCGTGGAGGTGGTCGGCTTCTTCAACCAGATACCGCTGGTCGACTTCATGTTCAGGTGGGCGTCTTTGCGGCTCTCCATGTTCTGTATCGCGGTTTTTATTTGGATGTGGCAAGTGGCAAGTCCTTTGACATGCAGCCAACCATCATTTGAAATACCTTGATAAGTTTGACCAGTGCATCACCGCTTTTTCTAAAAACAAATCACGCAGAATGGTTCTGAATTTTAAATTTAACCTGCGACCGCCTGGGGGGGGGGATCGGATCCGACCCCCCCCCCCCTCCGTTTTTCTTGAATAACTCATGAACCGCTTACGCTATCAACTTGAAACTTGGCATACCTTCTCCCCCATCAATTTGACGTCTCCTGTGTGTTTTTAAGAAAATCTTACCAAAAACTTTTGAGATATATCGATTTTAGTGATGTAACTACATGGCGTTTTCAGTCAAAAAGTGGTAAATGTTTAAAAAATCGCCAAAAATCAGGGTTTGAAGCAAATTGCAAATTAAGGACATGAATAGATGCAGCTCAACGAGTTCTTTGAAATGGCTATCTCGGATTTTCCATAAAATGCCTCTGTCACCCCTAAAAATTCAAAAAACTATATTTTTTGAAAAACAACTAATAAAATCCAAAATTTTGAGAATTTCAAAAAAAACGGAATATATGTTATAGAGCTCTATTAGAACATTAGATGTCCCAAATTTCAACTTTCTATCTTGATTTTTGACCCCCAAAATGTAAAAAATAGCTCCAACATCCATAGGGCATGGTGACGTCATAAGCATTTTCGTGAATTAGAGGCACTTCTGAACATCACATGTGAAAACAAATGGCACCACTAGATTCCTGGGACAAAGCTCGTCTAGAAAAGTGCATTTTTATGTCAAAAATAAAAAGTTGAAAAATTGACCTTTTTTGTTAGCCCTCGTTTAGTTATGTATGGTATAAACGATTTTTTAGGCTTTCAATGCACATTTTTCACCAGCTGGGGTCATATATAATCATTACCATCGGATTCGGCGTGAAAAATAAGCCATAAAACATGTGTCGCACGCCCATGTAGCAGAAAGTGAAAACCGTGACCTTTCGTGACCTGACCTGACCTTGACCCGTACTTAGTATGACCCCTATACGCACATGGTACCTTCACTAGGCCTTTGAGGTCATTTTTGGTGAGTTTCGAGCAGCAGCTATCGATTCCGCTGTCCGTAAGCCTAATCATGCAAAACCCCAGAATTTGACCTTTGACCTGACCTTGACCCGAAAGTTGACTTCAATCTTAAAATCTTAAGAGTGCTTTGGGAAGGTTTCGTAGAGACCTTTCGAACGCCGCCTCGCGGGGCTCGGTGCGACCATTGGTTCTCGAGATAACAGGGGGGGGGGTCGGATCCGACCCCCCCCCAGGCTGTCGTGGGTACGGAAATAGCCCAGGCGGTGCCGGGTTAAATTTCGTCTCACAACTAAACTCATAGGCTACTAAAGTAGCATCAAAACCTATATTTTCCTTGGCTCTGCCAGCTCTATACTATAACACGCTCTTTACCTTCCTTCTCCTTCTATAACTCCTTCACCGACATTATCTGATAGGTATAACTTGCCTTCACTTTAGCTCTAAATCGGGGCCACATGTTTGACCTGGGTCACATTGATCAACGTGGACACCCTTACCTCACCTCCCTCAGAAACGGCCAGATGCTGAACGTCAACTTCGAAAAGCTCAGCGAACAGAGCTTCACCAGCTCACTGGAGTCAGCAGTACAGAGCTGGGGTGGCATTAAACTGCTCGACTTCACCACAGCTGAGAGTGTGCTCTCCCGTGATGGAAGTGATGGCCAGCCTCCGCACTACCTCGTGTTCTTGGAGACAGAGGGAGGCATCCCGACGGAGAAGCAGAAGAACATGGTGAGGGTTTTTTTAGAGCAGAGGATCTTGGGAGGGTGAGTGCGATCGGTGGGGATATCTTTCGGATCAGCATTGTCGTAGTCTTCTTCATAGCTCAGCTAGGAGTCATGGACAATGTGACAGGGGAAAATAGCAAGTTTAGCAATGACAATACTAGATATCAACTAGATATATAGGCACAATTATCGGCGATCTGACTGAAAAGTATCCCGTGAAGTTAACAAAGGCATCTGCTCGAAGAAATTCAATTAGCATGAAATATGACCGATACCTATTTCAAGGAGCCATTCTAGGAAAGTGTAAATGCATCGTCCTGTGCCGCATATAAGCGATTTTAGCTTTACATAACTGAATAATATCACCTACAGATCGACGAAAAGCTCTGCGAACAAAACTATGTCTACAAGTCGTTCAGGGTCAAGAACGCCATTGGCCCAATGAAGGTAAGACATCTCCGGAGATACACTTATTCGCTTTATTTCAATGCAAGCTCCATATAATGTCATATAATTTATCACGTACCTGGGACAGAGCCGGGTGTTATAAAAGCGCTTCAAACGCCTGCCTTGCATGCTTGCCTGCATTTCTATGAAGCATGCTATGAAGTGCTGAACATTTTACAGTTTTACTTTTTCAATAGCCATTTTCCAGAACGTGGGGAATTTTGCATTTACTTCCTTTTTCGGATCCCTAGCTGATGAGTTTTGGACGTAAGAACATCACTACGCTTTCATGTCACATATAGATATAAATCGCTTTGACGAAATTTCACGTGCGTTTTTCTCAGATACTATTCACTTCATGCAAAAAATAAGCGTATGTATGGCTTTAGCTAGCACTAAATCCAATATTTGCAATTCTAAACGATGCCGAAATGCTATGTTGGAGCAAATTCATTTTGCAAAATGGGCAATTTTAATGTCACGCTTTCTGAAAGCTTAAACTTTGACTGATACAGATTGAAGTAAGCAATGAAAAAGCCTGTCAAACCAGCAGCGGATTTTAAGCTATGAATGCCAGCTATTTTGGGCATGTAGCGCTGCTTGTTATATAATCATATTCGTGACGCATTACGACGAGTCGGTGAACTTTGTTTTAAATGTGCTGTTACGGGTAATGCACCCTCTCGGGCGTGGGGCAAAGCACCTGTAATGTGCGTTTAACCTGAGTACCATACAGGTACCACACGGCTAGCTGCGACTGTTTTGGATCGAAGTGAGCTGCAGTACGCGTTCCTTATAGTGCTAGACGCTTCTGCTTAAATATGGAATGCATTGACTAGCCTGGCTTGTGATGATAAATTCGCATGAAGTGGTCTGGAATGTGTCTTCGCTTCCCAAGACAGCGTGAATGAATATCCTCCTTACATTTCGTCATTATTTTTCACTCTATCTCTTCCTTGCAGGTGATGTCGGTGATTCCTGGAACTTTCTCCAAGTATCGTGACCAGCTCATCAGTGGCTCCTCCACGTTCCTGCTTCAGTTCAAACAGCCCCGTGTGCTGAGGTCCGAAAAGCAGGTCCAGTTCTTCATGGAGCAGCGGTTAGAAGAGAAAAAGCAGTGATGAAGGATGAAAGAATCCACCAAACTGATGTAACCGAAGGTTTGTTGTCAATAGTTAAAACACTATTCTTTAGAATTGTGTTTTTCTATTGAAAAACAAATCTGAGTTCCCTGACAATTTGGCAAAAGTATCGACTGATGCCCATATGTATCGAGCGTGTAAAGTCGGAAGTCAACAGCATGACTATGCGACAAGACTATGGAAACATTTTTTTTTTTAGCCAAGCAAAGCATATACAGCATCGGTGCATCGTTGAATACTGCGTGCTTATGCATCGATGACTGGATAGCCGCTGGTAGATATTTTCCTTTATATTTACATACGGACGGCGCTAAGTGAGATTTAAATAGGAGATAGCGAATGAAGCGAATGATAGCGAATGTTGTGTAGCGTAGTGACTATATGGCGCTCTTTTCATTATTCGTGCGCATCGGTCCATCTACATATGTTACTCAGGGGCAGAAATATGTGCATGTATTGTCCAAATACAGGGTGATCCAAAAAATGGAACCCCTTTACTTAAAATGTCTGTAAGTCAGAATATTTTCACTTTATTGACAAATTGCAAACATCATTAGAAAGAGCGTTCCATTTTCTATAAAACCAAGTTGATTGAACTTAATTATTATTATAAATATTGCCCTAGGCATATGCCTATAAAATTTGTGTCACGAAACTCAGTGAAACGGTTTTGAACATTATACGCAAATCAGTGATTGAAGGTTTGCTGTTCTGACCATGTCCTTGTTGGAGGTTCATGAATAAAAATAGCTCATTCACGTGCTATTGTAAGGAAAGGAAAGGCTGACGGCCTGCTGGGACCAGTTGTCCCAGAGACTGCTGGTCCGCGCTGTCGGAGCTGTCCCTAAGCAACCGCAGGCCTGCGTGACGGCCCACGGAGCTCGCGTTGAGCACATGCTGGGATGAACAGCAGAAGCTAGGACGCATGTATCTGTTTTACTGTGTGCTTCTGTGTAAACTTTTATGAAATAAAATTGAATTTGGATGTGGTGTTATTCGCAAAAAGACAACCGATAGAGTGCTAACGGATTTCAGCACATTGTTAGCATTTGGCGATTTCGTTTCACTCAGTTTTCTGACGCTCATTCCAAAAGCTAATGCCTAGTGTGCCAATGCTTTACAACATACATACACCAATTTGACGTGTTTTATAGAGGATTTAATGCTCTTTCTAATGGTGTTCGCAATTTGTCAATAAAGTGAATATTTTCGGACTTATAGACATTTTAAGTAAGGGGTTCCAAATTTTTTGGATCACCCTGTATATTTATACGGTTGAGTGTGAATTTTAGAGGCACGTCATGAAGCCGATGATCGATGAAACAATCAGGGATGCATATCCAACGAAATTAAAAAAAAAACATCCGAGTGACGACTCTTAGAAAACAAAATTCACTCGATGAGTTATATAAATTGACATGATAATATCATGCACTTCATCTCAAGCAACTCATTCCCTAATTCAACTTCACCCACTGCTGTCTCACATGGCCTTTATCCTTGCTTGGGTGGCATCTTGTTACAAACACGACTTAAATTGATAACTCTAAGCTTATCAATTTTAAACAAGGAAAATAATCTTTAATAATTGGCATTTCAAAAGGGTTCGTTGACATTGACATTTTTGACATTTTGTTTTGACAGTTGGCAAAACTCTGTGAATTCCTGTGGGACGTGGGTACTACGTGCCCTCTATTCAAAATGTCAGTCACAGTCACGCAATGTACGAAATTTTTACAGTAAACTGTGGAGTGAATATTGGTCTGACGTGGCCATTTAATGGTATCGCACTCTATTCAGTGGCCAAACTTTATAAGCACACTGTGCGTTCGAAACAATGTGCGTCGTCAGAGCTGTCAATAGTTGGTGGCCGGGGGGCAGCCCTGAGGCGTCGGCTGAGGTGGGCCTTCAGTCAGTGGGGAGCTGTGGGAGCGACGGGGAGGGACGGGCGACTCGAGCCGCTCGGGGTTAGTCTGGGTTATAGTCTGGCGCCGGCCGGTGTCACGGTGCAGCAGACTTGTGTCGCAAACTTGTGTCTAAGACTGGGGGCGACGGTGGACAGACTGCACAGTCACCGCCAGCCTCGAGTTTATCCAGATTGGTCCTGTTAGGCTTGTGGTGACAGAATTCACGATCTGACCGAGTTATTTGTGATTTGGTGCGACAATGAGCGGCTTTGAGCTCGCCATTTACCGTGAGAACTCCTCAAGTCAACCAAATGATGTAGCACCCTAAGAGGCTTCTCCCACCTTCTGAAGCCCTTCCGATGATCTGAAGACATCCGGTACTTCAAAACTCATCATCGTTAAGATGTGTCACAATGTCTCATCTCCCCCACGGCTGCTGTTCTTGGTTCTGTTGATTACTTATCTAAACAACTGCGATGGTGCAGATGACAGCACGGTTTGTCAAACTGCTGTCGAGTTCACTCGGTTTATTATTCTCTCACTGAAGACCCGGACTGGTGCCTTGGTGCTACCCCAGCCGGACCCGCCAATATCAAACGGTGAGTCACGCATGAATATCATCGTCTGTCCCAGGCAGATCAAATATTTCCAGTTATTCGTTTCAATTATTCCACTGTAATCATAGCACACAACACGGAAAGTATCGAGTCGTCATAATAGAAGGAAAATGATAAACGATGGCCTATAGAATATGTAAATGAATGAAAGTGAAATTCAACATTCTACACGCAATTAACCCGCGCCCCACTGGGGTCTGTGTATAACACGCCCTACTGGGGGGGGGGGGGGGGGGGCTATTCATAGCCCCCTCCTAACTCCGAAACTACTGGGCCGATCGTCAAAATTCAAACGGCGTCTGATAGCCCCGGAAAAACTGTCGAGCGAAACCTAATTTCATTGACCTCGAGGTCACCGATGACGTCACAGGTCAGGTCAAATTAAAAATTATTAGCACTTCGGCTTGTTCACATTTTGGGCTCTGGCCGCCGTCTTACAAGTCAGATCAGGCTCATTTTTGGTTTCCACACTCGTGAACAGATGCTCTAGATACCTTGAGGGTACCAAACTTGTACCTTGATTTTCAGGTCAGGGTCAGGTCATCACAGGTCACGAAAATATTATATCATGCGTTGGTCACGTGACACATGTTTTATGGTCCATTTAGGCCATAGATTTCGAATTTGATGTCGTCTGTGTCATTCGAGGTCATTTTGAGTCGAATTTAGCTTAGGTCAGGTCACTTTCAGGTCAAAAAAGGTCAAATTTTGAAGTTAAATTTTTCAACAAAAAAGGTGTCTACTGGATGCAGTTTGAGCTCAGGAACACGATGGTGCCATTTATATTGGTGTACGATGTCAAATACGTACTGAAAAATTGATATGAAAAATTGATAATTGTGAATTTTTTGCAATAATGCGTATAACTTGGCCATTTTTGAAGATATTTAGCTAAAACTTGCTAGAGTTAGTCATAATCATACGTTCTATCACATATATTCCGGTTTTTTCGAAAAGTCAAAAACTTTTTGAAAAAATATAAAAATATAAATTTTGAATATTACTATATAAAATTTTCGAAATTTTCAAAATTTTGAAAATCCGAGACAGCAGTTTGATAGCGCGGTCAATTCTGAGTCCTTGCATGCAAAGAAATTGGATCTAGCTTAAAAACTGAGCTCTTGGGAGCGATTGCCGTGGTTCAATGTTTTGCGTCGAAATCGGACGAACATGACGTCACTCTGACGTCATTTCTAGCCGACCTATGGTAGCTACGAAGTTAAAATTTGACACAAGGTGTCAAATTGATGCAGCCGAAGGTACTGAAAGTTTGGCGTTGATCCGTCAAGCGATTTGGAAGTTATTGCAGAAAAACGGGAGGGGGGCTATAAATAGCCCCCCCCCCCCAGTGGGGCGCGGGTTAACACTAGTTAGGAATGCGCGGGAGACTTCAACGCGACCTTCCATCGGAAAACTGCAACTTTCAACACACCTGACATCAACTTTTGTCGGGTATCTGTCATTGTCTCTCATCTCCTGCGGAGAAATCAATAGACAGATTGTGCAACCATCAAGTGCATTCTGATTTTCTACCAGACTGGCTGATGCGCCTGTTGCCTGCAAAAAGAAGTGTTTTCACGAAAATGTGCAAGCGAAAGTAAAAATTTAGTTTACGTAAGAGCAGCGTAGCACCATTAATTACTATTGGCGGGAACATTAATCAACACTTGTTTGCTAATACGCCTATAGCGCGCGTCATGAGGAACGCTAAAAGAATTCGGCCACGGTCAATATAGTTACGTTGTCGCCAGTGGTTCGCCACAATCATATCGAGCCATAACAGCGGTTAAGTAACGCGTTGGCTCACTCGTCACAGCCATAAGGCCTGTCCGGTGTTGGACTGGCTCAGGGTGATGCCCGTCGGGTATTTAGAGTGTGGCTGTTAACTGTTAAGGGTGTCACCTACATTCACGGTCCGTCATCAACCGTGCAGTCTTACCTTAAGATCGGAGGTGGGCCGTACGAATCCATCAACGGACAAGCTATTCATCCCTTACTAATTCGACAGAGTGCTGGGTACAATTAATGACATCAAGGATACCATAATTCCATTCGTCCACTTGCACAATTTCACATATTAACTGGTAGGTATACCGCCTACGAGAAACAAACACGAACTACTCGTATGGAACAGGATATAAAACGATCCTAAATTCCTGCTTTTTCAGTTGATTGCTCCTACCATTTGCAATGTTTATTATTGCCAAGTCTCTTAGCATATGATACAAAAATATTTACGTAATAATACAGTGCATGGTGATACGAGGGAAGCCTAAAAAAGCAACTGCGTCATTTCATTAACGTTGAAAATGGCACGCCTATCAACGACCAAAGTGGCTGACTTCGTGATTACAAGCAGTTGTCTACAAATGGCTCGCACGACGAATGATCATCAAAAGCGGAAAATGTCGTGCAACCGAGTACTGACCTGTCAGTGACATCCATTACCGAACAGACATTGTCGGTTTAATTGCTGACCTGTCACTGCACTGCGAAGGATAGGTAGAGGTACCAATGCCGGTGTTCTGCAAACAAAGCACAAAAGCATCACACGTATGATCTCAATCTAAATTTTGCCAGGTGCCGGCACTTGTAATGGCGAAAAAATGCTTCTTTGCTTTCTGGATGCATGATCTCGCATAACAGTGTAGGAAAAAAACACCAGGCTAAACACTTACAGCTATCGTAGGGCATTGTTGTGCTGCGGCAGACATCTTGATATTCATTTTATCGGACTCATCTGCGCTGCTTGATAAACAATATAGTCTTCGTTTGATAGCTCTTGTTTCGTTCTAGTAGCAAGAACATGCAGACTGTAAAATTTAAGGGCTAAGCGAGAATGGGGTTGTGTATTCTCTGTGCAAAATGTCAACAATCTGCCGGTCAACAAGTCTGCCCGCATCCCTCCGCCGGCCGCGCCACGGTCACGCGACCGACACCGCCCCGGGGGGTAAACGGCGGCGACCTCCCGCTGCGCTCATTGGACGGAGCAGGCCCGTATCATAACCAGAGGCCAGAGGGCTGTTCAATAAATTTGATATGTAAACTACTGCCCGTCGGTACGGGACAGGCAGCCTATCGAATCACTGGGTTTGTTCGGCGTAGAAAAATGAAGGACGGGGCTTCAATCGGACGTGGAATTAGTCACGTAGGAACTGTCTACGTTGCAGCATCCACGCCCAGTATTCAATGGCAATTACATAGCGGTTTCTGCAGATCTAGATATTTGTCCTTTTCTTGAGACGGTAAATTATGTTCAACGACGTGCATGGATTCAGGTTCAGTTAGTTGACTTGATTCCGCGATCGTACGAGTAAAATTGCCTATTGTCTGAATGTTATGATTGGCAACAGAGAAGATAATTACGAGCGAGCGAGCGTAGCGAACGAGCGAGTTCATTACGGAGCGAGCGAAGCGAGCGTAGTCTTTCCTTAGATTAACGGAAATTTCTGAGTATGAACGGCCGGCCGGCCGGCCGACCGGCCGGCCGTGGTCACGCTTTTGCGAGGCTTATATCTCAACAACCACTTGACCGATTTACACGCGGTAATTTTTGTAGGGTAGCTTCATTCCTTCTACCAAGCATTGGACTATTCCTGATGCATGTGGGTGACCCCTTATGCACGTGCCACGTGCAAAAAGAAGAGGTGTCCGTTTTGTAATTGTTGCAATATCTCGGTAACTACTGGGCCGATTGCGCTGAAAGTTGACATGTAGGTAGGCACCCACTTGGCACTGCATATCCATGTGCCAGAGTTGGGGTGCTGCTGCGCGTGCGCACGTGCAGGGGTCGTTTCCAGATCTCGAGAACGGCTCGACCGATTGCGCTCAAATTTGGTACACAGTTAGGGACCGGTTAGTAGGGTGCCGTGCACAAGTCAGTTAGGACCCATTTTGCACGTGCGCACGTGCAGGGTGCCGCTTCCAGATCTCGAGAATGGCTGGGCCGATTGTGCCCAAATTTGGCACGTCGCTAGAGACCGGTTAGTAGGGTGCCATGCACAAGTCAGTTGGAGATACCCCCTCGCAATTTCGCACGTGCAAGGCCCACCCTCTCGCTCGCTCCGTTAGTCGCCCCAAAAGGCGTTATACTGGTACTGAAATAAGGGAAAATCCTGAGTATGAGCGGCCGGGGCCGGCCGTGGGGACGCTCTTCAAAAGCTAATAGGTATCTTAGGAACGGGACATCCGATTGACAAGCGGTCTTCTTTACTGAATGTCACTTGGACGTAAAAGTTCTGTGGTGTGATGGCCACCATGCGTTCTTGCCAACCACCGCACGTGGCGCGTGGTAGTTGAACATTTTTTAAGAACCCCCAAATTGCAACCTCAATAACGGCACAACGGTTGAGCCGATTGAATTGAAACTCGGTACACAGTTAGGTCTCCATCAGATAGTTCATCTGCATGTGTTAAGGTTGGGGTGCTACAGCACGTGCGCACGTGCAGGGGGCGCTCCCAGATCTCGAGAACGGCTGGGCCGATTGCGCTCAAATTTGGTACACGGTTGGGGACCAGTTAGTAGGGTGCCGTGCAAAAGTCAGTTTGGACCCCGCTTGCACGTGCGCACGTGCAGAATGCCGCTTCCAGATCTCAGGAACGGCTGGGCCGATTGCGTCCAAATTTGGCACACCGCTAGCGACCGGTTAGAAGGGTGCTTTGCACAAGCCCGTTGGAAGTACCCTCTCGCCCTTGCGCACGTGCAGGGCTCACTATCTCGCTCGCTCGTTCTTCGCCCAAAAGGCGTTTTACTGGTTACAAAAATACGTCTCGAGACTTAACAGCATGACAGTTTCTTTTTGGAACGGTTGTCATCCTTGCCAGGCCTACAGCTATGTATTTGACAAAGGTCAAAGCATCACGAGGCTCACGAAGCATACCAAAACAGTGTATGTTTACAGTGCTGGCTCATTTGTAATCGATTTCCACTCTCAATAGACATTGAACAGCCTGAACCCTGAGCTTACGATATAAATAAACGTTGAAAGCAGCCAACAACACTACTGACCCCTGATTATGATTATCGACCTATGAGAGCCCCCTCTCCCTCTCTCTCTCTCTCTCTCTCTCTCTCTCTCTCTCTCTCTCTCTCTCTCTCTCTCTCTCTCTCTCTCTCTCTCTCTTCCAGCGACGGACATCGGTCTCCACACCGGACCATCAGTCTGCCGGGACCACACTCCGCTGCGGTCTCTGTGGTCCTCAGTGGTCCGACTGACTCCGGTGGACCAGACCGTCTGTCTGATGGACCGGACCACCTGTCTGCGGACCATGACCGACGCCGGGACCGTGGTCCTGATGTGGTCCGACTCGGGCACGGATCGACGCGTCATTGAAACGGTCAGTGGGGGAACATTAGAGGGAATTTAGAAACCAAGTTACAAAATATCAGCGTAAATAGCTTGCAGCAATAATGCTTGACCATGGCTGGCGCAAGAATCTCAGCAAACTTAGTGGCGGTTACACAAAATATGACCTTAATGCATTTGTGTTCTTTTGTCACCTAGTCTTTGGCAACACCTTGAGTTAAAACAAATACTGAAGTCGTGAATGCAGCTTTTGCCGGCATGTAAGCGTTGCTCTAGGGCTAGGCGGTTTTTCAGCAAAGAGCTATGTTACGTGCTCGATGCAGAGATAACGCACGTAAGAGGGATCTGTGATAATACTTCCTTGGCTTAATTTTAGCTGAGAACAGACGCAAGTTCCTCAATGCCATTTTCATAATCTAGATAACGAAAGTTCATGCAAGAGACGCTGACCAACGCTACTTGGTAGTGGATGGGTTAGCTTCTGGGAGTTGATATCACCACGTTTCCTCACGATCCATCCGGCCAATATCATTTCCAGTTAGAGTAACGATTATCCAATTAATGAAAATTGTATGTTCCGCAAAACAGATTTGTAATGAGTATGTCAAACGTGAGTGTAGTCAACCTTAGTGCCACGATGCTCCAAGAATCGTTCACGTGGTATAATCTTTGATCAATGTTCCATCACATTTCATGCCTATTTTGTTTATAGCTTCTGAGCCGAAATTCGTAAGACATGGTAGAATGTGAAACAACAAACTTTAATTTCATTGGTTGGATGATTGATTCGATAACGATGAATTGTCTCGTTGTTTCGTGGTGCACTTACTCACGTCACGTAACTAATTAATTATCCACTTGTATACGCGCTTGTGACTGCTGGGAAAAATGATGATTTACGCAGCTCAGGATATGTAAGTAGTGGTCAAGCTTCCTGATGCTGTGAATAGGTTTTTGGTTTAGACTTTAGAATGAATAATGAAACGCAATGAATAATATGAAAATCGCAATGCAACATCTTTCACCTTAGTTTTAATCAGCCCCAGAATTCGACCCAACCTCACTTTTATCTTCTCCAACCAGCCTCCGACCGCACTGGTCGCATTGGAGTTTCACCTCTTTTGACCCCACATAGACGTAACGTAGGTCTCATACATAGATCCCATTCCACCACACCAGCATTCATCCCCCCCCCCACCACCTCGATCTCTCATCCGTCTGACTCCACCTAACGACTTTTCCACTCGGCTTTTACGAGTATAGCCCCTGACACGACACGTAATCTAACCTGACCTAAGCTTGCCTAACCTACCTTAATCCAACCCGACCAGTTTTGATCATGTTTTACTGGGCCATGCTATTTTCATACTGGATTTCAATGTACCACCCTTGCTCCCCCTTCCCTGCAGGTGCTCAGCGGCCCGGGCAGGCCGGACCAGGTGACCCTGATGCTGGTGACCGTCCCTTCTCAGAGGACAGCCGTACACGCGCTGGTCGCAGAGCTCGATATTAGTATCGGGACCGATATCTGGAAGGCGGAGGTGCACAACGACTCAGTGTCGGTAAGGGAGTTTGAGTTATGTTTATTAATGTTTAGAGTGGTTACTAAAATATTTTCGATATGATTTTATGTAACATGTCCTTTATTTCGCCAGTGAAAGCTGAACGAAAATGATGTTTTATGCAGTGATGCTATGTGAAATCAAAAGCACTACTGTAGTTCCTTTGGCGAAACTTCTATAGATACGATTTTCAAGTAATTTTGCATCCTGAGTTTAAACTATTCTAAATTTGCATCTGACCGCAAAGAAGTCGTAGTGACCAAAATGTTTCTTTTTGGTCGCGTGAACTCGCAATGCCATTTAGATTTCACAATGTAGGTACTATGTGCACAGTGTGTAGTACCCACCTCCCCCTCAGTTCACTTTTTCTCCTCTCCCTACGGCAGATGACAGAGTTGTACAAACCGTGTCCGTCCTGCGAGCTGGTCTCCCATCGGACAGCCCGCTGGAGCTCCGATCGACTGGAAGTTCTCGACCCGCGACCCCGCCAGGAGAGACGGGGAGACCTCGGCGGCATCACACTACGAGCCGTCGGGGTCAAGGTCAGGTCATCGATGGAGAGGCTGGGTGTGCTGTGTAGGTTTACGGGAATATTCTTCCACTCGTGATTGGGCTAAGAGGAATGGCAACTGGCAAGTTACCCCCGGCCAGTAATGGTATGTGGCTAATGCTTCTCACACATTCACGGACTAATGGTATTTCGCTTTAATTGTATATCACCATTAAACTATTGCTCTTTTCATATTATGATATCTGTATTTTCTTTTTGGTGCTATCAATCCTGTTTAAATTTGTTTTATCTATTTTTGTTTATTTCTTTTGAACTGTTTCGCATAATATGAACAAATGGTCAGCAGAAATATCTACTGACGTAAATGTGCTACGTCAAGACATACGACCATTCGTGAGTCGTGACCGTCGCAGTCACCCGTCCCGGGCCCCTGAGGGACGGAGCAGGCCACCGAGGTCACATTGGTCACGGGTATAAATAACATAACCACCGGCACAGGAACTCATCAACATATTTACACTACTCGGCCAGGTCCCTACTCGTAGCCGGGCTGGCGACATAAGTCAGGCACGAAATGCTCGCAGCATGAAATCATTAGACAAGTCGATGGTTGCCGGCAGCTATAATGCTTAGCGTACCGTTCGTATTAAAGAATAAAAAGTGTTGTGTATTTTGTGCTGGTGACGAGTGACCTTACAAAAACACCGTGGAGAGCATAGACACCACCATAAAACGAGGTATTTTGCGAGCGGTGCTGTGTTTATTTTGTCTTTTCGACAGGTATTTCCGATATATACTGCTGTGAAAATACCACTAAAACCGTCCATATTCTAAAACCCTTCATTTCGTGCTGTCGGCAGGTGTTTCCTATATACACCGACGTGGAAAACATTAACGGAACTGTACAGCCGGTTGGGGGAGTGTTCTTCGAGCTCGCCTCCGCCCTGGCTAGCGACCTCAACTTCCGGTATCGGCTGAGCATGCTTACTTCCAAAGCCTAGATACACCAGTGCGCTCAGTGTTCGTTGCACGCATGCATGCAGCAGCATGGGTTTCGGATTGCGACGTTATCCCGCGCCGTGCTGGGGGGGGGGCGTTTTTACGCCCCCCCCCCCCTCAGGTTTTTCGCGAATATCTCAAAAACGGCGGCGCGCAGCGCCGCCGTTTTTGGTACACGTGTTCTTACATCATTTCCGCACATGTTGTGAAAATTTCAGACCTAGGCCGTTCAAGGTCAGGTCACCAGGTCACGTCAAGTGACCTTACCTCAGAAAAAGTTCAAAGGCTCGCTATAGCTACACCGACTGAACGATCACTTTGAAACTTTCAGCGATTGATATGAGTAACAGTATGTATAAAATGTATATCTCGGATTTTTGATATCTGTGACCTAAGGTCAGGTCAATTTTGCGACCTCTCCATTATAAGTCAATGGGAGAAAATTGAAATGCGCCTCTTTTGGACGAATATCGTTCAAAACGCTCTCAAACATCGGTTCATAGGTAAACATGACACACTGAATAGGAAAAATGCACCTGTGACCCCTCTGTGTGCCCCTGAGATCATCTCAGGTCATGAACGGTCGCCAGCAGTTTTTTGGCTATAACTTTTGATAGAGACGTGCTAGAGCGGTGAAAACACGTCAGATGTGTTCAGCTCGACGATACGGATCGACTGATATGCAACATGACCCTTTTCGGTCAGGTCATGACCTTGACCTGAGGTCAAATTTTCAAAATGACCTTTCAAGGTCAACAAATAGTTCATTCGACGCGTCTCGACGAGAGGAACACGATGCTGGCAAAAGTAATGTCATGGCGCTTATGAGTCAAAAGTTATTGACGAAAAAACGTTTTTCGTAAAAACGGCTATTTTTGGAGTTTTTGCCCTCTGGAGGCTAAACCGTTGACCTGAGGTCAAATCTGAGAACATTATTCAGAAAGGTCTGTAAAAGGGCTATCGAATGCGCTTTTCCGCGGCGCTGTAGCTCTATCGGTTCCCGAGATAGCCGTTGGCAGTTTCCAAAATGTTGAAATAGTCAACATTTTACCTTTGGTGACCTCTGGTGACCTGACCTTTGACCTGACCCAAAAAATGACCGAAGTGTTTTCGTCCTTATTTTTGACGCTCTTTCGATTGCCGCTTACCGCGTGTCGCTACGTGGCCCAGGAGCCGAGTTAGACCCCCCCCCCCCCCAGCACTCGGCGGAAAGTTCAGGCCACCAGCACGGCGCGGGTTATGATATCGAACGGATCACTGTTACAATATTACTATGATGTTAGGTGTGCTAGTCGGAAGCACATTCTGTGCATCTTGGTTCACGCTGTAGATAATAGACAATGCATACACGCTAATCAAATGCTTATTTAATGAATCAGTATTTCAACCTGTCTGTTTCTACCCATATTCATGATAACGCACGAACGCTGCAAGCCACTCATTCGCAATTCCCATGGGTCTGATGCAAAATGGAAGCATTGCAAACAATGCAAACAACGGACCAAATGCCAACGTCGGTCTCCTGTGTATAATGACTTTGTATGTACTATTTATAGTCACCGTGGTATGTACAATACATTCCAAACTTTTCCCAAATACGCATTACGCATTACGCAGCCATTGATGTGCGTCGTATAAGTTCCGTCAACACGGTTATGCATATTGCATAATGACCAGTACTGTGCCATTGATTACCAATACCTTCAATGACCCAGTGCACGCACTGGCACCGCGCAGGAGACCATTTACGGAGACGCCAAGGTTACGCAATTGAGTATAGATGAGTGCTACAAATGCTGGTGCTTATTGGAAATGAATGAAAGAGTCTGGGGGATTTGGTTGCTTGCTTTATTGATATATTCCGTTCGACTGAGAGCAATGTGCGTGATAAAATAATTTTCGAACATTCAACTCAACCAGAAGGAAATTTGTACCATGCAAATCAATCGTGTTAACGATTTTTTTTTTGCTCATTTACTTGTCATATTATCGTGCATATATTTCTTCCGAGCATAAAAGCTACAGTAGCTACATATTTGTTATTTTTGTACTTAAATTCATAGCTCAGTGAGCTGTGAAAAAAATCCTTCTATTCAAGTGACTATAATAGCAGACTTTATAGCATGAACGGCGCCTGCCACCTTATACGAGTAGTGTCCTGCTGTGGCATATGCAAGGCTGAGCATGCTAGAATGCCATTCGGCAGGGGTAGTTACCATAGTCGCATGAGATCAAGTCATGTTGGCCTTGCATGGCCCCATCTTTTACGTTCGTGACATTTGGTTCCTGTCGGTGCTTGGCTTTTATTGTTTGTCCTATAGCGTTTGCACGCGTGATGTCTCGTAAAATTGCCTTGCATGTCAATAGACGGTTGACATTATTTTGATACCGTGATGTCATATTGGGTGAATTGCCACTATAGTGACTCCTGTTCGACTGAAGTAGTTGTTTGAATGCGTAGGTAGGTAAAATAAAGTGCCGACATGGGAATTCCTGTGCTTGCTGTACTTGTGAGGCTCAACGGGTGCCACGGTTTCTTTCTTAGCAATAAAAAATTCAACTTGATGAAATGTAGCATATATTTTATCAACAGTTAAAAAAACCACATTGTTGTAACGCTGAAAAACGCTCATGGTCAAAAACGTAATGATAAATTTTGTACCTTGCTTCACCTTTTACATTTATATGCATGTATTTTAGAAAGCAAACGAGCCAGAATGGTAGCAAAACTTTTAACTTATTTTGTAACCAACGCCAAAATGACAAGCATTATGCCAAGATACTTCATTTACCAAGACCCGACCATTGGTTTACCGGACCTTCCACTCCCTACAGTTTAAACATCACACTTCTGGAGGGGTACGCGTACGGGAAACGGCGACCGGACGGCACTTACACGGGTATGGTGGGCGAACTCCAGGCTGGACGGGCTGACATGACCGTCAGTGAAGTGTCATTTACCAATGAGCGAGAACAGGTGATCGACTACACTCAGACCGTATCCGTTATCAGGTGAGGTGTTGGAGAAATGAAGATCGTGTTTGTTATTAGGTCATTTGCGGAATACTGGCTTTGTGGGTTAAAGAGTGTGGTTGTTGGCTTATTGCAGACTGTGTCGGTTTTAATGAGGTTTTGGCTAAATACAATTACAGACCGTGTTTGTTTTAACTTTATAAGATAGATTATCGACTAGTCCTAGGCGCAAGTCGTTTGGTAGCCCCGTCGGATGCATCCGGTCACTTCTGCTTGCGAGCATTGGTTTTGAAACAGGTCAAAGTGTCGATGATAATGTTTTATCAGGGATTCAGTGTCTGGAAGAAATCAAGTGGTGTTTATTTAATTGAACATTTCGTGGCAAACGCTTATGGATTATGGCTTTGTAACTCATACTGAATCTTGAATATCACAACCTGACAGCACTACGCCCACACCTATCTCCAACCCCGTTTGTCTGTCTGTCTGCAGCCGGCGTGTGTACGTGCACATCCCCACGGTGCTGGACAGCTGGCTGGCCCGCTACTCGCGTGGCATCAGCGCCGGCATGGTCGCCCTCTCGCTGGCCGCGGTCGTCCTCCTGGCTCTCACCCACCGGTTCTGCGAGAGGATCCTGGCGCGTGCTCAGGAGGACGGTCGTCGAGAGGACTGGAAGGATACTGATGACGGCAGGATGTTCCTCGAGGTTGCAGAAGGAGAAGCTGGTTTGGCCGACACGCTCTGGATCATGCTAGGACTGATGCTGCAACAAGGCGCAGATGTATGTCACAAATTGTGGTGCTGTTATCCGGAAAAATGTGGTCATTGTTAGCTGTATTGTACTGGATCATAATGATTTGTAGATCATAGCCGTAAAACCATTTATCAGAGCTTTGTCCTGATTTCTGACAATCGAAACGTACAAAGCCGTAACGTACAAAAATTATACTATACAACAAATACTTTTTGACATCAATTAACTACAAATTGGATGTGACTACAAAACGAACAAAGCATACAGAATTGAATAATACAAAGTCATATCCTCCAGATTGAAAATTTTCCATTCCAACCCCAATTTTCGCCTACGATGACGCTCTTGCACCCCCCGCAGGACTCCCCCAGCGGGCTATCTTCGCGAGTGGCGTTCCTCAGCTGTCTTCTCCTCGGTCTCCTACTAACCACTGCCTATTCGGCCACTCTCATCTCGTTCCTGAGCTCCTCGGGCAGCCCGCGGCCGCCGTTTGCCGACCTGCAGGGCCTCACCAAGATGCCCGACTGGAGCGCCGGCTGGAAGGAGGGCGAGCTGATCGAGAACGTGCTGGTCAGTGTGCTGCTGATGATGTATAGAATGCTAAGCTAATGCATTTTTGGCGATATCCTCGGGTTCAGAGTGAAAGAACAATGCGTATAAGAGCTTATTTGTGTAATAGCTACTTTTTTGAAATAAGTCATTGACTTCTCCCGATTTAAACATTTTTCATTGAAGGTAGCAAACAAATTGCCGATTTGTCATTTCTTTGATTAGCTGGCTATCAAATTTACCTATACATAAACTAGTTACGGCTCACTTCAGGCTGCGGCAAAAATTCGATGAAAGTGTAGCAACTAATCGGCGCCCATTACCAGAAAAAAAAATCCGCTAACCTCGCAAAACAATGCTTCCATATTTACCTACAGGACTGGTGGGCCCTGGCGGACAGCTCAATGCCCGGCTGTCACACGCTGATCCCCCTATATCTCAACAGGACTGGTGTGCCCTGAGGGACAACCCGATGCCCGACTGTCACACACTGACCGCCGTCTGGAATGGTCACGTTCTGCCCGACAAGAGAAACAACCTGGTGCAGAGCTACGAGGAGGGATTCAGAAAGGTAACACGACATGCAGAGGGATTCGAGTGCTTCCTACTTACATGTCCTAGATTTAAGAGTTCGATATACACACATGGCGTAAGTTATGCTGGCCTCAAAAGGTCATGCGTCATCATCGAAAGGTCACGTAGAGCATGTATTTGTATGTTGATATCATTAGGAGCGTTGAAAGTCGATTATATCTTCTGAAGAGATGTTATGCAGCCGATGAGGTGTCGCCGACCGTCATGACAGTTTAATCAGCCAAAGGCCAAGTACCTAAACACATTTCAGTGTGTGCCTGGCCTATTCAAATACATTAGCCGGAGAGGTGTGGTGTAAACTGGTGTATGCAAATTGACCACGGTCGAAAATGTTGCACCAGTTTGCACTTAAGTCAACATTTTTGGATGATCGCGTTCAGAAGTTGGCTTGAGGCTGAAACAGACTCTTTCCGCGTTCAGGAAATCGCATGCGAGAGCCTATTCAAATACATTGTAGGGGAGAGGCGGGAGAATTGGGACGCAGGAGAATAGGGACACGCCAATATTTAAAAAATGGGCAGCGTCCTTGCACGATTTTTGCCTTTACCTTTTGATTCGATGTGTCGTGCAACGATGGGAAGCCTCAGCAACCCTTTTGTGTCCGTCGGTTGGGCTGTGCTGTCTGAGCACCAAAAAACTTGTTTTTTCGAGTGTTATTCTGAGTTGTCTGTGTATTGCATATGACAAACTATTTTTCTTTCAAGATGTTGCGATGCTAGCTAAACACCGTCTTTATGCGATTGCCAGTTTGCATGAACACGCTCTGTAACTGACAAATGACAGAAAAATTGCGCGATTTGATATGGCGGTGGTGTGGGAGAATTGGGACACCAAATGGTGAAAATGGTAAAATGGTGCAAAAAGATGTGTATTTACCTTCATGTTTTGGACGGGTTTGCATCTGCGCCCCCTATCCACAAATACATCAAAACGAAGACCAAGAAGTCGGAAAATGTACATTTTATGGGAACATCGTGATCGTGAATGACAATCCGGGCCTTAACGAAGCAGATAGTGTGAATATAAGTTCCAACGTATCAATTGATTGCCTAGACATAGACAGATCAATAATTCGAGATAAAAATGTTGTCCCAATATCTCATTTTAATGTGTCCCAATTCAGCCTCGTGTCTGTCCCTTTTCTCCTGCGTGTGTCCCTATTCTCCCCAAAATGAGTGTTTTTGTTTTTCTCCACACATAACCACACCACTGCATAGGCTCGGTTTTTTATGATGGTATGCTGCAGAGAAATGGCCTATCTTTTATTGGTGCTGCACGAAGCAGCTTGGCAACAATACTTTTCAAATAATATCTCAGTAAATATGGCTTGAGAAATAAGTCCCAATTCTCCCGCCTCTCCCCTAATTCTTCTCGCATCAATCGCTTGCGGGAGGTGCGTGCGATTGATGCGAGCGTGCTTCCATGCATTTGAATAGGCTCTCGCATGCGATTTCCTGACTGCGGAAAGAGTCTGTTTCAGGCTTTAGAGCTTCGGTCTAGAGAATTTATCGTTGGCATAGCAGTAAAATGCATACCAAACTTGGCCGGTTATAAATTTTCATGACTCAGGTCTTACTGATTTTTGAACTCGGCCTTCGGCCTCTTTCAAAAATCCAGTAAGAACTCGGTTTTGAAAATCTATTTACACCGGCCTCGTTCAGTATTATATAGATATAGGAATAGGTACCTATATAGATGATTGACTTGGGGTAGCAGTATGCTATTTGTTGTCCATGTCATTATTGACTAAGAAACATGTCAGGGTACTCAGTGAGGTTGAAGGTCACAGGTCACAGTTGGCTTTGAGCTGGATGTGCTTATAAAACCATGTCAAATAACCGTTGCATTGATGCCGGATTGCTAGTGCTCATTTTCTAATCCCATTCGAGCTTCGTTTTGACGTTCACGCTCACTCACTAGCGAACTATTTTTTTTTTTTGGTACGGTCCAGCCAAAGCTTTTTAAAATGGCATTTGAGAATGTGTTACAACTGTTGCGCGTTTGCGACAGGTGGCGCGAGGCAACTATGCGTTCATTGCTCCCAATGAGGCAGCCGACTATCAACTATCCAAGATGGCTCCCGAGATAGCTTGTCGTGTGCACAAGCTGGAGGTAGAATACGCCCCGGGCGGTATCGCGCTCGGCCTACAAAACAACTCACCCTACAAGGAGCTCTTCGACCAGAGGTGAGATCGGTGAGATGAGTGTGAGAACAAACAAGAACTATCGCACTTGGCAAACGGTATATTGGGCTGGAGCAGAAAGAAAGCGACGGGTGGAGGCCGCTGGATGTGGTGGAAATTGATGGGAAGATGACAAACCTTGCCTTACGACATTTATTTATTGAGTACTCTGACATTTCTTCATTTACCGCACTGCACCTACATGTAAGGAGTGGCTTCGACTGAAAAAGTTTTTTTTTAACGCAAAACAAGCTATCTCAAGTGGAAAAATGACGTGAACGGTAAAATCCTACTTGTTGACGAATCTCTCTCTCTCTCTCTCTCTCTCTCTCTCTCTCTCTCTCTCTCTCTCTCTCTCTCTCTCTCTCTCTCTCTCTCTCTCTCTCTCTCTCTCTCTCTCTCTCTCTCTCTCTTTCTCTCTCTCTCTCTCTCTCTCTCCCTCCCTCCCTCCCTCTCTCTCTCTCTCTCTCTCTCTCTCTCTCTCTCTCTCTCTCTCTCTCTCTCTCTCTCTCTCTCTCTCTCTCTCTCTCTGCAGTCTGCAGCGTCTGGACGAAGCAGGCGTCACGGAGAAGCTCTACCGCTCCATCCTTCGCCAGCGGGAGGTCTGCAGTCCCCAGCTGGCGTCAGCCGCCACCCTGCTTCAGACCCTGGGTGCCTTCCTGCTGTTGCTAGCTGGGATGGTGTCCAGCGGGCTGATGCTACTAGCAGAGCGACTGCACAGCCGGGCAAAACGACGGAGGGAGGCTGGAAGGTAGGTGGCGCTCGGCCCCCGGTCAACAGACATGGTAGCCCAAATCTAGTCGGATATGAAAATTCTTCTAAATCCATTAGACTTTAATGCTAAATTGACTATATTTGAGAAGGTTTTATGAAGATACATGACCAGATACAGAAAAAAGCGAGATGCTATCTTGTAGATTAAATCGTCTACGATCTGCGACTTTTGAAGTGTTTTTCATTCTGAGGTACAGAAATCGTGTTCCCAAGAGACTGAAAGTAGCCATGCTTTACATTAGACCCAATGGCAAAAATTCGGAATCTGACGAAATTGGTCATTTTTACGTTTGATTTATGAAAATTCTAGACAGGATATATAAAAACCCGAGATGCTATCAGGTGGTAAATTTTATTGGCTATTACCGCATTTTGAAGTGTTTTTCGATTTGAGACCGGCAAATCGTGTTCCCAAGAGACTGAAAGTAACCCTGTTCTACAGCAAGACAATGGTAGAATTCTAATATTTGATGGAAGATATCTTAGATGATAATAATCTTACTACTAATTGCAATGCTTCATTGGAAAGCTCAACACTGGCACTATCATCGGTCTGTACATTGCTATTTCACAGAACAACAAGAAATAACGATTTGAAGCCTTTGAATATTGACTTACTTTTCATCGACGGGCTCGATCCCCATCACCACCACCAATTTTCCGGGAAGTCAGGATTTTGCAGATATTTAAGCAGAATTGCAGAGCTGTGTTAATACTACGGCACTTAAATACACATTTTAAGAAAACTGTTTTTTTTTTCTTAGCATGAGTTAGGTCTCAGAAACAGCAACATGTCGATATAATGAGGAAAAATAAGTGCAAATGATCACGCAAGAGAGTATCCTTAGCTCCCTAGCAACCACCTAGCAACGTAAGGCAAAATAGTAAACAACTCCTGTTGATATCAGGTACTCAGCTTTGGAAGCACACTAGACGGTCACCATACTGGGCTTCATACTGAATTTTACATACCAGAATGGATGTTTCCAACTAAAATTATTTTTTTTCGCGAAATTTATCTTTGTTGCCCTACTATTTTTCGTAAAACCGAGATATACAAACTTCATGATTTTAAAAATAATATTGTGATAATGAAAACCGCCATATAAAACAAGATAATTGCTGAGATCATGCCTACTAAACTTGGTCCTACCCCCTAATTCAATATACCCTGGGTGGCGCTTGGTGCTGTATAATTGGGTGGCGCTATGGTTGCTGATAGAGGCTGATTGCGGGCATAGGGAGAAGGTACGTCGAACGCTAGACGGCGCTGTTGGTACCGCATGTCGAATATAAGGTTCGCTGTGGGCGATAAATTTGCAAATACGTTCACCGAAGCTGGGAGAATGGGAAACACTTTAAGGTTTGGTTTTTGGTTCAATTGAGACTTAACCCTCGCCCTGGCAGGGGGGGGGGATCGATGCGACCCCCCCTAAGGTTTTTCGAAGATAGCTAGCCTATGGGGCAACCTTTTTACATATGACCTGAAAATTTCAGGTCCGGTTGACCTTGGGTCAGGTCACCAGGTCAGAAAAGCAAGTACAAGGTCACGGTCAAATTTCAATTTTCTTTTTGCACCTGTCCAACTCACAGTTTTGCACTGATTTCCTTCAAACTTTCAGGATGTGCTAAGTTCACCCGGTTGTATAACATATAGTTCGGGTTTTTTGAGGTCACTGACCTGAGGTCAGTTAGAGATCATTACGTCGTAATGTTAAGCCTATGGGAAAATACTAAATTCGGAAAATACTGGAGATATCCGCTTCGTTCTATCACTTTTGTGCCTTGAAACCACAGTACTTAACAGCAGGTCACTTGGTGCTTCTTTGTTTGGTGTACTTATCCATGGGTCAGGTCAAATGAGGTCAACTGAGGTCAAATGACGTTTTTGCCAATAACTTGGCACATAATGACGCTAGAGCTTAAACAATGGTGTCATTGTGTTCCTGGTGATCAGCAGAATCGAAGGATATGCGATATGATGCATTTTGGTTAACTTGAACTTAATTAAATAATTAAAGTTTACTTAAAAATTAAGAACAACTTTAAGTACACTTAAGCAAACTAAAAAGTATATCATTCGCGGCGCCTTGATGTGCTGAGTTCACTGGTGCTTTTTTTTTGCTCTACCTTAATTAGATCAAAGTTATAAGCGAAAACTTTTGACCTGTTTTTAGCGAAATTTTTACATTTATACCCCCCAAAACCCCCCTAAATATTGACCTAGAGCAACCAAATTTGCACAGGGGCGAGAACTCCAGGGGGCCCACCTACCTACCAAATTTGGTGCTTCTAAGTGCCATAGGAGCCAATCGCGAGGGGGGATCGCATCGAACCCCCCCCCCCCCCGCCAGGCCGTGTTAAGAAAAATGCCCTGCCATGGGGCGAGGGTTAAATATTCTCTCCCCAGACTGCTTCATGATTTGCTGATCAAGTGGATTTCATTTTTGGTTTACTCATGGGCGCAAGTAGTAAGATGAATCATTTTCAACACGAATTTCAGCTACATGTTGACCCCCCGTAAGGCTGATGCGTGTAATTCTTCTTTCAGAAACCACAAGCTACCGATCACAAACCCCAGCATCAGGCGCATACCACGGACAATTCATCTGCAAATCAAGACGTGGTATTGAAGAATAGTCGATCTAGAAGCTATAGTGCACAGAGTATTTCACTCACAATGGACATCCATGCGACACAATATCACCACTCAAAAGTAAAATTTCAAACATTATCTATCATGAAGCTGATACGCTTGTTTTGTGGCATTTCGGAGTGACACTCAGAGAAATTATTATAGTCATCAATTGACAGTACAGTCTGTCTTAAAATTACCGCACAAAGTAAGGGTAGATCCATGAAGCTGACCGATGAAGAGCCGGCTAAATTTGAGTCACCGAAGCAATTGACATCCTCGTCCATTCCCCAGATCAATTGGTTCGGTGACTTTCAAATTGCAGCAGGCCCTTCCTCGGTCAGGCTTGATGGATCCACCGTCACTTTGCGCGCTACTTACTGTACAATGCGAATGTTGGTGCATGCTTAACATTGTGTCTTCATTTGGTGATTATTCATTTGAAGATATGTGCAAAGTTACAAGTACCTAACTAGGTCAATCACGCATCCACCTGTAGTATGATGGATAATGTCATTCATCATCGAATAAAAGAAAATGTAACACATGTCTTTATAGAGCTATGATTATTGATTACATTACATACGCTTACAACATGTATATGAACTCCATTCTTCCCTGCAAGGCATACGAAAATATTGGCCATGCACAAGGCAGTGAACATTGTAGAGTTTATTTTTCCCGTTCTTCTGAATGGATGTTATTATCAGTTATCTGATGTAGTCATTTGTAATCATCTGTCATTTGTGTTGCACTGATTAAACTGAAAATTAAAGATAACGCAGGGGTATCTGTTCATACCAAAGCCAAAAAAGTATCTAAAATCGTATGCAGCATTTATAAGTGATGCCTCGCTGTAAGGCGGCAGCCGGCACTCACCTCATGACAACATGCTCACATATTTCGAAATAACGATGTTTTGCGCCTTGCGACCTTCCGTCCTCAGAGGGGAAGATTATGATTTATTTCGTCCATTGTCACTATGCTGCACATTTTGCTTCTCGAGACGAACAACTGCGATGTTGTTCGTACATGTACGACGTTATTCGATCTGCGATTACTCAGAGTTTTCTGGTGTACAGAATTAATACAAAATGTCCATTCGTCTCGGCGTTTGTTGGCACGAGCATAGAGATCTTATATACAGAGATCTTATATAGAGATCTTATGTATATAAGATCTCTATGGGCACGAGTGGATGGCTGGCTGATCAATAACTATAGTCTGTTTTTCGTATCTTCTACCTTCACTCAAAGACGATAAACTCTCTAATCACGTGCTCCAGCGAACATCTAATTAAATCAACACCGCTGCAAAGTCAATTTTTATCTCGAACGCAAGATCGAACGTCTGTCCCCTTGGCCTATCTCGTTAATCAAAATGCAATGTTCTTTGTCAAGTGAAATGCATTTGCATAAAAAGTGTAATCATGTTTTCATTCTGGCATAATTATCCCTTTCTAATTTCATTATGTTTTCAAACAACAGAAGGGCAATGGCCTTGGTCTCAGACAAGACAAAATGATCGTAACGTTTTCTTTCAACGTTTCAAAGCAAAATAAATGTGGGTTAGGTGACTGAAATAAGGCAGTGAAGAAGGAGCACGACCAACGAATATCGCCAGAATAACGAACTTACTTCCTTGGATACAAGAAAGAAAAGTGTTGAAGGTGCGGAGAAACACCGACGGTGGTGGGGTGGTCGCACAGTTCAACTCCGGCATGCTTTCAGCGCAATATAATACGAAAAATGCATACGTGGGTGTTATTGTTGTTATTACCTGCATTTGTGTATCATATCATAATATAAGCCCTAAGGCATTGGTGATTGCCAGCGGTCAAAAAGTCATGTCAGATGATAAAGATCACCAGCAGCTTTCGACAATACCCAATAGCTGCTAGAACTAAAAATGTTTCGACGGCGCTGTAGTTCAATCGGTTGACAAGGTTTGGTCAGATTTGTCCAAACATGTTGAGTTCAGGAATTTTTTAAATTTATGACCTTCAGTGGCCTTCACTATTGACCTCAGCAAAATGCGGTATATACTATATACGTATACTGCTGAAAGTAATTGTTGAGAGCTATCGATTCTTGCCCGCGTCTTCGCATCTTTCTTACTTTTCGGGATGATCGCGTGACGCGTGAGGCATATAGTAAAACTATAAGATGAAGCAAATCTGCCTGGGGACCCCCAAGCGGGCGTGGGCTAAGACAATTTTGTTATTCGTCGGTGTAAAAGTTATCGCAGCGTAAATAAAGCAAAACATAAATAAAGCATTTGAAAAAAAATATGGCAGAACATATAACACATTTAGTTTCTTTTACCCAATGAAAAGGAAGTGCAAGCTTTAAACTATTCTTTAAATGTTCTTATCAAGAGCGCTTCGCACAACGCAAGTATGTACCTACCTATGAACAGCAAAACGTCCTTGTGTATAGGTCGGTACTCAGTACCAATAAACCGTGGTGACGATAATACAAGCGATACTTTAGCTTAAAGGTTTCTTTTCCGATTTTATCTGCGCAGCGAAGGCGAACTCCAACACGAGCAACAAACTCCTGCAATGAGTGGATGGCCATGCGGTCAAGATTTGAAAACTTGACCCTAAAAACGTGCTGGAGGGGCAAAACATCTTTGAGTGAAGGTAGAAGATACGAAAAACAGACTATAGCGAGTGGACCATGCCCTTATCAACTTGCCGAACCCACAGATGCGTCGTTGCCAGCCAGATATCTGAAGGACGCCCACCTCTCGTGAGACGAGATTGTGCTGACGCAGCCAGTGCCAAAACAACTGACAAGGTCCCAAGTCCGGTAACGACCTGTATACGAGCTGTGCAGCTGCGGTTGAGATATACCCTCTGAATGTTTCCTGAATCTACTGTCGTCTCTTTCACTACTGAATATTGGCACAGCTGAAGCGAGGTTATCAAGAAGGATGCAAAAGCCAGAAATTTTACATTCGTGTAAAGCGTGCCGTCATCGCTCATTAGAAAAATCAATGGTGTTTTATTTTGTGCACGTGAGACATCTTTCGAACTGCAGCAGCCGTAATGCTATGGCATTGTAAATTCCCATGCGTAGATATGACCGATATTTTCATAGATAGGTGAGACAGCTCATGTGAATCATGTTGTGGTAGAGCTGTAAGGATTTCTAAATTTTACCACATGCCGAGATATCCCTTTAACATTAGCACGTGCATTTGGGAAATGGCTTCGGCCCGCCTCGGCTAATGTTGAAGGTATTTGGGAAACGATTCGGCCCTAGGGCTTTTTGATTTTCCCAGACAAAGTTTTACTGAATATTCTGAGCGGAAGAACCAATTTCAAAGAAGATATTTACGGATTGTGTGTTCACTAACAGCATCAGCAAAAGTAAGTGACTGCGTGTTTACATACTTTTGCTGTCAACGTAATTCAACTAAACAAGGTTATCGTTCCAATGCCAATGTATTTATTGCTGCAGAACATCAAAGATGGTCGGAAATCGGAATAATAATTATTTCTACATAATGCACGCAAAAAACGATCAATTTAAATGCGTGAAGCATCTTAACGTGCCACAATGAAACATTTGATATTGTTCCAGCTGGGATTCAAGACGCGTTTGATTCAGCGTTTCACCCAATTTTCAGTTTTCCTCACGGTTTCCTCACTCCTGCTGGACTCCATATCTTTATTCTAACTTCTGGCGCTTCATCATCTTCATCCTTAGCTTTTCCAAACCCTAAATAAGGGGAAGTAGGAATTTCATCTTTCATACTCAACGCAGCCCAATAATGGAAAACACAAAAAATAATCATGGTGACTATAAATATGAACATAGTACTAATATAATATTAGCACAATATTACGATTAAAGTGTAAAATATCAAATGAATGTGATATTAACTGTTGCGCCGGTACGGCATGTGGTAAATCTCTTCCCAACCTTGGGCTGTGAAAATGCAGTTTTATTCACCTCGGTTTTTTGCTACGGACCTCGTGCCTACCGGCACTCGGTCCTCCGCACAAAAAACTCGGTGAATAAAACGCATTTTCCCAGCCCCGGTCGGGAATATATAATCTTCATTATAGGCAGCAATTAGGCACCTTTTGGTGTTAATCCTCATGATGCTAGATTAGAAAATGGAAATCGATTGATTCGATTGCGATTTATTGAATGATTACTCACGTCTCGATTTATCAGTGGAATTTCGATACATTGTGAAAATATAGTAAATCTCAAAATGCAATTTAAAAATTATGTATTAAAGTGCAGGTATATCACATTCCTAATAATACTGACAATTGAAAAAGGTCCTTTCACTAAAAAAGTATTTAACCATGCACTTTTAAGGCTGGAGGTGCATTGCTGAGCACTTGTTTAAAAAGTAAAGATATGAGAAAAACTTTTAAGTAGGTATAGCCTGATGTTCATAGCATATTGTAAAGTTTAATTGAAATTGAGAATGATATTTCGAACACTGGGTCCTCACCAGCTTCGAATCTGGTGAAGACCCAGTGTTCGAAATATCATTCTCAATTTCATTTAAACTTTACAATATGCTATGAGCATCAGGCTATGCATAAAACTTTTTCTTATATCTATACCATGCACTTTGAGCTCTGGCACCCTACACACTGGAGAAGGCTTTTCCGTGCAGCAGGGTCTTCTCGTCATCATCAGGAGAGGAGCGGCTCAGCTGCTTTTCCAGCGCCTTCAGGACATCGGTGAACGTCAGGTTGCCCATGCTCTTGCCGAGACTGTGCATCAGGTACCTGGCGGAGCGCGGAAACAGTCAGACGATGGTATCTAGATCGACATGCCAATCGGATACCATTTTAGGGGCAGCACAAATTGGTACCGATTTTATATTCGGCAACACAAACCACGTTCAAATTGACATCCAAGTATTGGGACAGTTTCATTTCACGTAACCTATCAAGTTCCAATTTTTTTTCAAGTTTCTAAAACTTTTTGATTTTTAAAGATCGGCTTACTGTGTACTTATAGTTTTCTAACTCAGTCTTCAAATTGGTTCGGATGAAAGCAATTTGAAAAGTTTCCGTTAGCATTTGGTCGCAATACCCGGAATCAAAATAGTTCGGGTGGAAGAGAAGACATAGGTTCCAACTAACAGAAGGCGTTGAACTGCTAATAAAACCGACTCGTTTTACTTTTTTTGGTATCACAGTCAATAATAGATGAATCACTATGTAATATGTTCAAGGTTCAACTCACGTTCCACCAAATTGAACTCACCAACTGAAATATTGGACTCGTTGGGCGCCATATTGATCCCACTACCATAGAGATCACAATCAATGCCTACATCTTTTTCTTTATCGATACCGAACATATACCTATCAACTCGGTATCTAATATTTAAGCCCTTATGTTTTTTATATTTTGTTGGTTTGATGAGTCCTTATTAATTCTTATGTAAGCACTAAAAGCTATGACTTTGGTAAAAAGTAGGTATTTCTAACAAATTTGCAAAGTGTGTTTGCTTGTTTGAATATTCCAATGGTTTTGGTTGGTATTTGGCCTGGTATCGGTTTCCGAGTTATCTTTAATTGACATCATTACCCTTGCCGCCATATTGGATTTCCCGTCGCCATATTGTACTTACCAGTCTCCGTACTGGAACCGGGGGATCAGCCGGTCGACGGTGTCGCGCGTGGTCTCCGTGTTCGGTCCGAGAACTCCGCCGTGCTGACGCAGCAGACGCGCACGAGTTGACGACGAAAAGATGGTGAGAAGGCGGTACAACAGCGCTAGTCTGTGGGAATAAAGAACACGAAAGGTTAACATCGGGTCATGTTGCTGGTATGATAGACTATCATTTATTGTAGTTTTTGCTTATGGTAGTCTATAATCTATGGTATAAGTAATGTGAGAGGTGGTACTTGGGGTGGTCCTGATGGAATGGTGTCAGTCAAAATATAGCAGATCGGAAGGATTCTTAATTGAATTGCAAATGTTTGTAGTGTACAGAGATTGTGCTTGTATTTCAGAGAAAAGTAGATTTCAGTACAACTGCTCCCACAAATTCTACAAAATTTCTGTTCCTTACTTCTCAGATCCGTTTCCCATTGTTACCCACAGTCTGGACAGTTATGCCTACAAACGTAATTGTGCACTGTAAATCATAATATGGTAAAACTCCGTATCCCCTGCGCAGGTGTTCGTAATAGAGAATACCAGCTTCGAGAACCGACCTACTATCTTGTCGTTTTTGCGTGATAAACACGATACTGGCCCCTATACTGTGTTAAACAAGATCAGGACACTACTGCGATTTACAGCTCCAAGACTGTAAAAAGGCATCAGCGAACATATCTGTAAATAGTGATTTCAACCATAAACGTCGAAATCAAATGTGATCTAGCGATAAGTGTGATAGGAGGCACAGCCTGTTCTTCTGACACCGAACACATATGGAGGAATGAATACTGGTTTTCGTACTGCTGTGTACATAATGTGTAGTGTGTGCTGTGCTCAGTATACTATTTCTGTATCCATGCTATCATGCACGTAATGCGTATATACGAGCCTTGTGGAAGAACAGTAAAACTAAACATACCACAGAAGCTTGCCAAAGCCTACCAAAGAAGTTACAAAAAAAAACGCAAAAAACTTATTACGGAGCGAGCGAAGCGAGCGGAGCCTTACGTAGAACTATAACGGAAATTTCTGAGTATGAGCGGCCGGCCGCACGGTAGGCGATCGGGCCGGTCTAGCCTCGCGAAACCTCAAAGACACTTTTTTCCGAAAATTGGAAAACAACTCAGACTCAGACTCAGACTCAGACGTGTATTAAGGAAATCCACTAAAAGCGGCTATTACATCCTCTCGTCAAAAATTAAAACGGTGTTTTCAAAGTCAAGATAAAGAGAGACAAGCATCACAATCACACTCGCATACATCATAGTCAAGATAATACAAGAAACATAGATACAGACAATACCAGCACACATACACACCAGATGGTTAGCTCAACTCAGTCAGGTTGGATCCGTCAGCAGCCGCCTGAGGCGGTGCTTAAAAACAGGCACCGGGAGCCCGAGCAAATCGGGTGACAGGCGGTTGTAAAGAACCGGACCACGGCTGATGAAGCGCCTCTTGCCTGCTTCGGTTCTAGATCGGAGCACATATAGTGAGTGGTCCTGTCGGGTCACCCTAGCTTGCGCTCCTAGTGAGCTCCTAGCGGCAGCCACGGTTGACAAACCGGCGGCTAACACCTCGGGCTCACCGAAGCGCAGCAGTTTGTGCACCATGCACAGTGTGCCATGCACCACAAGGTTCTCCGCGCTGAGCCAACGCAGCTTCTCAAGCAGGTCCGACACGTGATCATACTTTTTGCGTCCGAAAATGATTTTTGCCCCATAATTTAGAGTTCTGAATGAGTGCAAGGTTCTTCTTCGAACCGTTGCCATAGACAGTGATACAGTATCGAAGCTGCGAGAGAACCAAGGCGTTGACCAGCACGGAGATGACGGACGGAGGCAGGCGCCCCCTGAGATGTGATAGGCCACTGAGAATGCCGGAACAGCGCCGGGTGACGGCAGAGACGTGAGTGTTCCAGGTGAGGTTGCGATCGAACGTCAGGCCAAGATTTTGTGCTTCCGAAACGGGAGTGATAACGTGATCGCGAAATTTTACCGTAACATTTGGGGCATTGCGCAAATTTTGAGCGCTACCTAGCAGCATCAGTTGAGTTTTCCCGGCATTGACTTTTAAGCCGTTGGCACGGAACCAGAGGTCAAGAGAAGCTAGCGTCTGTTCCATCCGGTATACTACGTTATGAATTTCTGACTTTTTTCCACTGACCAAAATTTGGGTGTCGTCTGCATATTGAACTACGACTGCATCCTCGGCGAACAAGCTAAGGTCGTTGGCAAAAATGCAATAGAGAAGAGGGCCGAGGGCGGAGCCTTGGAAAACACCGATGCTGTTGGGGAGCGGAGATGAAGTAGTTCTTCCACCCAGAGCGTCAGTGAGGCTGACACTTTGGGTGTGGCCGTGAAGATATGCCGAAAACCAAGCTGTACCAATACCATGAAGCTGCAATTTAGTCAATAATTTATCGTGGTCTATCACATCAAAACATTTGCTCAAATCCAGCAGGCAGAGAAGGGATAGCTCTCCACGGTCGGTAGCGGATAGGATGTGATCGGATATGGATATCAGCGCGGTTTCAGTCGAGTGACGAGGCCGAAAACCGTGCTGAGTGGGGGAGAGGAGATGGTTGTTGGATAGGTAACTGTAGAGCTGTTGATGTACGGCTTTCTCTACAATTTTGGATACAATAGGAACGATATAGATTGGCCGAAATTTGATGGATCTGAAGGATCACCGGTTTTGTGGATGGGGTGTACGAGGGAATGTTTCCAGGATTGAGGGACATCCGATAGAGAGATGCTGGAATTGACCAAATGCAGGAGCACCGGGCCAATCGCGTCAAAGGACATGCGGACCATGCGCGCGCAAATACCTACCATCCTCTCCGCGGGCGGCGGAGCCGCTCATGCCGAGTACGACAGCCCTCAACTCCGACAGCGACAAGGTCGTCAAGGTAAAAGCACAGGCTCCAACACGTGGCAGTCGGCACGGCAGGTCAGGTGTCTCCCCTGCATCTCTAACCTCGCCGGCGACACGCGGACCTACGCCGACAAAGAAACAGTTCAGCTGATCGGGCGTGGCGTCAGGCAGCCTGTGCCCGGCTCTCCCACTCTCGACCGCTGGCCTAATAACTTGCCACAGAGAGCCACTCCCCTCCTCGCGTAGACGGCGCTGGATATCGTGACAGCTGTCACTCCTAATAGCGGCACGTACAGCGCGGTTGAGCTCCTTGTACTCGGTGGAGCTGTGGCCGAGAGAGGCTAGCGCGGCGCGGCGGCGAGACATCAGAGAACGGGTGTCGTCACTAACGGCGGGGGCACGAACGTTCCTAATGCGCACGGTCCGCATGGGCGCATGGTAGTCAATAATCGGTAAGAAAATGCCGGTAAAAACATTCCATTTGACAGTGACGGTGGACGCTAAAAACACAGGTGTCCAATCAGTGCGTAGAAGGTCCGAGTGAAGTTGAACGAGGGAAACACGGCGCAAACAACGAGATCGAACAGTCCGCGGTGGCTGACGGTGACGTGGGATTTTTAAAACAGTACGTACAAGTTTATGAGGACTAAAATGACAGAATACTGTGCTACAACGTTTGACTAGAATGCGACTGTTCGATATAAAAATGTCAAGTAGTGAACCAGAGGTAAACGTCGGAGCTTTAACAAATTGAGTGAGCGAGTACATCGATAAAAAATCAGACAGTGTACGTTTAGCTGGGTCAGTGGGAGGCTTGAAAAAGTCACAGTTAAAATCACCGCAGACTAAAATATTGGTCGATGGATGGTCGATGGTGATTCGCTGGTACTGGGCCTCCAGGTCGGAGAAGTCGGCCTCCAGGTCGGCCACGCTGCGTCTCGGAGGGCGGTAGACGGTGCCCAGGACAAACTTGCGTCGGTGATCGGACGCACATAAGTCGACAGAAAATTCATCAAATATTACGATTAGTGTATTTGCATGGCTCAGGAGACATTTTTTTCGTAGACAAAAGTATCGTTAAAGACAGCGTTCCGTAACACTTCATAAGGGGGATAACCACAGCCGATTTTTACGCTCTTTGAATATTTTGCGTAACGATGAAATTGCTAGGTGCTGAGCATCCATTTTGCATGGAAAGTGAAATTTAGATGTTTAGACGATTCCGCCATAGAAAGCAATGAGACAAAATCAGTTCAAAATGTCTTATAATTAGGTTAACTTTTTATATTTTTTTCTACCACTGAACATTACGTTCACTGAATTAACCAAGCCCAGCAAAAAAAAGTTTTACGAGGATGAACTGAAAATAATGCTGTATCGCATGCACTATGACACTGTCTATTAGGGGAGCCAGTGAAAATTTGCAGCCACTTGCAGCCCTGGCATCCAGACACTTTTTTCTTCTAAGGGTTGGCCGTGGCTTGGTGCACCTGAGCACAAGTGGTAAATGCCCCAAAGGGTGTTTTCGCGATAGCTCAAAACACCCAGGCAATAGAGAGCTGCAACTTGGCATACCTGACCTTTGATGCACGCTGGATCTTGTGACACCAACCGCACTTTCAAGTCAGGTCAGGTCACTGACCTATGACGTCATAAATGAACCTCTGCACGATCCTCAGATGTCGCAGCCTTGCAACGCTCTCAGTGCCAGAGTAACTTTCACAGGGAGGTGAGACTTGCAGGACTTATTGTCCTTTAGAGGTCTTACAACTTTTATATATCAGATTTTTCCTAAATGTCACATAAAGTCAGGTTGGTCACGTGACCTCACCTATAAGTCAATGGGGAAATATGAAAACTGTTATTTTGGCGCCAGAAATGATATTCAATTGTCTCAAGTACATGGAATCGTTACTTCATGCACTCCTTGCAAGACCTGATGCTGCATTTTTGCATTGACCTTGCATGACGTCATTTATGACGTCACTAGAGTCATACGAGTTTTTCGTCAATAACTCCCGATCAAATTGAGCTAGAGAGTCGACAAGGTCCCCAATGGACTCCGGAAGACCTGCCGAATCGAATGATATGTGATATGACCTCCTTCGACCAACTTCGTGATTTGAAGACCTCTGACCTGACCTTGACTCGAGGTCAACACCTTACAGTGGCCTCAACTGAACAAAAAGTATACCATTCGACGCGCCTGAGCAAGGCGAACACGACGATGTCAAAATCGTGGTTCTGCGGCCATTTTTTCGAAGTTATTTACCAAAAACCAAACCCGCTGCTTGAGTCACGTTATGAAATGGAGCCTTGCCGGGCGAGGTTTACGCTGTTTCATGATATGTATAAATTGGTAGGGCATAATCGTTTGAATACAAAGTTGGTTTGGAAACAATTTTCTACGGAGGTACACACCATTTCAATGTCCTACCCAGCTCATATCGTCATAAATTTCGACCTACCCTCAAAAGTATTCATGCGTTATTCCAGCGACAATTAGGCAAATTGCAAGCTCGCCACAGAGCACAAATCCTAAAAGAGATAGTCCTTATTTAAAACATATGCTCATTGGATATTCAAGAAGGTTGCTCCTAAATTTTGTGGTCCTAGCTTCAAAAACGTGGATGTTATGAATGCCGGTAGGTTTCGCGAGGCTACACCGGCCGGATCGCCCACTGTGGGCCGGCCGGACGTGGTCCCGATTTTGCCACGCTTATATCTCAGCAACCACCTGATCGATTTACATGCGGTAATTTTTGTAGGGTAGCTTCATTCATTCTACCAAGTATTGGACTATTCCCGATGCATGTGGGTGACCCCTTATGCACGTGCCACGTGCAAAACGAAGAGGTGTCACTTTTGTAGTTGTTGCAATATCTCGGTAACTACTTGGCCGATTGCGCTGAAAGTTGGCATGCAGGTAGACAAGACACCCACTAGGCAATGCATATCCATGTGCCAAAATTGGGGTGCTGCTGCACGTGCGCACGTGCAGGGGTCGATTCCAGATCTCGAGAACGGCCGGACGGATGGCGCTCAAATTTGGTACATGGTTAGGGACCGGTTAGTAGGGTGCCGTGCAAAAGTCAGTTGGGACCCATTTTGCACGTGCGCACGTGCAGGGTGCCGCTTCCAGATCTCGAGAACGACTGGGCCGATTGTGCTCAAATTTGGCACATCGCTAGAGACCGGTTAGTAGAGTGCCGTGCACAAGTCAGCTGGAGGTACCCCCTCGAAATTTCGCACGTGCAAGGCTCACCCTCTCGTTCGCTCCGTTAGTCGCCCCAAAAGGCGTTATACTGGTATTTACTTAGTCTATCCTGGTAAAGCAGGTGTATGTATGAACGTTTATCGTGTGATAGCGTATCGAACATGTAACGGAAACTTGTGTGCACACTGCACGCCGCTCAGTGCTCAATGCATGCATTGTACATTGCACATTGCAAGATCTGCTAGAAACAATACCGGATGTGACTGATTTCCGTCTAAGGGCCGCATTTTCCTGGGCTAGTGATGCAAACTGCATACACTGTAATCTATCGGTACACACCAGGAGCGGACATCACCAGAGCCCAGTCATAGACATACATACACTCGGTCACATTCTAACAACACTTCATTCGTCGCCGGCCAAAGTGCAGTAGCGCGTAGGCAGTCATTTGCAACACGTGGGCATGACTTCAGACTTTCGGTGTCATTATGTTACATCTACTGACGTCACTAATACAAACGAAACAACGTCAGTATTCTTTAGCTGATTCATATCTTCTATGTATAAGGACATGATGTGGAGTTTGTGAATGCTATGAGTAAATGAGGTCTTTACTCCACAAGAAATCGTTTGGGTTAATTTTGCTACCGATTTCCCCGGTACACGGACACGTCACGCTGACCAAGTTTTGCAAACACAACGCGAAAGCCTCGGCCCGAACGATTTCTTGTGGAATAAGTTCTCATTCGCTTATGCTATAATAGGTTTATTATTTCCATTCCTATAATGGCGAACCTTCTTGAACCACGCCCGGTTAGCAGCCGCCATACTTTTTTCCTTTATCTGGTAGACATCGCAAAGTATGGAGATTGATTTGAAACTCTCTTGACGGGACAATGATTGATTGTTCCATATCTGACATTCGCAAGAGGCATTCCGCTTTATGTATAGTGTTAACATTGTCTAACATGGCGGGGCAGCGTTTTGATATGCAGCGAGTCAGGTGCCGACTAAATCTCTTCGAGAAAGCTTTGAAGTAGACGTTTTTTGTTATAGACTGCCTTCATTCAGTTTTTCAATAAATATAGGTAAGGTACTGTCTCAATTTAAGTAAAGCATGTAAAATAGTGATGCTGATAAACATTTTCCAAAAGGAAAGGGTAAAATACTTATCGATAAAACAACTTTTTTCAGTCCTGCTCTGCATGCCTTCTTTTAGCACAATCTTTGATGTGCCACTTCATGCTTCCCCTCACACAATGTGTCCCACATTCTGGTCTACCGCACCTCTATAGCGGCGTTAGCAGCATGTTGTCAGGTGTTTGAAGTGGAGCGCGGGCCTCTCAGCCCGGCCCGAATCGCTCCACATGTGTGCATTTCTCAACGGTCGCCCTATATTTGTCCAAGATAACGTCACTGCGGCCCGACACGTTTGTACTCTGTGACTGTAGCACCGCGGCGCGTTCAGCATACACCGGTGGCGAAAAAAAATCATACACGTGCAAGCCAGAGACTATAACCGACATGTACCTCCACATTTGTTTAAAAGAACATGATTGTTCTCTTAAATCTTACATGTATATTGTATTTGACCCCTCATCGGAGCCCGGGCCTAGGTATACCTAAGTTATGTGATAAACTCGTAAAGCGACCTATAAATCTTAACTTATTCACTCTAAAAAGTAATGTTACTTCGGTCAATATGCGATTAGGGCACACATTATTCATGTCTTTCACCCGTGCACTGGTCCATAATAAATCGTCTGAACATTTCGAGAAAGATCATCCGATAAACAATCTAGGGTCTTTTCACCACATAAGATAGTTGCAATGCTGACATAGGCACTAAGGCGAACGCTATATATGACTGATCTCTGTGGAGTGGCAGTAGGTACCTACTGCAGTGCTAAGCCTGACTAAGCAGAACGAAATTAATATAGTTGGCTGAATTTAGTACTTAGTAATTTAGTCTTGTACTGCGATGCGATTGTGTGAGACCATAGTCGAACAAAAACGTTCGAAATTCTAACAGCTCATTTGGCGTATACAAAAATAAGACGTTACTTGCTTGAGAAGCATTGCCTAAAAAAAAACGCAAAGTATTCACATCCCCTGCATCCCCTGACCTGACGTAAATAACCTGAGCAGTATTGTCTTTAAAAATAGTAATAATAAAATGCAAAATACTTGAATCCCTCACATCAGCCCAGTCAAAAATAGGTAGGCTTTTAACCCTTTTCTGATCATATTTGGCAATACGCATAAGCACAGGGGCAATTCACATCTACATTCTACTATGAACAACACTCGTAACAACGTTAAATAACACACTGATGACTGAACTAGAGATGTCAATCGGATACCAACTTTTTGGTATACCGATACCAAACCAATACCAAATTGGTATTTGGTATTTCAAGGCGCGTGCAATGTGCATTTGGTATTTTGTTGGTAGTATGAATCCTCACTAATGTAAAAGGGGCTGAGAATTTGGTAAAAAGTTGGTATTTTCCTCATTTTCCCAAGTCGGTTTGGTTTCGGTATTTTTCCATGGATATTGTTGGCATTTGGTTTCGTATCGGTATCACGATTTTCCGTAATTGACATCACTGATGACTGAACTAACCCGCTGAGAATGGAGAGGATGACCAGCCAGAACCAGAGCATGACGTAGATCTTCTCGTTGATGATGTTGAGCGCCAGCACGCAGAGTGCATCATGCTTCTGCACGGTGCCAGAGGGACCGTACTTCCAGAACTTGCACTTTGTGACACGGGGAAACACCTGGGGGAGAGAAAGTTGATGATAGTGATGGTGTTTGGGTTTTAGGAGTACCTGGATCGCACAATGATTGGGTAGATTACGAAACAAGTGACTTTTGATCGCTTGAAAACGTTTAGAGTATTTGCTAACACTATAACGTTTAGCCACAAGATATGTGTCAATGGTCAAAACCATTTTTTTTAACCACGTATAGTTTCTTGCATCAATTCCGTAGCCTTATTTCAATCGAGGAGCCTTAGGTCAGGCTGCAGACTGCTCTTTGTCACTCAGACGCCTGTACAATCCACTTCTCTTCTTTGTGAGCAGCACAAGTTGTGAGCAGCCCGGCAAGAACGTGATAAGAGCAATTAAGCGCACAAAGATACAACTGTCCGGCTTTGAAGCTTTCGAAGATCACACGTGAAAAAGGTAAGATAAGATAGCAACAGTGCAGTGCTCATTTGTTGACCGAGTACATTGATCAAGGCCAAAGTCATCTCGATCGAAACTTCTCGAACCATCAAGTAGCTTCGAAGTTTCGTGTGCATCAGGTGACGATGAAATGATTCAGACCAGACGTTCTCCTCTGAGTTGACTTTTACAAGTCACTATTGAATGCATCAAGTAAGCCTTGGTCAGTCAGATAACTTCAGTTTTTATAGGCAAGGGCGGGAAACGCTTATCGGGTTGCTGGCCTGGGGCGGTGTTTCAACGGCACGCTGCCAGCCGCTGCCAGCACACGTGGCAATTTCGGTTTCCATGGAAACATCAACAAGCCCATTGCTCCAACACTACCACAAGTGTGACGTCATTTCGCGAAATGCGCTGGCATCGGATGGCAGCGTGTCCTGCAATAGGGCTCCGGTGGCGCAGTCGGTTAGGGCGTCGACCCGCGGTGCGGGAGGTGCTGGGTTCGATTCCCGGATTTGCAGGCGTCCGTTGCTGGAGGTAACTACAAATGAAGAAAGAAAAAACTCACCGCATACATGGGATCCGTCCTGTCCTCAGGGTCCGCCCAGAGGAACCGCACCACCTTAGGGCCATACTCGCTAAACTCGCCGCCGAGAAACGCATTCGTGATGCTGATCTGCACTAGAACGTTGACGAAGCTCAGGATTTCACAGAAAATGTACTTGGCTGCCCAAATGTTGTGCGTGTGCAAGTGAAGCTCTAGATAATTCACCAACAGCCGTTCCTTGTCCTTCTTCTCGGATTCATCCAGAGACTGACTGTCGAGACCCATCAGGACTGTGTACACTTTGTCTGTCTGCACCGCTTTCCACACCCAGTGAGGGATGTAGAAGGAGATCGCCTGGATGAACAACATGTACGGCACCCAGATGTAGTAGTTGTGGTAGATGATTTCATCTTCAGGAAGCTCCGGACCGAGGCCCCAGTGAGGGACACCTCCGACGCCAACCTTCTGGTCGTAATAGCGCGGGATCGTGTAGGTCGACGTGATGTAGCAGTAGGTGTCGATGACGTTCTGCGGGATCGAGTCTTTGTCCGGCATGCACTCAATTGGGTCTCCGATGTACTGGGTCGCCGTCACCAGGATGCAGCAGCCCATGATGAAAACGAAGGTGGCGCGATAGTGAAGCTTGAACACCGAACCCTCTCCACGAGGTTTCGTGGAGAGCTTCAGGTGAGTGCTCACTGGCTTCAGGACTTCCAACATGGTGAGACCGGGGTGGCGGGTTGCGCCTTAACCACGGCGGCACAAAGAGCCAAGCTCTCGCGGTTACAGCAGTTGCAGCCTACAGTCACAGAACGCGGGAGGGCGCGTTATCGGAGCAGCGAGGTGCCTGCGCTCGGACCGACTAAAGCTTTTGGTGAGAGTCTGGGAGCAGTAAGATTGTCGTATATCTTATCGTGGCACTTGAGTGAGTGAAGCATAACCGTAGCCGCGCCGGTTCCGAAGCTCAGTCAGTAGAGCGTTGTACTCCGCGTTGTGAGAGCACGCGTTCCAGGTTACAACAGTCCGGGGTTCGAGGCGCGACGGGCGCTTGACGTTTATAGGCCTCCTGACAGACCTATGGTTGCGGTTGGTGGCAGGGCCAGGCCGTAGCCAGCCGAAGTCAGTGAGAGATCGACCATACGCGGCTATGTGCGTTCGACCCGCGCACAACGGGCGCGGGTCGACTGTGCTCTTCCGCTGGCCGTAAACGCTTATCCAACGCAGTCAGAAATCCAATTGGCGTCTATCAGGGCACCTCGCTCAGGCTCCTCTTGTAAACGTTTTCTCCAACGATCTCAGCTTATATATCAACAGCGATGAACTTTTTTTTACGAGCCTTATACTTACGAACATTTACTTATACGAACCTTTTCTTTTACGAACTTCAGACGCTACGAACCTTATCTGATACGAAGCTTAGCATACGAACAGTTGCTTACGAACATTTTCCTTTACGAACTTTATGTTAACGACCTTTGGTCCGGGAAGCGATGTCAACATCTCGTAATTCGCCGATGACACACATGTGCTGGTTACTGGATGTAAATGTGACATTGCACAACTCATTCAGCGGATGAAATCGGCTCTGTGCACTTTGTTTCTGTGGTTTGCTCAAAATCAGATGAAAGTAAATTCTAGCGAGACTCACCTGATTGTACTCGGCACTCGTCAAATGCTACTCGGTCTACTAAAATGTGTATCAATGTAAACGGTGTGATTGTAGAAGAGATTCCGTGAGTAAAAAAAAAAAGATAGGCGTAGTAATGGACAGACACTTGACTTACGAACCGCATGTCAACCAGTTGGTAGCGAAGTGTACAGTGGCTTATTGGTCGGCCTCAGTCATGCGAGACATCGTATCCCCCATGAGTGTACTACCAGCGCTCGTGGATGGACTAGTGATTTCCCTGATTCGCTATTGCATCTCAGTATACGGAAACTCTACCGCTCACTCATTGTCGCGTCTGAAGAAACTACTCAACCTTTGTGCAAGAGTGGTCTCAGGGCGGCGTAGACGTGAGCACGTAAGTGATGTACCATGGCTGAGTTGAACTGTTTACCTGCCCAGGACCTCGTATTATGCACCGCAAATTGTGTTTAATCAAAGCCGTCCTGCTCCTGACCCATGGACAGCTGAGCGGCTCCGCTGGCCTGTTTGGTACCGCGCCGAGTGTGAGATCGAGGTTGACCAGACAGGATGGCCTTCTTGTTTTGCCACGTTTCAAAGCCGAGTCTGGCAAGCGAAGGTTTGCCTATCGAGCCGCCAGCGCGTTTAATGCCATGCCGCACGACATTAGGGAGACCCGCACAGCCCCCCCCCCTTCACGAGCTCCAGAATCCCTTAACCGTGACGTCACCACGGCGGTAGAATCTCCCTTCACCCATAGCATGCATGCCAATTTCATCAGCTTTCGAGCGAGCTGAAGAAAAAACAAGGATTATGTGTCATCAAAAGTTGTACAAATGTAACAATGAGTTCGCCTCATTACGATAAATGAGGCTGAAGCTAAAAAATAGGGCTAACTATATCGAGCCAAAATCAGCAATTCAAATGACCCCTTCATTTGAACGTGAAGAATTTCCTCCGAACGACGCCTTTATTTCCCTAGTGAACCAAAATTCAAAAAAGTCAAAATTCCAACGGCGTCTGATAGCCCTGGAAAAATGTCACGAGAACCTATTTTCATTGACCTCAAGGTCACCGATGACGTCACAGGTCAGGTCAAAGTAAAAACTGTTGGCATTCTTGCTTGTTCACAATTTAGGCTCTGACCGCCGGCTGACAAGTTCGATCAGGCTCATTTTTGGTTTACGCACTCTGTGATATATGCCTTAGATACCCTGGGGGTACCGAAGTGTCACTTCAAATTGTTTTTTAAGGTCAAGGCCAGGTCATCCTAGGTCACGAAAATTGTATATCATATATCGGTCACGTGACGCACGTTTTATGGTCCATTTTACTCGTAGATTTCGAAAAAATGTCATTTGTGTCATTTGAGGTCATTTCCAGCTGAATTTACCGGAGGTCAGGTCACTTTCTGGTCAGAAAAGGTCAAATTTTGAAGATGAAATTTTGCAACAAAAAAGGTGCCTATCAGATGCAGTTTGAGCTCCGGAACACGATGGTGCCCTTTTATATTGCTGTGCGATGTCAAAAACGTACTGAAAAATGGTTTTTAGAAATATATATCTGTAAAATGTTGACAATAATGTACCTAAATAACTTGCTATTTTTAAAGATATTGGGCTAAAGCTTGCTAGAGTAGTTCATCAGTGTGTGTTTTATCACATACACTCCGGCTCTTGCCAAAAATCAAAAACTTTTTGAAAGAAATAAAAAATACATCTTTTGTAATTGTAAAAACGTATTTTTCAAAATTTTCAAAAGTTCGAAAATTTGAGATAACAGTTTGATAGCTACTTGTAATTGTAGTCCACTGATGCAAAGCAAATGGAACTAGCTTTAAACTTAGCTCTTTAGAGCGTTTGCCGTAACTCAATATTTTGCATCAAAATCGGCCGACATGACGTCACTCTGACGTCATTTACGGCCAAACTATGGTAGCTACTAGCTAGAAAGTTAAAATTTAAACACAAGGGGTCAAATTGATGCCACTGAGGGCACCGCAAGTTTCGTGTTGATCCATCAAACAGTTGAGAAGATATTGCCGAAAAACGGGAGGGGAGGGCTCTGTAGAGCCCCCCCCCTCCTCAGTCAAAGGGACACTCCCACCTTAACATTAGTTTTGAGTTGAGATAGCCAAATTGGTGGCCATGGCCTGCAAATAACGGTTTGGGCACTCACAACATCGAAAAATGCTTTAATTCGAAGATATGGAATTTCAAACTTGCAGTTTTCGGATTCTAAGGGGCTAATGCATTGGAATGCCCCCTTAGAATTTGTGACGTCAGCGGAGATCTAACGATTTTTAAATCTTAGACTAAAACCATCGTTAACACTTGGTGGTATACGCTGCTTTGCGCGCAACGTTTGCCGCACTTAAAGGCTGCCAAATTATTGCTTCCAAATAAAGTCGCTAGTAACAGGGGAGATCCCGAAAAGTAAACAAAAGTAAAAGCCTAATATCTTGAAAACCAGCGAATATTTTTCGGTGAAATTTGGTAGATATTCGTTTTCGCTCTTTCTGAACCAAGGGACATCACTTTCATGCCAATTCATTAACTTTTTGAAGGTGGGAGGGTCCCTTTAACCATGTGGCGTGTCTTTTACCGGTTTCCTGTCTTCTGCCCATATTGTTGGCGCGAGCACGTGAAAAACCAGAGATTGTCTGGATGAGCTTTAAATATATTCTGATTCTCTGATTTTATTCAACACGTCGTACTTTGGTACTTCGTCTCTGTGGCAACCGCTTCCGATGGCAATTGGCAAGTCACCATATAATAGTGCTCCAGGGACTGCATAACCCGGCAGTTGCTGGGGTATTTCGCCACCCACCGTTTGCTGGGGGGGGGCGTTAAACGCCCCCAGCCGATAACTCGAGAACCAATAGGCGCAGCGAAACGCACGAGGCGGCAAACGAAAGAACGCGACGAGACGCTTCAGATGAGTACTTTAAAGTTGAATTTTGAGGTCACAGGTCAGGTCAAGGTCAGGTCAAACACCTGAAATCGGGCTTTCAGTAGCATGGACTTCAGGACTTCGCAATGGGCGCCTCTCGTCATAAACTCTGTCAAAACGGTGCACAATCCATCATATAAGGCCTAAAAGAGTGTCAGCTCCATGCAGGGGTCAGTCAAGCATAGGTCAGGGTCAAGGTCAGGTCAACCGGGCAGGCACATATCCCCGAAAATAAAAACTGATATTCGCAGCCTGTGACACATGTTTTATGGGTAATTTGGGGCGTAGAACACGATGGTGACATTCATTTTATCATATGTGTACGTGTTTGGCTAAAAAAGTTCAATTTAAGAAATTCACGTATCATGGTCGTGAAGTAGTCACGAGAAATTGCCAAGATTCAGTTCAAGATTTTGGAAAATGCGGAACGATAATCAATAATCGAAGATAGCCATTTGCTTCTTCATGGTATTGGCAGTCTAATGGCGTTTGCGGCATGTCTATATGTCTATTCTGTGATTTTATATGATTTTTTGAACATATGCCGTTTTTGGTCGAAAACTCAGAAATCATGACGTCACTAAAACCTCGATATCTCAAAAATTTTCCGACCGATTTTTTTGAAACTTTGTCACAATAAACTTCAATCAATTCCCTACAGGTACCCAAAATTTGGCGCGCCTGCGGCGCGCCGTTTTTATGCTATGGCCCGGCGAAAAAAGTGGGGGCGTTTAACGCCCCCCCCCCAGCAACTCGCGGGTTAAAGGGACCCTCCCACCTTAACCCGCGCCCGGCTGGGGGTCCTGGATTTCCACGCGCTGCTGGGGGGGGTGTTTGAACACCCCCCCTTCTAACTCGGCTCCTGGGCCACGTAGCGATACGCGGAAGGCGGCGTTCGAAAGAGCGTCAAAAATAATGAGGAAATCACTTCGGTCAATTTTTTGGTCAGGTCAAAGGTCAGGTCACCAGAGGTCATTGAAGGCAAATTTTCGCCGATTTCCAGGTCGAATGTCGAAAATTTCCAAGAAGCCAACGCATAACTCGGGAACCAATAGAGCTACAGCGCCGCGGAAAAGCGCATTCGATAGCCCTATTAACGCCCTTTCTGAGTAATTTTCTCAGATTTGACCTAACGTCAACGGTTTTGCCTGCAGGGGGCAAAAACTGCAAAAATAGCCGATTTTTTCTGAAACAGTTTTTCTGCAATAACTTTTGACCCAAGCATTGTACGAGCTTACTTTTACCGGCATCGTGTTTCTCTCGTCAAGACGCATCGAACGAACTATAATTTGACCTTGAAAGGTCAACTTGAAAATTTGACCTCAGGTCAAGGTCATGACCTGACCGGAAAGGGTCATGTTGCATATCAGTCGATCCGTATCGTCGAGCTGAACACATCTAAGGCGTTTTCATCGCTCTAGCATGCCTCTATCAAAAGTTATTTGCGAAAAACTGTTAGATACCATTCGTGACCTAAGATGACCTCAGGGCATAAACAGGGGTCACAGACACCATTTTCATGTTCAGTGTGTCTAAACCACTTGTAATTCAGTGTTTGGGAGTGTTTATAATGTCTTTCGTCCAAAACAGGCGCATTTCAATTTTCTCCCATTGACTTATAATGGTGAGGTCGCAAAATTGACCTGACCTTAGGTCATCGATATCAAAATTCTGAGATATACATTTTGTACATGCTAATGCTCTTAGCAATCGCTGAAAGTTTCAAAGCGATCGGTCACTCGGTGTAGCTATGACAGACATTGAAACTTTTTATGAGGTGAGGTCACTTCGAGTGACCTGGTGACCTGACCTTGAATGACCTTGGTCTGAAATTTTCACAACATGTGTAGAATTGATGTATGATAAGGTGTACCAAAAACGGCGGCGCTCCGCGCCGCCGTTTTTGAGATATTCGCGAAAAACCACAGGGGGGGGGGGTGTTCAAACACCCCCCCCAGCAGGGCGCGGGTTAACCCTCGCCCGCACATGCCATTTTCCCATCCTAGAACGCACATGGGGGGGGGGGGGGGTGGTTGCCACCCCCCCGCGTCATTTCGTTCCTGTTGGAGATAGAGCTTAGCAGTAAAGACCAAAAAGATTCTTTGGGAAGAGACGAATCCAATGATACCCAGTTTTACCTTCTCAGGTCAGTCATTGACCTTCCAGGTCAGGTCAAACTAAAAAATGTTGCTGTTTTGGGTCACCGTTGGATATCAAGTGCGCTGCTTATCAAATACCGATGACGATGCTGTTTTCTGGTGCCAAGCCAGCTAGAACCTCTTTGTCACACTATCCGACCAGAATTTTGCTGCTGAGGTCATTTCAGGTCAAGTTAGGTCAAGGTCAATTATATGTGTTTGTATGTCTGTGTGTGTCTGTGTGTATACTGATGAATGAACCGATTGTTTTTGGGTCCATATCACATGAAATCATGATCTGAGAAGCTTTTACCAAAAATGCAGTCAAAAAACTTCACAAAAAGTAAATTCAGCTTGCCTAAAACGCAATTATCTTAGATGACCTAGGTTGACCTTGACCCTGACCTTGACCCCTGTATATCGTCGAACAACATGTTCCATGATAGGTGGGAGGTAAGACTGGCAAAAAAGGCCGAAATCAGGGTGTCAGAAGCTCACAAGGCCCATGGCAAACGCAAGATGTTGAGAATTGGCCATTTGGGTCATGACATGACCTGAAAAACTAGGTCATATCTCCGAAACCAAAAGTCACAGAAACTTGAAATTTTCAGTGGACATTAAGAAAGGATAGACGAGCAGCTATACGAAAAATCAGCCTTCTAGCTCTAAAAATGTTGAGTGCAGAGCAGAAAGACTGCCTGGGGGGGCGAGGGTTAACATTAGATTTGAGTTGAGATAGCCAAAATGGGGTCCCTGGCTCACAATTACCGGTTTCGGCACTCACAACATCGAGAAATGCCTTAAATCGGAAATATTGAATTTCAAAATTGCAGCATTTCGATTCAGAGGGGCTAATGCATAGGAATACCCCTCTGAATGTGTGACGTCAGCGCAGATATCTAACGATTTTTAAATGTTTGACTAAAACGTTTTGTAGCACGCGGTGGTATATGCTGCTTTGCGCGCAACAAGTGCCGCACTTTCAGCTGCCAAACTATTGCTCCCAAATAAAGTCGCTAGGAACAGCGGTGATCCCAAAAAGTAAACAAAAGTAAAAGTAAAAGTAAAGTAAAAGTAAAAGTCTAATATCTTGAAAACCGGTGCATATTTTTCGGTGAAATTAGGTAGATATTCGTTTTCGCTCTTTCTGAACCGAGCGACATCACTTTCATGCCAATTCATACCTAAACTTTTTTGAAGGTGGGAGGGTCCCTTTAACCCTCGCCCGTATAGGGGGAGGGGTCGAACGGGCCCCCTCGGTTTTTCCCAAGGAAGTAGTAAATAGTAACCCGCGTAAAAAGCGGTGGATCGCGACAAAACTTTTAGTGCCCTCGAGTCACACAATTTTACATATACTCTGAAAACTTCATGACTCTGACTCAAATGACCTTTGACCTGTAACCTATTTCTTGATGCCATGTTTGGCCGGAATCGCGATTCAGCGTATATCGGCTCAATTAGCCGCGCGTTTGCAGTCTTTTGGCGCGGTTTCAAGCGTACAAACATGTGGACGGTTGTTCCCATGCATTAGGGTGGGTGTCAATGTCACCCGAAGGCCAGGTCAGGTCATTGACCTTACCTTTGATGACTTCGGTTCACTTTCGAGTTGTACATACGTTACTAGGCTACTTTTTGGAGCTGCATTCGAATTTGGCAACCATTTGAACATTTACAAAGCAGTTTTGGTGCCTTCGCAACATGCTACGAAGCTGTCAGAGGCGATTGACACCTACTACGAATGCCCGGCAGGACCTCTACTGATTGACCTGACCTGACCTGACCTGACCCGACCTGGCCTAAATGCATGAAGACATCGTCTGTGACCAAAACTAACATGATATGCGTGCGTGATATGCATGATAGCATGCGTGAATGTGATCAGCACCCCGAAAAACCTTATAGCAGCCATACTTCACGACTTTCTAACAGGTCCCAATTTTCCCGATTTTTGCGTCATTGACCCGTGTCACCTGACCTGGAAGGTCAAACGATGACCTAGGACCTTAAAATTGGGTATCATCGGCTTCCTCTCGTGACGAGCAGCATGCTCGTTTTTTTTGCGAAGCTCTAGCTCGATCATGGGAGCCAAATGCGACGGCGTTCGAACCAACCACCCCCCCCCCCCACCCACCCTTGTGTCGTCGGAGGACGCAAAAATAGCAAAATATCACCCCAAAGCGGTGCAATTTCGGAATCAGCGCATCGAGGAGGTCCTGTACACATATTTTCAGCCAAATCGAAAGACCCATCTGTTTCCCGTTAAAATGTTGTTTGGCCGTTAACTCGTTCACAGTGCAAAATACCACCCCAGAGAGGTATCTACATTTTCGGAATCAGCCCATCAAGGAGGCCCTGTATACCAATTTTCAGTTAAATCGAAAGACCCCGCTGTTTCCCGTTAACCCGCGCCCGGCTGGGGGTCCTGGATTTCCACGCCCTGCTAGGGGGGAGGGAGGGGCTGTTTGAACACCCCCCCCCACACACACACTTCTAAGTTCTAACTCGGCTCCGGGGCCACGTAGCGATACGCGGAAGGCGGCGTTCGAAAGAGCGTCATGATTGAAGGAAGAAATCACTTCGGTCACTTTTTTCATCAGATCAAACGTCAGGTCACCAGTGGTCATTGAAGGCCAAAATTCGCCAATTTGTAGGTCAGACGTCGACAATTTTCAGCGAATCGACGCACAGCTCGGAAACTAATAAGGCTACAGCGCCATTGAAAAGCTCATTTGATAGCCCTATTAACGGTCTTTCTGAGAAATTGTCTCGAATTTGACCTACCGTCAATGGTTTTGCCTGCAGGGGGAAAAACTGCAAAAATAGCTGATTTTTTTCGGAAACGGTTTTTCTGCAATAAGTTCTGACTCAAACCTTGCAAGAAATTTCTTTTAACAGCATCGTGTTCCTCTCGTCTAGACGCGTCGAATGAATGATCACTTGACCTTGAAAAGTCAACTTGAAAATTTGACCTCAGGTCAAGGTCATGACCTGACCGGTAAGGGTCAAGTTGCATATTCATCGGTCCATATCGCTGAGCCAAACACAACTAAGGACTAAGGTGTTTTCATCGCTCTAGCATGTCTATCAAAAGTTATTCGCGAAAAACAGTCAGATACCATTGGTGACCTGAGATGACCTCAGGGGCATAAAAAGGGTGTCATTTTCATGGTCAGTGTGTCAAATCTACCAGTAATGCAGTGTTGTGTTTATAATGACTTCCGTCTAAAAACGCGACTTTCCATTTTCTCCCATTGACTTGGGCATAATGGGGAGGTCACAAAAATGACCTAGCCTTAGGTCATCGATATCAAAATTCTAAGATATACATTTTGTACATAATATTGCTCTTATCAATCTCTGAAAGTTTCAAAGCAATCGGTCACGTCACTCGGTGTAGCTTTGGCAGACATTGCAACTTTTTATGTAGTGAGGTCACTTGACCTGATGTGGTGACCTGACCTTAAGTGACCTGGGTCTGAAATTTTCACAACATATGTAGAAAAGAAGTATTGTATTTAGAGCCTTGGATGTATGATAAGGCCTGTACCAAAAACGGCGGCGGTTTTGTGATATTTGCGAAAAACCGTAGGGGAGGGGTGTTCAAACACCCCCACCCCTCCAGCGCAGGGCGCGGGTTAAAATGTTAATTTGCCATTAACTCGTTAACGGTGCAAAATACCACCCGAAAAAGGCACATTTTCGGAATCAGCGCATCGAGAAGGCCCTGAACCTATACCAATTTCGAGCTAAATTGCACCCCGAAATACGCTGCTGTGAGGCTGATATTCGTCGATATTCGTTGCTGCTTTTTTTTTTGAATTGACATTTTAGTCATTCTGCGCCTCGAACGTAACAACCACTTCTAAGATGTCGACAAGAGTCACAAATTCTGTAGCATGAGTTTTTACGTTAAAGAGTTCAGTGGTTTACATTTAAATTTGATCCAATTTTATGCATGGTTTTAAAACAAAACAAAGTCGCCGGGGGCACCGGGAAATGTTCTCTATTCCCTATTCCACGTTGCATTACTTTTGCAGGGAAGAGCGCGGTCGGGGGTTACTTGCTTTTTATTGATAGTAGAAAGTCTCAGATCTTTCATCTAAGGAACTTATCGTATTCTGCGGTAGGTAAGAAATAGGAGGTAGGAGGAGTCAAGTAATCTTGGGGCTAGGTGGAGCTCCAGAATGCATGGAATTTAATTGAATAATTGATTGCCAATTTCAATAATAGGTATTGGATTTCTGCTTAGTCTTCTGCCTCTTTTTCTGCTTTCTCTGCTTGTGCTTGAGTAAGATTGTTATTTGCTATTATCTGTTAAAGGTAGTGTGCATTGTGGCCCAGCCATCTTAGGTCATTTTGTTGAATGGTGTGTGGCTGTTTTCTCTGTCGATTCCTCAATATCAGTTGGGGAAACTACGAGGCGAAAATCCAAAAAATGATTGGTCTATAAATGGACTTTTGATGACTTTTGATGGACTTTTGATGACTTTTGATGACTGGGCATAATTGCAGCCAAGGGTGAAAAACTAAGGTTGAAAAACGGTATAACTAGCTGGTACTTGCGTATCACGTCCACTTAATCGGAGAGAAAAGACTTCCATTTTCCACGAATTAGCGTGATTTTATTAAATTCGGCGAATTGACTCGAAAATGGCGATAGGAAAACGGCTTTTCTGCAGTTTCTGAGTGTCACCAATCAGCTGGCCATTCAAGAAATGGATTGGTGTTTTTGAAGGAAAATTGTTAAAAGTTTCCCCAACTGATATAATATGAGCCCAGAGCTACAAAGTAATGTTATAGGAGCCAGCAGGTATCCCAGGTGCTACCGCCCATTTGCGAAATATTACTAGATTTGCCATTTCTTTAGATCTTTCCTTTCTTCCTACTTCTTTAGCTAGAAAAAAATCACCATTACCTTCAATGGAGTTTTTTTTTAACTGGTGCACAGTGTCAAAGCTCTTGATGTCATCCTAGATTCTGAACTTTATATCAGCAAGTCAACCATGTTCAGTTATGTCCTCTTTTCAGTATCCTAAAATTTGTCGATTTGGGTGGGAAACAACATCCAAATTATGATCATTTTCCACTCATTTCAAATCTTCGAGAGCGGTTTTCCACTCCCAACCTAAGAAACAAGGAGTATCTGCGTGCATGGTCATAAACATCATAATGATACATGTAATACGAGCTACATTCTACCACATGTGCTTGGTGATGCATGCTATCAATCCGTTTGCCCTTCATTCCTACCACTCCCACCTGTTTTTAGCTTTACATGACTGGCAATTTTCCATTCTCAGCTCCGTGGTACCTGAATAATTTACCGCTCTGACACCCAAACCAAAATATAATTCTGGGACACTGCCTCTTTTTGCCATAGGCGCGGGAGCTGGGGGGGGGCAGTGGGGGCAGCTTGCCCCCCCCAACTCTGGGGCCGTGGGGGCGGTGCCCCCACGACAGCTTTGAGATAGAATTCCACACTCTTTTTTGCAAATGTTTTCTTTTTTGTTGAAAAAGCCGAGGGGTGAAAAATAAGTGGCCCAAAACCGGTGAGAAAACTAGATTTGGGGGTACCCTAGGTTGATCTCTATTATGGTGTGCCCCCCCCCCCCCCCAGTCGGAAAGTAGTTCCCGATCCCGCGCCCCTGCTTTTTGCACCCTCAAAAAACTGGATAAATAGGCAAAATAAAAACATGTACGGAAAGAACACATCATTATAAGCTAAATAAGTGAGATCACAGGGGGGGAGGGAGCGGCACCTGCCCCCCTCCCTCGGCCGGCGAGGGTTAATTGACGGAAAATTAACGGACCTGAGCGCCTCAAATCTCTCGTGTTGTACCGGGCTGATGTACCAGAGTGACAAATGCGTGCCACTTCCTTTGGTCAGTTAGAGACATGTCGCTGTATATATTTGAGTCGACCAGAATACTGTGCCCGTGCGTGCCGTACGAATGTGGAACACTCTACATAGATCGTAACATTCGAGAGAATACCAATTGGCGGTCTTTCGAAAATTGTGTCAAGTGTGTACCATGCAATAGCCATCTAGTATGCGCGGGCCCTTTTTCAGTGCTTGGAGTGTTAAGAATGACTTGCGTCCAAAACTTGAATAGCTCTCGAGATATAAGTTTATCAAAAGTGTTACATACCGGGCTAGGTTGGGCCGGGCCAGGCCGCTCATACTGAGATTTTCCCGTTAAAAACTGATGTTTTTCCGTTCCATAAAAATTGAAGACTTTCGCTCGCTCTCTCGTAACCAGCTGACTCCAATTCTCCATATTACAGACAGCTCACTAAAGATGGCCCCAAGAAAGCCACTTCTTCTTCTTTTCGATGTGGATGGAACCTTAACCAAGGCACGACAGGTAAGTTTTGTACGAGCATGCCGAACATCCATTAACCCGCGCCCCGCGGCTGGGGGTCCTTGATTCCCACGCCCTGATGTGTGTGTGTGTGTGTGGGGGGGGGGGGTGTTTGAACACTCGACCCTTCTAACACGCCCTTCTAACTCGACTCCTGGGCCACGTAGCGACACGGGAAGGCGGCGCTGGAAAGCGGGTTAGAAATTATGACGAAATAGCCACTTTTTGGCCACTTTTTTTTTAGTCAGGTCAAAATTCAGGTTACTAGGGGTCATTGAAGGCCGCAAAATTAACCTGATATGCCGATATGCAAATAGGTCACCGATATGCAAATTCTGAGTTATACATTTTGTACATACTATTGCTCTTATCCATCGCTAAAGTTTCAAAGTGATTGGTCATTCGATGTAGCTATGACGGACATTGCAAATTTTTATGAGGTGCGGTCACTTGAAGTGACCTGGTGACCTGACCTTGCTTGAGCTTGGTCTAACTCTTTCACAACATGAGTAGAATTGATATATGATAACGTGTGCAAAAAACGGTGGCGCTCCGCGCCGCCATTTTTGAGATATTTTCGAAAAACTGCAGGGGGGGGGGGGTGTTCACCCCTCCTAGCAGGGCGCAGATCAAAACAATTGTCTACTGACACATACATACCTGCATCCCACTCATTCAAATGCCTGTTGTTTAATTACCCTTGAAACTGTTCAATTGTTTATTGTGAGTCACTTTTATGCTTAGTTTTTGGGACGCATAGGGGATTGTTTCAGGCAAATTGTAACTCACCTCTTACGTGAACTTGACTATCGTGACATGGGCATTGTGATGTCCTGAGTCGGACCTGGATTCATAGTTGGTGTCGGTTTTTGTAACCCAGAGTCGTAGAGGGAGTCGCCAAAAACTAATCTTACTACGCAGCCGTGCCCAGGTCAAAAGAAATTAGGCCATATTTCGCTAGTTTTATTAAGTTAAATAATACGCTGACTTCTGGCTGCCAACACTCATTCACATATCTCTGCAGATACTGAGAGTAATGGCAGATGGACATTAAACGATAAATCACACAGGCAACTATTGTCTACCCTAGTTATGTGCGGAACTGAGGATAAGCTTCGACATGTGCATCTAAATCCTAAATACCAAATCACATACAAACGTTGTGGGCTCCGCATACGCTCACACAAAGACTGAGATACAACTGAGATGTAACATCTGAGATACAATATTTCTCTTTTCTCTCAAATAGAAGTGCCAGCTGTTACGGTGGCTTACTTCCAGTTGAATCGCATTTGACTTGTGCTCAAACAGGAATGCTTCACAGGAGACTTCCTAAAGGCGCATAAATCATTCGCATAACCTACCCACGTTTCTGGTTAGGATCCCCCTAGTAAGGATGGCGCATCTTGATATCATTGCAAATGGCAACACACACACACATACAAACCGGACGCAATCATCGCGAATGTACGGTATACAGTGTACGTCACTGCTACCGTCGTGTTCTCTAGCTCTCGCTTCACTTTTGGGCAGGCGTTCCCGCCGTGGGTGGTGGCTTCGAATTCGGTTTCACTGCATCCTTCCCAGTGCTGGTCTCCACTTTCGCTTGTTCCCGCACTTCTGACTTCACGGTCTTCTCTGTGATACTGGATTCAACTTTGCCTTCAGTCGGCATCTCAGACTGTGGCTGTCCTGAGTGGCCTGACGGCTTGGTCTCCTGTTTGGACAAGGGTTTCTGACTTTGATCTGGCGATTTTATCTCTGAAGACTTTTCCTTCTTGTTCTCTGTAGGTTTTTGTGGTTGGGCCTTCGACCCCTGACGCTCTTTGCGGTGTTCCTCAAGTTGTTCCAGGTTCTTCTGCTGCTTCTCACTTTTATGCTGAGGCTGCGGAACCTTTTCCGCATCCTGTTTCTTTTGCGTTTGCTGGACATTTTCTTTGCCCGGCTGCGGCTGCTGATCTTGCTGCTCTGGTGGCTGAGCTTTCTGGAGCTCCTGCTTGGGCTCGTGGACCTCTTCCACCTCTTGTCGATCTTGTTCGAGTTTCTCAACATCAGTCTGCGATGGTTGGACTTTCTCTTCATCCTGATCGAGCTGTTCAGTCTTGTGTCCACTCTGCTGTAGCAGCGGCTCCTGCTGCTGCTGTTCTTTTATCGACTGTTCCGCTTGTCCTCCCTCCGCTGCCACAGACGCAGGTCGTTCCGTCTCCCTCTCCGTTCTCTGAATGCACTCACCCCTCGGGCTGATAATCTCTATGATCTCCGTCACCGTCTCTGTGGAACCCGTCTCCGCAGCTCCTCTGCGAAGGAACGACGGACTTCCGCGCGACTGGGGGCTTCCCTGAGACAGCTTTCGGGTGACGGTCGGACTGCCGCGGGTGTGACCCATGGCGGGCTGAGAGAACTTGCGACTGATGGCGGGACTGCCTCCTGATTGGGGACGAGAGAGACTGCCGGAGCCGGAGCTGTCTTCGGCAGGAGTCGGCGGGGAGGCGGGCAGCGTCAGGTCCGAGTCTTTCATCTGGGGACAGAAGAGGGTTGGGGTAGTATTGGGAAAGAATATATAATTTTTAAGAATGTACAGGAGCATGCTATCGCCTACCTTTGCTGCGTATTTGCGTTATGGTTCCATTGCTATTATTTGATTTAGCGGGCTGTGAAGTCCCATGCCAACTGCCATATTTGTCACAGTGATTATCAGCGCTGATTTTTATTATGTAGTATCCGGCTGCTTACTGAGCTACATACAACAAACAACTGAGCTACAACAAACACTTCGTATACCCTGTGAGCGTCTTCCTTGCGAATATGAGAGCAGAAACCACTAACTTTTTTATTTTTCTCCCTGAAAGATACCAGCTGCTTGCCCAGAATCCTTCGCCGATATACACGGAATACACCCAGCCTCTATAGCACACCGGGTGCCGGTATTGGCCACCTCACCTGTCTGTAAGACGTCGGTAGCTGGTAGCGGTGCGAGCCGCTCCCTCTGTCAGTGCTGCTGAGCACCCTTTCCAGCTGTCGGGGCAGCAGGGTCATGCCGTCGTCTCCCAGCACTCCGCCGAGGGAGTCCCGGTCCAGACCGACGTCCGGCCGGCGCTCCAGACGCCACATCTGTCAGAAACGGACACGGAATGTCGCTGGAATCCTGACGTGTTGGAAATACACTCAATAAGGGAATTATAATGTCCCTAACATGAGTGGCATTTCGGTTGTCGTCTACGACTTGTTGTAATGTGGGATATGCCATAAGGCAATGGCTCTCTGAATGCATAGGCGTAGGAACGTTTTCGAAAGTGGGGGGGCCAAGGTCCCAGAGGTCCAAAACCTAACCTACCCCCAAAATCCGATTTCTCCTCGGATTTCGGCCACTTTGTTTTCGCAAACATGATCAGAGATAAAAAAAAATCGAGACAAAAACAAAAACAAAATTGGTTAAAATTTCAGGGAGACTCCCGTCCATAAACTCAAACTGATGGACGCGTTCCCCTGTCCTCCGCAGCCGTTGGCACCCATGCAAATTCCAGAGGCATCCAGCAACTTTTTTCATTACGAGCAAGCGTGAAACGTGCAAAGCGAGTCTTTTCAATATACCTATAAAAATCAACATGAACGGCCCAGCTAGGCTCAGCCAGACCTATAACGTTTTTAAGAGGTTTTATATAAGCGACCACTGCAACTGGGCTGATTGACTATCAGAGGCCGGTGTGGGACTTTTAGAGGTCGGTCTGGGCCATCAGAGGCCAGTTTAACCCTCGCCGGACCGGACCTATAGGTTTTCTACATACGCGCCGGCCGAGGGGGCGGGGGGCGGGTACGACCCCCCTCGCCGTTGCAACCCAGGTTGAGCTAGCGCGTCGCGGAAAAACGAGCGTGTGCGCTGTTACAAGACGCAGAGATCGATACCCGATTTTAAGGTTCTAGGTCAACCGGTGACCTCTGAGGTCAGGTCAAGTGCCTCAAGGCACGGTTCCGTTTTTAGTGAATAACTTCGCAAAAAACGGCCGCAGAGCCGCGATTTTGCCAGCATCGTGTTCGCCTCTCTCAGGCGCGTCGAATGATGTACTTTTTGTTTGGGTGAGGTAAACTGAGGGTGTTGACCACGGGTCACGGTCAGGTCAGCGCCCCCAGGTCACGAAATTGGTCGAAGGAGGTCATGTCGCATATCATTCGATTCGGCAGATCTTCCTGAGTCCATTGATGGCTTTCTCGACTCGCTAGCTCAATTTGATCGGTAGTTATTGACGACAAACTTATATGACCCTTATAACTTCATAAATGACGTCGCGCAAGGTCAACATTGCAAAAGTGACGCATCGAACCTTGCAAGGAGTGCATGAAAGATTCAGTGTGCTTGAGCTAGTTGAAGATCGTTTACGGCGCCAGAAAAAGTTTTCAGTTTATCCCCATTGACTTATACCTAATGGTGAGGTCACGAAAATGACCTTAGGAAAAATCCGAGATGTACAGCCCACCGCTAAAGTAATGTAGGGTTTTACCAATCTCAACGATTGGCTTTGACTGACGATTGTTTAATGCGGAGTGATCGAAAAGAAGATGTCAATAGCTAAAATTGCAGCTGCAAGGGTGACGATACATATAAGCTACATTCAAAGTTTCATTGTAGTCTGGCTAATCGTTCCTAAGCTTCAGAAGCAGAACATACCCATGACTGAAACCCCACATTACTTCTGCTGTGGACTGTACAAGTTGTGAGACTCCTAATGGGTACTAGGTCCTCCAAGGTTCATTTCCCTGTGAAATCTCCTCTGGCAGTGAGGGCGTTGCGAAGTTGCGACATCTGAAGACCGTGCAGAGGTTCACTTATGACCTCATGGGTCAGTGACCTGATCTGACCCGAAAATGCGGTTGGTGTCAAAAGATCCGGCTTGATTCAAAGGTCAGGTATGCAAAGCTTCAGCTCTCTATCACCGGCGTGTTCGGAGCTATCGCGAAAAAAAAACTATGGAGGGGCGGCACCCGCCCCCCCCCCCCATCGGCCGGTGAGGGTTGAGGCCCTCAGAGACCAGTACAGGGCCTGCAAAGGGCAGGATGAGACATTTAGATGCCGACTTGGGCCATCAGAGGCTAATGTGGACCCTTACAGGCCAGCATGGGCCCTCAGAGGTCAGTGTGGGACCCTAAAATGCCGGCATGGGCCGGTGTTGGACCCCAGAGGCCAGCAGAAGGCCCTCAAAAACCAAGATGGGCCTCAGAGGCCAGCATCGGGTCTTCAGAATCCAGTGCAAGGCCCTCAGAGGCTAAGGCGGGTCCTTACAGGCCAGCATGGGCCCTTCGAGGTCAGTGTGGGGCCGTAACAGACCGGCATGGGCGGGACCTGGGACCTAGAGACCAGCGGAAGGCCCTCATAGACCAAAATGGGCCCTCAGAGGCCGATGCGGACCCTTAGAGACCGGCATAGGATCTTCAGAATCCAGTGCGGGGCCCTTAGAGGTCAATGTGGGACCCTAAAATACCAGCATGGGCCGGTGTTGGACCCCAGAGACCAGCAGAAGACCCTCAAAAACAAAGATGGGCCTCAGAGGCGGGCATCAGGTCTTCAGAATCCCGTACAATGCCCTCATAGGCTAATGACGGGTCCTTACAGGCCAGCATGGGCCCTTAGAGGTCAGTGTGGGGCCCTAAAAGACCGGCATGGGCCGGCGTTGGATCTCTAAGGCCAAGATGGACCCTCAGAGGCCGATGCGGACCTTAGAGGCCGGCATCGGGTCTTCAGAAATCAGAATTCAGTGCAGGACCCTCAGAGGCACCTAAAGGTTACTCTTGGGACCCCAGAGACAAAAATGAGGCCATCAGAGGCCGGTGTGAGGCCCTCAGACGCCGACTGGGCCCTTGAGGCCGGTTTAGGGGCCCTCAAATGAGGTCAATGTGGGTTCTCAGCGGTCAATGTCGGCGCTTGACCGCCACTGAAGTGCCCTCCAAGATCAGTGTAGGACCCTCAAAGACTGGCTTGGGAGCTGTTAATAGCTAGCGTGGGATTCTTGAGCCTCGTGACAATCGAATAAGGGCCAGAGCCCCAAACGCCCATGGGGGCCCATTGGTTGTTTGGGGAGGGGGGCAAATGATATGATGGCCCCCTGATTAGCCTTTGGAGGGGGAAGGGCATGGCCCTGATCCCCCCTCTGCGACCGCCACTGCACTGAAAGTGGAAGGGAAGGGGCAGATACAGACATTGCTGGCCCCCAGCCTGTTTGAGCCGAGGCGGGGGCATGGTCACCCTGGCCCCCAGCTAGTACGCCTTTGACGAACTATGCCGACCCAAGCAGATCCGGTCAAGCGTTGGTCGTTTGTATACGCATTCTCCTGCACCGTGCTAGTATTGTCTTATACCTTTTCAGTGCTCGCTGTCCCGTGCCTCGTATTCAACAAAATGCTGTCACTAGGACCCACAGTCTTGTCTCTGATATGGTTTCCTTCATTGAGTGAAGGAAATTGCGGTCAATAACGCTGTAGAAACAAAAGGGAATCTTCATTAAAGGGCAAGCTGAATTGTTGTCAAGTTACCGGGTGGTAGCACTGGTACCTAGGTACAGACAGACACTTAAGTCAGCAAAAAGTGGGGGGGCCAGTTAACATTGCTGGCCCCCCCACCTCCGAAAGTGGGGGGGGGCATGGCCCCCCCGGCCCCCCTGTTCCTACGCCTATGTCTGAATGTGTTTGAATTGCTAGAAACCAAATGAGCACCTGAAACTAGTTGATGGTATTGAAGAAAAGCTAACGTGATTTAAACTGCAATGAAACGCTGCAATCGTGCTAGAAAAAGAGATGAAGTTCCCATTTTTTCCAAAATGCAAGTCGAAGTTCTCCGTTACCTGCTGCTGAAGGCGTCCTCTCTCCCGATTGGCAATAGTCAGCTGATTCTCGGTAGCCGTCAGCTGTTGGCGCATTATCGCCATCTCCCGACGGAGGCGGTCCTGGCTTGGATTGGTCTGCACCGCGGGCTGTCAACCAATCAGCGTTCGAGAGTCGGATCAAGGCCACTAGCTGCACCAATGAGAACGGCGGACAGCCAACATTCTACAATCCATGACAGGTCTACGACTAACTAGCATTTTACAACGCGTAATATAAACAATTTGTTTGCATTTTTGGACCACGCGATTGTGTTGAAAGAGCTGTTGAGGTCTCGATGCGTTCTATTGTGCCTTTCTCACTGTTAACGACGGAAATGTGCGTCAGTCCTTGATTCAGCGATGTCAGCCATCGCAGAACTCACCACCTGGATCCGTTTCTGGAGAGCCTCTAGTTCGCGCTGGTGTCGCGAGGCGGCGCTGTCGGCCTCCGTTTTGGCCTGGATTGCCGCCTTCCGTTGCTGGGACACGGCCAGTTGCAGTTCTTGCTCTTTCCGCTGGTGGCGCTCGCGTTCATCCTCCAACTGAGGACGAATGAGAAATGAGGGGGACGGATAAGTCATGATGGAGTGTGAATAAGTCATGGATTCATTTTTCCAGCTTGGAGAGTGGTTAGTGATACGGACTGGACGCTAATACAACAGCACCGGCGAAATCAATGCGACCGCCGACCACGATACTACCTAATCTTTCTAATGCTCTTATCTTTGAGTGGGTATCGTTTGATTTTGTGTGGTGGCTCGATCAGACAAGATCTTAGCAATGTATATTGTATAACCCGCAAGAAGGTGCAGCATTGCAGCTTGCCAATGCTCCCGTATGCTGCATTCCTCTTTGCTTTCGGCTAGGTACCAAAAGGCCAATAATGCAATTATGCAACCATAGGCAAGCGTTAGGGAGCGATGCAGTCGAGCACCCCAGAACCCCAGTCACCCCTATCCCCTCCATTACCTCCGCGATACGCTGCTGCTGACGGTCCAGCTGCTGCTGTAGCTTGTCGAAGGTGTCCCTGACGGCCTTCTCAGCCTGCTCGCTGGCTGCCACCAGACGACGCTCGTGTTCCATCTGGGTCCGGTCGGCCTGGCGGTCCTTCTCCTCCAGCTCCCTGCGGGTGTACAGGGGGGGGGGGATGTAGAGGGGGATGTAGGGGGAGACGCTTAGGTCGCGTTGGATGATTTATATTGGGCAAAGGCTGTGTGTAGTGTGCTTTCGTTACAGGCTGGGCAGAAGTGGAAGAAGCCTATCTTATCATTCACGATCACGACTTACAGAGAGCCATAATTATGGTTGATATTGTTTGGACAATAGATACTGGCCATGGCACATGTTTTAAGCCGTTAACATTGCCCTATGATCCTGGACAACAGGATGATACCTAATAAGCTAGTTATGCATGCAATAATTTGTTATTCTGTTTGACGCAGATTTCCTATAACCACTTGGTCGCATAGAACTCGTATCACACTCTGTAGGTAGCATAGTCTCAGTAACTCAGCTCCGTACCTCCGAAGTCTGGCGACTGTCGAGTCCGCCTCAGACTGAGCCGAGCGCGCCTGATCGGCCTTCTGCTGGGCGGCGACCGCCTTCTGCTCGGCCTTTTCCGCCTGTCGTCTCAGCTCCTCTAGCTCCGTCTGCAATGGAACATTGGCATCGCGGGGTTTCACTTACATCATGTTGTTAACATCGCTTTGCGGCATGCTCTGCAATTCCTTACATCTGCTGTTGTTTCTGAAGGATGCTGAAGCATTATGACTGCACCATTTGAGACTATATTCAACCATATTTTAACACCCTGTCGCGGCCGTTGCTTTGCTTGTATCTGATTAATTTGCAAGCATTGCTTATATGTTTTGAGTTTTGCGATCGGTAACATGGTATGGCTGCTTCGGTCTGTTGACTGTTCAACCTGCTGCCATTTTATTTTATCATGGTATTGTTTTGATCTCTATCATAATATTCTATCATATTCTACCCACTCGCTTCGCTCGATTACCTTGAGTTGTTCGACGCTCCCAGCCAGCCGATTCTTCTCTAAGCCTGCGTTCCTCAGCTGTTCGGCATGTGCAGACTTCAGGTTCTTCTCCTGTGTGGCTGCCTGCCGTTTGAACCTCTCCAGCTCCTCCTGGACGTCCTTCAGGCGGGTCTCAGCTGCCGCTAGAGACTCTGCGTTGACCGTCTCAGCTGCGCGAGTTCTGAGAAATGGCGGGGGAGGGATTGTGTGGGCGATCACTTTTGCTGTTGGCGGTTGCTGGAGATAAGACAGTGGATGTTGGCGGTTGCCGGAGATAAGACAGTGGATGAAATGGTTGAATGCAGTGGTGACGGGGACTAGGTGGAAGGGATTTTACTGGGAGGGAGGCGATTTTGCTGTTTTGACCTACACTCTTTTCCCTGAGCTTACGTCTTTGTCTTTGGTCTACCCTCACTCTCCCATTGAGGCTCTGCTTGGTCTACCCTGACTCACTGACCCAGCATCCCGCCCCTTCAGCTTTTATCTCTGATCTGAGCATCTCTTTTACAACGGAGTCCTGACCCTGATCGTCCCAGACTCGGAATCCCTTGCACTGACCTGAGGTCCTCGGCGAGCGTCGCGTTCTCGGCGACCAGCTGCTGCACGTATCCTCGCATCTCCTCAGCGGCGTCCCGCAGCTCAGCGTTCTCCTCCTCGAGCTGCTGACAGAGCGCCTCCTGGCGCAGCGAGAGCTGACGCAGCTCCAGCACCTGATGAAAGTGGGTGACGGATGGCTAGAACATGTTTCGTTCTTCGAGGATCATTATCTTACGCTGGCTAAGCTCAAACAATCGCATTTTTCTGTAAAAAATCAAAATTAGATGCATCCTACACATTGCTCTTTGAAGTTTGAACATTATCCTTACAAAACGCTAGATGACTACTGGTCAACTAAGGTCAAGCAAGATGTTAGGCGGGTCTCATGCAGCAGTTTCACCTGTATTTCTCTGGAGCCCACGTTCCCGTTGTCAGCCAGTTTGGTATGTCCGCCACCGGTGCTGTCCACCGCGTCTGGACCAATGACGTCATCAGTCAGCTGAAGGTGATCGTCAGCTGTTAGTCGGAGGGACCTCACCGATACAGGCGAGAGGGCCCGTACGGAGCCGGGGCCCATCGGGAGCGGGTCGAACCGCCGCGCAGAGCCTACCTCCATGGCGCTCTGCGGCCGGATATTGGTCACATCCGGTCGGTAGCTGGTCACTTCCGGTCGGAAGCTGGTTAGATCCGGTTTGTAGCTGGTCAAGCCTGACCGGTAGCTGGTTGTATCTCCTCTGTGGCTGGATGTGTGAACTCTTGAAGCGGAGTAGTGGCGTCTGTAGGAGCCAACCTCACTTCGGTAGTGGCTCAGTTCCGGTCTCATGATGCTTGGATCCAGAGCGCGCGAGACACTTCGGGCGCGCGAGCGGACGCTTCCGGCGTCGGAGCCGCGGCCGCTGTAGCTGCCGCCGTCTGCCAGCAGCTGCTTCAAGTTGCCCACCGCCTCCTGGTAGCGGTGATCGGCAAAATTGGGCCGCTGCACTCCTCCCGAGCTACTCATCTTGATACTTTTTCACTTCGGTTAACTTTCTATGACGAGTTCCGGTCTTGAAGTACAGCGTCACTTTTGTAGTGTGTGTTGTGGCCTCGGTTTTCTACTGTGGTTGTAGTTGTCAAGTTCTCTGAAGTGATCTCACCTAAGACTTCCAGCACGAGTTTCTTGTTCTTCGTCGTTGACTTAGCAGGCGCCTTCTTCGTTTATTTCCGGCACATGGACGCCCTTGGCGCTCTGATTGGAGGATCCTCCTGACCTCACTAAGGTCACGACCTGCTGCCCGGCGGCCGCAGCGTGCACGGGCTCGGCTGACCGGCCGGTGTCAGTGACGGCCCTCTTCCTCTGTCTCCCTCTACTCAGCTTGACGGAGTAGAGGGAGAAGAGACCGCCTGGTCTCGCGGCTGTCTCTCAGCAGCTACCTCCGGCCAGCCCTTCGACCAGCCACCAGCGGTTTCCGCCGTGCCTGACCTGCGCACACCACGGCCGCCCAGGCGAGTCTTCCCTCCTGTTTGGCCCCGCCGACCGTCCAGCGCCGCCGGAGGCACGCCACTGCTCGCCGGACCGTCGTCGACGCGCCCCTACGGCGCCACCGACGGCACACCGGTCGTCGATACCTGTCCCCGCCGGTCGTCGGCGGACGGTGTCGATGCCGTCGGCGGCAGCGGCGGTGCTGACGGTAGCTGGACTCGGCTTTGTTCATGGCTGCGCCGACGATGCGTGAGCTGTAGGAATGTGGATTGCGTGGCGGAGGTTGCCATGACACCCGCTGCGCGTGCCTGATTTGACGCCGTGATGATTACTCGAACGTTTGAGTTTTTCTCCCCTCACGTGCGGCGGGGTAATGGGCGCCTCTGTTTTTGCGTCCCCTAGCAATTAAACTTGTTGATTGCGGAGTTCTGAAAGTGATAAACAACACGCCTTGCTTGTGATCCGCTCAACAAAACACGTGACCGTATCGATCAAAACACGATCGGTAAATTATTTTCAATCCATCAATCTACGACTAGCTATCTAAGTTTGTCGGGTAGCCGGCCGGTGACTAGTGACCAGTCTGGACCAATTGGGTGGCTATTGATCCTAGCCACGCCCCGTGCTGGTCAGCTGAGTAGAGGGCACTGAGGGGTGTGGGAGGGGGAGGGTAGCGGTGCAGACAGTCTAGTCAGGTGTGCAAATGTTAGCCGACGGAAGGCAGGGAGGCACGGGCATTGTGTTTGGATATGAATACCTGAGAGGCCCGTAATGGATGAATAATAGGCTGAACGGCTAACAACAAGCATGTGACGGGTATGCTAATCATGATGTAAGGTTCATCGTCACAATGCCAGGTAGCTGATCGTATAACACTCAATATAAGGCTAAATAATAGATATATTATTCACGAATGACGAAGACGAGTTCTAAGAATAGATCGAAGCTTTTTCTCAGGTTCCCGTTTCGGGAGTCGCTATGTTTGTCAAATTGTCATATTTATTGTTTATTACTCTGGTCCGAAGGAGGCAGCGTTGAATCGACCTCGCAGCGTCCGCCACGGCTAGGGGCATTGATTTCTGCGCGTGCCAGGTCGGGGTCGGGTGACGGTGGGGGAGGGGGGGGGGGGCTGAAGTAGCGTGAGCCTCTTCCGAGGTCATCGACAATCACGTGATTAATTTGGAAAGCACCGCCTGGCGTTGCAGGCGCTGGATTAAAGTCACGTGTTTCGACAGAATGGTATTGAATTTGTGGGAATGGGCTACTCTGCTATAAGTATGATGCAAAATGTTATCATGACAATGCTCTGATGTATAGAATGAATTAAATGTGACTTACTCCTCTTCCACTAATATCCAGCATCGCATCAGTATTGACATCACACTGTTCGTCTCATGACCTCTCGCTTGACCTAACCTGCATATAACCTCCAAGGTGACTGCAACCTCTTCTGACCTACTGCTGACTTCTTCAACCCTCACCCACAGGAGATCACCCCGGATATGACCGGGTTCCTCAGCTCTCTGCGCGAGCACGCCTGTGTCGGCGTGGTGGGCGGCTCGGACCTGCCCAAAATCTGCCAGCAGCTGGCAGGTGGTGACGAGAAGGCCGTACACTCCATGTGCGAGTACGTGTTCGCAGAGAACGGCCTGGTCGCATTCAAAGGTGAGTTTGAGAATGGCCTGTAAACCTTCAAAGGTTTATTAGAGTAGTTACAGCGTGTGAACCTTCAATGGCCAGTAAGCCGTCAGATATTTCGGTAGCAATCCTCCATATGGGCTTTTGGTAACTTAAATATAATTATTTCACGGGTTGCAAGTTCAGGCCCTGCACAGCCAAGCTCCTTGACGCATTAGCCTTTCTCCTCCAATTCGTACTTCTTCCTACCTTCATTCCTTCTTTTGATCCTCCTCTATCAACTTGCAATTTTAGCTTGATTTGACCTCGCTTCATCATCATTCATCAGCATACCTTGTTTATTGATCTCATTCAAATCGGACCCCATTTTCGGGCCACCCCCTCACCTGATGACCTGCCATGGCCCGCCGGCCTGCCGGACCGCGCCCATTTCAGGAATGGCGTGCCTGGCAACAGTTGACCGACCTCGGCACTTACCCGGCTCCTGAGTCCTGCAATATCGATCGTAGCGCTGCTGTGAAGCCGGCTTGGGTGGACGGTTGAAAATAACTAGGTGGCCTCGGGTGGATAGAGTTTCATTTGCTGGTGAAAATTTGGGATAATTGATTGACAATCAAATAATCGTCTGATTTCGATTTTTCTGCAGTGTTATTATATGTTGTACGCGTAACATTAGTTTTTAATGTTTGTCGACGTTTGTGAAATCCAATGTTATTTGAGGTATACCGCGTTACCATCAGTTTGTCAATGTCCCGAGGACACCTTTACTCGGATGTCGGGCGCCCCTTAGATAGGAGACCCCATCGACCGGGCGGGGGCCAACACTAGGGGTGGGCACCGGTTATTACCGGCTGTTACCGATTATTACCGGTATGGGGGGGGAGAAGGGAAGGGGGTTCGTGTGGTCATCGGCACGTGCGGAAGTGCTGAGATAGGGTGAAACAGGTTATTGGGGTGGTTGGGTGTCTTTTATGGTGCTTTTCCTACGAAAACACCGACGAATTAGCTGGGCATTTTTGACCGAACCTATTGTTTATACTTCCGCCGCATAAAGTTATCTACGAGTGATTTAGTATAAAAGGGCTGTTCTTATTGCGTTTAATATGCCATTGCCCTAAGAAGTGACGTAGACACTTGCCACTATTCACAAAAGTTACGTGAATGTTTTTACATTTTCGGGCCTCGAGCCGCCCGTTGCATTTTCATTGAGCCTGCCAAGCCAACATTAGCCCAGTTTCCCCTCGCCCTGGCGTTGTCAGTAGCGACTCAGGCCCCTCTGCCCGACACATAGTGTCGATTCGTGCTGCTAACGGGGCTCTAAACCGTGGACCGGTCCTGAATAAGTCACGTGATGACCGGAGCTGCAGGTTTTTGTGACGACGGGCCCGCATGCCTTGTAAAGCGTGGACTGGACATGGACCGTCCGAGAGTGACTATCTTGATGTCGATATTTTGGGTACTATAGTTCGTTTTTTTTTTTCAAAAGGACGCTGGCTCCAAGTATGTTTTTCGAACAAGCACGTGTTTTAGCCGCCAAAACGAGCAAAAACTGAACCTGAGAAAATCGAACGTCGACTAATTTTAACATGTGATTTCTTTCCGATAATTTCCATATGTGCGTTTTGGAACCAGATATGGGAACAGTGGTGACGTCATGCTGTCGAACATGTATTGCAATGTAACGTATAACTATCATGGACGGAACCGCTTACTCGATTATATGCTCGGCAACAGTGAAAAACTAAGTTTCACCCAAATTCGTTGACACTTGTCCCATTGCACGGACATTTGGGTGCCTGCTGCCACCAGTGACGTCATCATAGTATGTTCATTTAAAAAAAAACAATTTTCAGCTAGTTACCGTGCACTATTTGAAATCGATTATTTTTTCGGTAAGAAACTATTGGCCAGACACTGAAGCTGCCAAAACGCACGTGAGAGCTTCGATATTGCACTTTGAGCCAGCGTCCTTTTGAAAAAAAAACGAACTATAGATTTTTGTACAGATTGGATATGCTAATATAAACATATAAACCAACGCTTTGTCATGTTTTTTTAGCGATTCCTTATTCGGTTCAGTATAGCACACAACAACTCACGTGGCGCGTCTAAGAGGCACATACCTGACCTTGCTCCATCATGATTTCATTTTGATTCTATGTTGCTCTATATTGTATTTGCTGTGCCATGTATTGTAACATATGTCTGGACTCTGGACCTCACTCTGCCTTTTTCTCCGCTCCACAGGCGGCGAGTTGATACATAAGGCGGACCTGGTCGGAAAACTGGGCGATGAGTTCCTTCAGCGCTTCATCAACTTTACACTAGGCTACCTCAGCAAGGTGCAGCTGCCACTGAAGAGAGGCAACTTCATCGAGTTCAGGAACGGTGAGCTCATGCTGGATTTGTCGCCGAGCTAGTTGAATTGCATCGAGGTGCTTTTACGAAAATAGTGCTGCCGTAACGGGGAATATGTCGAAAATGCTGGATGTCACATTTTTAACTTAACATATATCCCTTGCTTCTCCTGAATCAATGCGAGGGGTGGTGGCTGATGAGCTAGGGTCCGTATGGCCAGGTTTTTCGAAGTTTTCCTGGCGTTTGTAAAATATTCGCCGTGTGTTCCCGGCTATTAACCCGCGCGGGGCTGGGGGGGGGGTAAATTTTACCCCCCCTCGCGAATTTTTGCAATATCTCAAAAACGGCGGCGCGTAGCGCCGCCAAACTTTCAGTACCTTTTCTTACATCAATTTGACACGTTCCCTGAAAATTTGAGCGAAATCTGTCGGAAAATTTTTGAGAAATTGACGTTTTAGTGACGTCATGTTCGCCATTTTCGCCTCAAAAACGGCAAAATTTCAAACGCTGCTAACATCTTCATTTTTAAAGGAATCAAGACGTTACAAAAAAGGTTATGCGTAATTCTACTTTGTCTATCAAATGGCTATCTCGGTTTTTTGAAAATTTTGGATTTTGGCCCAATTTAAAAAAAACTGACTTTTTGGGAAAATAATTATGAAATCCAAAATTTTGAGTATCGAAAAAACCGGAATATATGTCAGAGAAGTGGTCTATGTGCACCTACATACCAATTTTTAGAAGAATCGGTTCAAAAATGTGGGAGTTATTCAAAATTTTATGACGTCACGACACACAAAAGTTTTGAAAAATGATTTTTTTGGAAGTTCTAGACCTCGTACGGAAACAAAAATAGCACCATTCGATTCGCCGTGAAAAACTGCATCAGATAGACGCCTTTTTAGGCCTTAACAACCAACTTCAAAATTTGACCTCACTTGACCTGACCTTGTTTATTTATTATTTATTATTTATTTCACATCATAGACCCATTCCACACAAGCGTGGCTATTCTAGGATCAGGGTCACAATTAAAAAATAAGGATAGTTGGTCACACACATCGTACACGAATTCATTCTCACAAACGCACACCCAATCACACTTCCCGCGAGCGGGTCGTCACTAGCCGGCATCGGTCTGTTGCTGGAGCAAATACCTCCGCAGCTCTCTTTTAAATGGGCTCAGGCCTAGGTCGCGAATCGTTTGTGGTAAGTCATTAAAAGCGGTCACGGCTGAGTATAAAAAGCGTCTCCTACCGGATTCTGATCTAATGGTAGGCACATTCAGCAGCTCGTTCTGTCGCGTGTCGCGCTGATGAACATGTCGTCGAAGCGTGAGGCTGGCGGATAACGTCTCGGGCTGAGAGGTAGACAGAATGCGCTTTAACAATGTCAGCGTGTGAAAAACATGTAAATTGCGCGCCGAAAGCCACTGCAGTTCATGAAGGACGTCACTCACATGATCAAATTTTCGACGCCCGGAGATGACGCGTGCTGCGAAATTCAACACTTTCTGTAGCCGACCAGTTTGTGTGGTGTTACAGGTTCCGTAGACACTAAGACAGTAGCGAATAAGTGATACGACTAGAGATTGGACTAGAGTTGTGAGCGTCGCAGAAGGTAAACTATGACGGCAGTGGCTCAAACCGATTAAAATGCCTGTGCAGCGCCGAACCACATCGTCAATGTGCGCGGTAAAAGTCATAAATTGGTCGAATACGACACCCAGGTTCCGCACCATGAGAGAACCGGAGACAGTCGTGCCCATGAACTTGATAGAAATGGTTGGTACCTGTCGAAGATTTTGTCGAGTGCCGAGAGCTATGAGCTGTGTTTTTTTAGCGTTGATTTTCATGCCATTTTTGCCAAACCAGTGAGCAAGTTGCGAAAGATTACGTTCCATGGAGCTAACAAGGGCACCAATGTCTCCGGGCCTGCCACTCACGAGAACCTGAGTGTCGTCCGCGTACTGCACTATGCACGCGTCATCAGCATACAGCGGCAAGTCGTTGGCGTAGATGCTGTACAACAGCGGACCGAGCGCTGACCCCTGGTAAGTTCCGATCGGGTTCGGCAGAGGCGACGACAGATCACATGAGCCTCGCTGGCTCCTAGCTACTACTTGCTGGTAGTGGTCCGCCAGGTAGCTCTTAAACCAGCGAGTGTCTACATTGTACAGCTCCAATTTTCTCAGAAGTCCATCATGAGGTACAACATCAAAGCACTTTGATAGATCTAAAAGGCACAGAAGGGTGATCTCTTTCCGGTCCATGGCCTCAAACACTCTGTCAGTTACAGTGAGTAACGCTGTGTCGGTCGAGTGGTTCAATCTAAAACCGTGTTGACTAGAGGAGAAAAGGTGATGGGTTGTAAAGTACGTAAAAAGCTGTTCATAAACGACACGTTCGGTTATTTTGGCGATGGTTGGTAGGATTGATATGGGACGGAAATTGGATAGGTCAGTGGATTTGGGCGACTTCTGGATAGGATGGACTAGGGCTAGTTTCCATGATGTTGGGACGGTGTGGGAGTTGATGCTGGTGTTGACAATGTGGGTGATGACAGGACAGATGGAGTCGAAACACTGCTTGATGAACCGCACACACAGTCCGTCCGCCCCGCACGACGTGCTGCTCGCCATCCGGCCGATAACGCGCCGCAGCTGCTCCGGTGTAACAGGCGCTACCTGGAACCGGCCGGTGCTGACACGGGGCAGGCGCACTGCCAGCCGCGGGCCACCAGAGTCCACCTGTCGGGCGGTGGAGGTACCGACACTGGCGAAGTATTGGTTTATCGCGTCCACGTCCGCGTGCGGTAGTGGTCGGGTCGGCCGTTTTCCCGATATAACCGGCCGCACATTGCGCCACATGGAGCTCGGTCCGCCCTCACTTATACGCCGGCCGATCTCCTCGCGCGTGTCACGGCGGACAGCCGACCTGACCTGTCGGTTTAAGTCCTTATAACGATCCCGGTCACCGGCCCGGAGCGCCGCGCGCCGCTGTGACATCAGACCTTTTGTGTTCTCTGTCACCGGGGGCGCCGTCGGATTGCGCACTTTGACCCTCCGAATGGGGGCTAGGCTGTTCAGGCTAGGCCTGGGGGCTAGGCCTTGACCTGACCTCGACCTGAAATTCATCCAGAGGTGGTCCATATCACTTATTGAGTGTGCCTATTGAATTCTATGAGTAAAATGACCCATAAAACATGTGTCGCACATGCCCTTTTCTATATTTTGTTTTTGGTGACCTGACCTGACCTGACCTTGACCTTGACCTCTGAATGATATTGTATGCAACGAATATTGTCTTGGTAGCCTAAGAACACGTTTTGGGCAATCAGTCTCAGTCCATGACTCCATTCTTCGGCAACTACGGTGCAAGGCCGATACTTTAGAAACTTGCAATTTGTACCCTTGACCTGACCCTGACCTTGACCTCAAACTTTAAAGGGACTATCCCACCTTTAACATGGGGTTTGAGTTGAGATAGCCAAGTTTGCGGCGAGGTTCAGAAACCACTATCTATCTAGGTTGCAACCCCCGCGGCCTCTTGGTGTTGAAGAAATTCGTTCCCTTCATTTGAAAATGGGCCTTGTACAAGGCCCTATCTTCAACATGGAGCGACCGTTAGTGTGACGTCACCTCGTTTAGTCATTCTGATTTAAATGGGTTTGTTCGCTGAAAAATCGCTTAAAACTTGGTCTGAACTTTGTTGTGGTGCCTACAGAGTAAAAAGAATCAGCTTTATGACAGTAATGTGGCCTGGGGAAGGAGGTAATTTTGGGCTGTGACGTCACATATTTGAAAGTTTGTGTTTGGAATATGGGAAGCCTAACTCCTAAGATGTTTAATGAAAAATAAATGCCAGAACCGTGTTCCTGGTCATCCAATCTATAAAGTCGGGCACAATTTAACTGATTTTAACAACATTTTAGAAGGTGGGATAGTCCCTTTAAACTAAGTACATGTTTTTAGTTGTTCGTGATGAGATCTTTCGATTGGCGTTTGAATTTTCCAAATCGGACCATTAGTTCGGGAGATAACAGGGGGGGGGGGGTAAAATTTACACCCCCCAGCCCCGCGCGTTCGGCTGGAAACCCCAGCCCCGCGCGGGTTAACCAATTTCCCATGTGTTCCCAGGTATAACCCCTTGTCCTCTGCGTTTGCAGGTATAGTCCTTATCCCTCCATTCTGTCAGGTACGTATAACATTTCCCCTCTAAATTCCTGAGTATGATTATATCAGTATCAATTATCCCACTTATCAATTAGGTACCACAATTGTCATTGTCTCCATGCATAACCCCACATTCTCCCCCTATATCCCCAGGTATGATCAACATTTCTCCAATCGGCCGCAGCTGCAGCCAGGCCGAGCGGGACGCGTTTGTAGTGTACGACACGGAGCACGGTGTGAGGTCTGCCCTAGTGGCCGCGCTAAACTCCGAGTTCAGAGACGCCAACCTCAGTGTCTGCATCGGTAAGGTGGAGGATGGAAGAGAGAAGCATAGAGGGAGTGACTGAGGTTTAGGGAAAGAAAGCGGAAAATTGATAGAAAAGTTTTCAGGGTAAATAAAGATGAAGAGAGTCGTATGGCAAATGGGACGATGGAAGCAGGGGGAAAGAGAAGGGGAAGAAAGAGAGAGTAAGAAGAGAGTAAGAGAAAAAGAGTTGAATAGAAAGAGCAGGAGAAAGAGAAAGTTGAGAGAGAATGAGAGGTAGGGGTCGAGAAAAGAAAGATATAGGGGTAGGGAAAGGAGAAAATTATCGGGAGAGAAGGGACGTTAGGAAAATATTTATGTGATGGTTAGAGTTATGAACTATAACACAAACGTTTTCTGAATCGATCATGATCCATTTCTTTGCAACTCACTGAAGTTGCGTCAGGAATTGCTAAGCCCCGTAGGGATATAAGCTCCGGATGTGATGTGACGCAGTCAAAGACGTCACTTTTCCCTGGATTTCCGCGTCATCTACTCCGATAAACGTTGATCCTACCAATCGGTGTTTGCCCTCTGCCTCACATAGCCTACTGACAGACTGATATGCTCTGAGTGACCCGGAACTCTGTTACAGGTGGTCAAATAAGTGTCGATGTGTTCCCGCGGGGGTGGGATAAGACGTACTCACTGCAGTTCGTCGAAAAGGAGGGTTTCGAGGGTGAGTACTTACGGAAACTGTGGGCAGACAACGGATGATAACGATTCTTATGTAACTGACGCATTTTTGGTGAGTCCTGGCCGCTGCTTTTCATTCTTATCTTTCCCTGTTTCTTATTATTATCTTTATTACCATTTTTTATTAGTTTAATGACGTTCTGGTTCGCATGCTTGGGTCGTGTGGTTGTATCCTCATCTGAGTCTTTGTGCTTTATTCATATGCAGTATATACCTACATATTCCCTTGAAGTGGGCTTATGACTGTGTCAATACACGGTTGATAGGAGTCCGGACAATTTATGCATGATGTCAAACCCACACCAAGTACTCAGCATATATGGGGTATATGAGCATTACCTTGCCGGGGAAACTTTTATGACGTCCCTTGCTCACATCCGGGTCCCGTATTAAGCCTTCTGTTGCCATGCGCGGGCCAGTTTGACCGGTGATTCATACGTCTGGATTAGACGCGCCATTGATAGCAAACAGGAAATGTGTAGTCAGTTTTCCTCCAGTCCTGTTGAATCCAATGGACCGTGGAGTGTAATGAGGAACTGTGCCAACCAATATCCCCGTGTCTCTATGTTAAGGAATGAATGATGCATAGTCAGGGGCGCAGCCAATGGGGGCCACACTGGGCTTTAGCCCCTCCCAAATCCAGCACTTTAGGCGCCCTCGACGGTAAGCTAGCTCCATTGCGGTACACCATGCGGCACTGGCACCCAGCTGTGCAATTTTATATCTTTTTGTATTTTATAGCGTCCTCTTGAGCCGAAATTGGCGCCCTCCTGAGCCGATATTGGCGCCCTCACCACTTCAAGCCCCCTCCGAAATTTAATCCTGGCTGCGCTTCTGTCCGGCATAGTCCTGTATCGCAACGTGAATTTAGCTGCTTTACTGTCATTGCTTTGTATTTCCATTGTAGACTAATTCATGGCTGTGTGGGAGCGTTATTTTTTTTCTATTCACACAAAAATAACTCATGCAGGAAAGTGAAAGATATCCCGAAACCGCGACTCGAAATCTAATTTCGATACTTTACATCAGTGTCCCAAAATTGAGTTTTGTCTTGGGTGTCAGAGGGGAAAATTACGCCACAAAAAGAGGGGAGAGAGTGAAAAACTGCTGATTCGATTAGATCCAAAAAGAGTGAAAAACGACCAAAAACATGCATTTTATTGGGGAATATTTGTTTCTGGTCCCTATAAAGCTGTTTCTGGCACCTAATTGCTGATCAGCCCCAAAATGCTTATTCGACCCTAATATCTGAATCTGGCACCTAATTGCTTCCACACAGCCTAAAGTTGCCAGATCGTCTAGTTGAACTCCGTATTTGCTGTTTGCTGATTCAGCACCAAAACCAAAACATCCAGCACCTATTTTATTCCACGTTTGCCTACCTAATTCGCGTAATCTTCCTGATTTTATGTATCCTAACAAACATGAACGTTGCATTCGGTGATGTCAAGTGCCATTTTCGCCAGTGGAGATAATGATTAATGCCATTTCTAGCCAAAAGAGAATCACTAGCCAGCTATGGTGCAGCATAGCAAGACGCTCCTATACCAGCCCGCTATGTAGAGACTAGAGATTATTGCACCCTCAGCCATTTTAACGTGAAAAGTTTGGATCCGTCACTTCCAGCCAGGCTCTCAGGTCATAAACTGGAGTAAAGCAAAATGTCAACTCTGAACAGACATGCCACGCAACCGGCCCTCTTTTCAATATTATTAGCTTTCTGCAATCATCGTCTGACTCCATCTCGATCAAACGCAGCATCCGGTTTCTACAGGGGCGTTTGACTGACCGGTCCCACAATAACCAAAAACAAAATCAAAGCTTCATGCACACATAAGTAAGAAACAGATGAAAAAGGCACAACCACGGCACAACTCTGCGCGGCAAACAACGGACAATGTCCCACGCAAGATCCCGCGTTTCTTCAGCGGCCTTGAACGGAATGAAAACATTACATTTCTTTTTTGGAGCTATTTGATGACGTCAAAAAATACAATAACCGTTTTAATGGTCAAAATCGAGACAATTACTCACAAAAATGTTTCCCTTTAAGCATTACAAATAAATACTTTTAAATATTTAAATGACATTTTTTTCAAACAAATCAATATTATTTGCTTACTTAAACGTCATATACAATTCTGAGATCACTAGGGGGCTGTCTTAGAGTGTAGCTGCACTGGCAACCTTTAGGCTAGACTCCAGGGGTCATTATACCAGAACAACCTGATTCTACCAGCCAGTAGCTCATTTTTCTACTAGATTGGTGTTACGTTCAGCATTTAGGTGCCAGATTCAGAAAAAAGAGTAAGGCGTACCGATGAATAGGTGCCAGAAACAGCTAATTAAGGTCATTTTCCATGATTGGTGCTGGTATCCACCAAATAGGTGCTGAGGACCAATTTTGGGGCGAGTCAGCTTTTAGGGTGCCAGAAATAGCTTTTCTGGGACGCAATTAAATGGCGTCCCATTTTATTCTAAGGTGTAGGATGTTTGATGCTAAACCGCCAACCGGGCATCCACACAACTGCGCTTTCTATAGGTAAAAATCTAGGTTTTCTTGGTTGGGAGTGGAAAATTGTTCTTAAAAATTATGGTGGTGAGAGTGGAAAATGAATTTCATTTGGATGTCGTTTCCCACCCAAATCGACAAATTTTGGGACATTGCTTTACATTGTATTAGTGGTGCTGGTTCCCCCTTTGACCATGTTTCAATTAGCGCAATTGCACCCAGTTGCGTGACTTCCCTGAGCATGCAACGCAGGAAAGCATGACTTGACATTTGACTTTCAGCATTTACAGATGATTAGTTTTAAGAAGTGACTTTCGTGGCATGATTCCTTATCGAGCATCTGCAGCTGTCATCGTCTACCGGCGTCCCTTGTTGTACTTTGACCTGGTTCTATCTGACGTGAGCTCAGATAAGTGGGGAGGACGAGGAGTTATGGCGAAGCACAACGTCACCTTTGTCTTTGAACAGTGAACAGACCGCCGCGACTATTCTATCAAAGTGGTTACAAAGTCTGCACAATCTTTGATAGAAATGTTTTAGCAAGCAATGCCATCACAGGGTAAATACGTTGAACGTGCGATAACGCCCCTCCTCCCCATGTTTCAGCGATCCACTTTTTCGGTGACAAGACCAGCCCAGGAGGGAACGATCACGCCATCTACGAGGATCCCAGAACAGTGGGCCATTCTGTGACCGATCCCAGCGACGCCCGGCGGCAGGTGGAGGAACTACTGAAACTGCGCTGACGGCGCCCCTGGCGGCCGGTGGCGGAACTGCTGAAGGCGTCCCGTCCGCTGCGCCCGTCCAGTTAGACCCGTTATTCTCGCTCAAAATGGGCTATGTGGCGAAGTGTGTTACCTCGCCGTGGCCATGCCTTTGCGATGACTGTGTTGGGACGTAAACCGGGTGGGAACACTAGTGGCATCTGGCGGGGAGCGCCCGAACTGCTCATATGACCCTATTCTGAGTGTTGGTATGAGTAGAACGGTCACTTGTTCTGGTTGCCCTCAGCATTCCCTTGACTATGCCACTGTCGTGTGGTTATTTGTTTCATATGGACCTTGTTATGAATTTAGTTGCAGCTCATCGTGAGTTTTATATATAAATTGCTTTTTCATCTATTTTGAAAGCATCACGTATATGTGGTGCATGATATTTTATATGCTTTTTGTTATCAATGGCTATGGTTGTTGTTTTTTTTTCTGGGTATTCTTTGAAAGACATTTTGGGGTCTGGTTCTTGTGTTTTGCGTAGATGGAATTTCTGAATATCAACGTTCTACTGAACCTGGAACGCTGGATAATAAAGACTGTTGTGTCCTACGGGTGTTTTTATTATGAGAGAACGCAAGCCGGTGTGGATGAAGGAGCTTCAATTGTGGCATTTAAATGACACAATAAATGAAACATTTATTGGTAATATTATATCAGTCCCACGCACAAGGGGGAAAAGCTCAAAAAATTGAGCGCTCAAAATATTGAGCGTGTGACGTCAGAGGCTGATATATTAACACGTGGTTTCCCGTGTGTAAATGGTTTTAAAGGGACCCTCCCACCTTCAAAAAAGTTAATGAATTGGCACGAAAGTGATGTCGCTCGGTTCAGAAAGAGCGAAAACGAATATCGACCAAATTGCATCGAAAAATATTCACCGGTTTTCAAGATATTAGTAATTAGACTTTTACTTTTGTTTACTTTTTGGGATCTCCGCTGTTCCTAGCGACTTTATTTGAAAGTGCGGCATTTGTTGCGCGCAAAGCAGCATATACCACCGCGTGCTACCAAACGTTTTAGTAAAAGATTTAAAAATCGTTAGATCTCCGCTGACGTCACAAATTCTAAGGGGGCATACCAATGCACTAGCCCCTTAGAATCCGAAAACTGCAAGTTTGAAATTCCATATCTCCGAATTAAAGCATTTGTCGATGTTGTGAGTGCCCAAACCGGTATTTGCAGGCCATGGCCACCAATTTGGCTATCTCAACTCAAAACTAATGTTAAGGTGGGAGGGAGTGTCCCTTTAACGAACGACGTGGATGGATTGGAGCGCGAGTGTGTTAATGCACGAGTGAAACGAGCCCCTTAGAATCCAAAAACTGCAAGTTCGAAATTCCATATCTCCGAATTAAAGCATTTTTCGACCAGTTCGGCTTCCGAGCAGGACGCTCCACGGCAGATCAGCTGCTGCTGGTATACGATGATGTGTCGAGGGCAACTGACGAGGGTAAAACATCTGACGTTGTTTTCTTCGACTTCAGCAAAGCCTTTGACGTGGTCTCCCATGAGATTCTGCTGGAGAAACTGAGATGCCTGGGTTTCGGCCATGACTGCCGTGGAGCCACTCCGGATCCTACAGGCGCCTCCCTCCTGAGTTGGATCCGTTCTTTCCTTACCGATAGATCCATGAGTGTGCTGGTGAATGGAGCCCAGAGCTCCCCCCGCCCAGTACGTAACGGTGTTCCACAGGGGTCGGTACTTGGTCCAGTCTTGTTCTTGATATTCATCAACTCCATCGCCCCTAACCTCTCATCGTCATACAAAATATTCGCGGACGACCTTAAAATCTACGCCTCCTTTTCCCGTCACCAGTCCAGCCCGTTGTTACCATACGCTACCCTCCCGCAGATCCAGGCTGATATTGATGCCCTCTTTTCCACTGCCAGGTCCTGGGGGCTCAACATGAACCGCAAAAAAGTGCACTGTGCTCCGCTTCTACCCCCTACGAGCCAGGGATCCCCCTCCACCTCCTCAGTACCTCCTTGGTGGCCAGCCTATTCCCACATCTGACAGTTGCGTGGATTTGGGCGTCAAGGTTGATATCTCGCTAAGATTTCACGCCCACATCCGTGATGTGGCTTGCAAAGCTGGAGGGATAGCCCAAAACTTTCTGAAGTCGACAGTGTGTCGCTCTCCCGAGTTCATGTTGTTTCTCTGGAAAACTCACATTAGGCCTATTCAGGGTAACTTTTAAAGGTGGAAAAGGGGAATTCCCCCCCTTCGAAAATTCCGCTCCCCCTTTCAAAGTGTGCGTGAACGGCTAGGGGGAAGGGGGAATTTTCCCCTTTCAAATTTATTTTTGAGCCCATTTTCAATCAATTCGTAGAGAGTCGGTCGGTCGGAAAGGGACCCCTTCCCCTTCCCAGCTGTTCGGCCACTGATTGGGCCACGTCTTCATTGAACAAGCGTTTGCTCGCTACGAGGCAAAAGTTTACGAGCCAATGTTACGGTCACAAGTCATTATTTAACCTTCCAGGTCAGGTCAGAGATTGGAATGTCTAAAAACAATCAAAGGACAAAATCAAAATGAATATTTACCAAAACAGAATTCAGATGTCGTCTTGCGGTCATGATCTCCTAATTTCGCCTTTGTTTTAACGCGCATTAAAAAAAAAAAAAAAAACAATCAAATGGTAAAAAAATATATGACCCTAAAGGTACCCAAGTCCAGGGGTTTTACGTCATGAATGATGCATAGGTTCGAAACAAATGAAAAAAATGAATGAATGAATGAATGAATAGACAGCGTTACCTCCGACCCGACTCATAATTGGCCTGTATTGCATTCGCAAACAAGGACAATGCTGCCCCACCTGGCCTCATAGCTTTTCCGAGACAGTTCAATTAATCTGCTATTGGGCCTTCGATTTATGTCCTGTTCCGGTGGCGTCACAGCTGCCCGTCGCTCCCGTTTGCCTTTTGTTGTTCCGTTGTTCGGCTTCGTATCGGTATCCAGGCAACGTGTATGGACTCTTATGGATGGCCGCTGCGACGGCCGCCCCCAAGTCCAGCACTCCCTCGGCAACTTCCCGACCTAACGCCCGCAGGGACATTGCTCCCTGTTCTTTCCCATAGGCCTTTTCTTTTGCAAGTCTACTGCATGTACTTAACGATTCTTTCATAGCATCTTGCCATCCTCGACTGGTTCTGCTCGCATCTCTTCAAGCGAAAACCTACCCCTGTAAAGACCCTACCAGCGCTCCTCTTGTGGATTCCTGTCTCAATCACCCATCTCAAAACATCCCGAGACTTACCACCCAAAGATGATGTCGCTCTCTACTCCCACTCTCTTTCCTCTCATTTCCACCCTCGGATGGTTCTATATCACCTCCGCTACCGAGGGTGTATTTCAGCTTCAGCCCGGATCTACCATCAACGGAACTCTGGAACTGCAAGTACCCTCTGAATCCGACTCCCAGTGCGGAGTACTCTGCGGCCATCTACCCCTCTGTCGAGCCTTCAGCAGGGACGCGGACGGCACGTGCGGTCTGTACCGCGATGTTAGCTGGGAGGGTTCGACGGGAGTGAATCCCGACCGGCGCAGCTATCGACTCGTAGGTGGGTAGATCCGGGTGTTTTTTTACTCCCTTCTGGATCAGGTGAGATCCGAGATCGCTGGTGAGATTATCAATTTTGTCGTGGGTGGATACTGTCTTATAAATCAGTAACACGACGGAATCATGACATGTGATGGTTTTGTCATGATGCCATAACTGGTCCCTTCGAATGAAAAACGCTATGTGGAAAAGTTTTATCCAATCGATTATATAATTTCCAGCAACCCTTCCGCAAACAAAGCATGCATTCGAATTCTGCATCCGAGCCATTTGTCCTACACAAAGTATATTAACTGTTATCAAACAGATTTTCCGTCGATTTGATCACTTACAAAGTTAAGGCCTGAGTCTTGTTCTTTCTCCCAGACAGTCGATTTTTGTTTGTTTATGAGTGTCATTTGTAAAGACTTCCGATGCACTACAGAAATGTTGCAAGAATTAGGTAGCTAATACGGCTCAGCTTATTTTACAGGGTGATTTTTTTACTTGTTAAAAAGTAATGAGGTCTAGTGGGGTTAAAATGCAAATATATCTGGCAAAATTATATGCCAGGATGACGAGCATTCTGGGACATTTTGATTTCATGCAGACACGATGTGAAGGAACGTCCATCGTGTATTTTACTTGTGCTTGAAGTTACCCCCTCTCTCACCGACACGAATCAGTCCGCCTGAGCACGTGTTAAACAGCACCATGGACTCCCATGCTCATTAGGCGGACTGAAAAGGCTCCTATCGCCCATTTTCAGCTCTGCCAGATATTTCCACTCATAAGCGTAACTTTATATCTCTTTGTGGGTGCTCAAGCACCCCCAATCCTGAGCTCAGCACCCCCTGCCTTCTTAAAGCACCCCCAGCCTCCTCAAAACATTCCCAGCTGACTCAAGGCCCTCAATAATCGGAATGTCCATCTCCTAGTACTGTAATGAGCCCAGTGAATCATCCAAATACTATGCTTTCTCAATTCAGTGACTAAGAGAATATGCATTCACACACAGAAATATTGAGCGATGTCAAGTTCAATATACTCGTAAATAGTTCAATTAGCTTCAAAGTTCTGCTTCACTTAGTAAGATATCTTTAGTTTAAGTATTTTCGTGATAAATAAGCAAGGTATCGTCGCACAACGCCATAATAAGTAAAGGCGTCAAGAATAAGTTTGTTTTTATACGACGTTTATTGGTTATCTAAGAAACATCGGCAGTTTTATTACACCACACAAGCATCTTTACGCAAAACAGGATAATGTAACAGCATAACAGATGTTCAAATACCTAACTGATATGTTTCCATGCAAAGCAAGTGTATCCATACGCGCATAAGTGTTGTGTCGCACTGGTAATTGCGGTACACATCCAGAGCACCGTTCGTTTACGTCAACCAGTGTAAATTTAGCGAAATTTTGAGCTATATGCTGACGGCGGCGGCGCCATTTTCGCAATCTGTCAGTTGTGCGCCGGGGACCGCGGGGGCCGGCGGGGGAGTGTTGTGGCTGCAGTGCGCAGAGTGGGTTTGCCCATTCTTGTGCGATCAGTGAGATAAAACAGTGCTGTGGTGCTTATCTAGTTCGATAATAAGCTGAGTAATGAGTGACTAAGTGAATAATAAGTGAAATACTGCATTGTGGTCATCGTCCGATAACTGCAATCAAGACCGAGTCTGAAATCTGAAGCGGAGCGACATTGGAGGAGCTGCTGGAAATTATCCAGCTTTGTCGGAGTGCTAAGGTGGGCTTGTAATTTTTCAACTGAGCTGCTGTCGTGTTATGAAAATAATGGATGCACTTTCATGCTTTTCTAGGGTTAATTAGGTATAGGTATGCTAATATTTTGCCAGATAGGCAACAGAGAGCCGATGGCTAATTAAATGAACGATAATTTTGGCACAGTGAAGTAGTGCGTACAGATGATATATTTTTTATTTATTAATTAATTACGGGCAGTTGACGGGAGACGGGCGGTGGCTGCGACCTGTAGCGGCGCCCATGCGTTGTGAAATATCAGCTTATATACATGATAAGGTATATACGCTAATCTAACTTTTATTTCCGTCAGATGTGATGTCGATTCTTAACAATAAACGACAAACAAACAAACGTGTTTGCAGCATGGGGTAGGCATTGAGCATCACAATGTTTCGTTGCATTTAGCTAGGCTCGCGGCTGGCGACAACGTCCCGCCGCGTGTCGCTTGCGTTACAAATTTTGCGGGCCCAACATTAGCTTTACCAGAAAAAATCGTTATAATAACCGTCATATTTGTGTAAATTTACCGTCATGAATTTGTGTACGATTACCACGCGAGTGTTCCTTTTGGTACTTTTTACCAAAAACACATATTTGTGCGTAAATGTAACGCGAGATCCGCGGTAAAGTTACACTGAAAGCGGTTCTCCTACACAATAGTGAAGCACTCCGAAGCTAGCAAAACACACATATAAGTGTTCTTTTACCCAGAAAACAGAGTAATTTTACACCAAAAAATGTTCCTTTTGGTACTTTCAATTACACCGTTTTTCCGCTCAATATTTCTGTGTGTGTTGAATAAATCACCACAAATTAAGATGCATGATATTTGTGTTAATACCATCTGATATTATCAGGGGCCCGGGAACGATTTTTAAGTTGGGGGGGGAGCCTAAAATATCTGACATGATGCATATGAAACAGTGGCATAGCTAGGGGTCTAAGGGGACACGTACCCCCTCCCCCCATCGGGTTCAAAGGGACCCTCGGGTCCTAGAGGCCCTGCGGCGCCATTTGACCGCTGAGGGTTAACGATGGCCATATTTCTACTCAGAAGGGCCCCGTTGGGCTCGTTAGAGCACCACATGGGCCCTAAATAGCCACACTATGGTCTCCATAAGGGCCCCACGCTGACTTCTGAGGGCCTCTTGCGGCTTTTAAGGACACCTCGGTGGTCTCCAAAGGCCCGTTACTGGCCTCTGAGAGGTTTTACCGGCCTATGAGGGGACAGTTCTAGGGGCATTTCCCACCTGTGATGGTCCCACACTTACTTTTCTAAGGGCCCCATAACGGCAACTGTGGGGGCCCTCATCGGTGCCTATGAGGGCCCACACCGGTGTCTCTGAGGGTTTCACACCCCCAACTCCGAGTGCCTACACCAGTGGCTATTAAAGCCCTATATCGGCGGCTCTGAGGACCCACCCAACGCCTGCGCATCTAAAGGCCACCCACTGATGACTTGAGGGCCCCACAACACAACGGTGACCCTGAGGGCCCCACCGGTGTCTGACAGTACCATGCCGGTCTCTTAGGACCCCGCAGGACTTCTTCTGCCGGCCTAAGACCCCTTGCCGGTCACTGAGACCCCCTGCCGGCTTGTAGACAGTTCGCGTCAGCAGCTCTAAAGGCCCCACACCCCTCTGTAACGGCTCTACACCAGCGTCTATGAGGGCCCGGAGCAACGCCTGTAAGGACCCTCTTCGGCGCCTCTGAGAGAATCACACTAGCACCTCTGATCGCCCACACCGGCACCTGCATGCAGCGGCCCCACACCGGTGCCTCCCTTACCGGCGGCTCTGAGGGCCCTACGCCGGTGATTCTGAGGGTGCCACCGATAACTGAAGGCACCACACAAGCCCTTAGTGTAGCTGAGCTTTAATCCCATACCGGCCCTCCGAGGGCGCCACGTCAGTGCACTCATTGCCCCACACCCCTCCCTCACACCCGGAGCGGGTAAACTGTGTTATACCTATAGCAACGATTTTACCACCGTTGTACGTTATGTATTTCTCAAAGTTGACTCAAAATGGTCCAGTACAAAATCTGGCCTGCCAAACTTATGGCCAAGGTCAGGCCCAAACACGTTTTGGGCAATCAGGCTCAGTCCATGACTCCATTCTTCGGCAACTACGGTGCAAGGCCGATACTGTAGAAACTTACAATTCGTACCCTTGACCTGACCTTGACCTTGACCTCAAACTTTAAATTAAGTACACGTTTTTAGTTATTCGTGATGAGATCTTTCGATTGGCGTTTGAATTTTCCAAATCGGACCATTAGTTCGGGAGATAACAGGGGGTAAAATTTACCCCCCAGCCCCGCGCGTTCGGCTGGAGACCCCAGCCCCGTGCGGGTTAATGCATTGGGTGAGCCAAAATTGTTTTACAGTGGCGCTTTTAAAACAAGCTCTCGAACCGATTTAACATCATTTCTTGCATGATGCCTGATGACTACAGTAAAAAAGAACATCTAAAAAAACTACAAAAACTATGGCATGCCTTTCTGAAAGCTATTAAGCACCCCCAATGATTTTTGGAAAACTACACCCATGTTTCCACTGTTTTCTTGTTATATCTGCCATAGCTGGGTCCAAAAACTAGAAGTCTAGGGAGGGCAGGTCGAGAATTTTGATACTGGCGGCCCTGGTGGTGTCTGACTCGCTGTTTTTCTTTCTCCCTGAAGACTGATTCTTCAAAAGCTGCACATACGCCAGATGGACCGTTTAAAGGTTATTTATGACTACAAGCTTGTTCATGCGTTATTTAACGTCTTTCTGAGGAATCCCCTTGATCATCGTATGCTTCGAACTGCCTCAATGCTTCAAAATCATCGTTTTGTGTCGTTCCTTACTGAACGGCGGTGGACCATGCGTGCCTGATTGGTGGGACATTTTCAGGCTCCATTGGGGCCGAGGCCGTCGGTTAAAAGGGACAAATGATGACACCATACAAAATGTCCCAGATTTATCTATCACGTGCATTGCTTTTTTGCACGCGATTTTTCGATTTAGGGACCACCATTGACGTTTACTTTTTAACAGTTAAAAAAAATCACCCTGTATTACGGAGCGAGCGAAGCGAGCGTAGTCTTTCCTTAGATTAACGGAAATTTCTGAGTATATGAGCGGCCGGCCGGCCGGCCGGCCGGCCGTGCGGACGCTTTTGCGAGCCTTATATCTTTCTAGTTGAGGTTTATCTGACATTGGGTCCACAGTGCAGGGATATTTCTATCTCGCACTGCTCTGAGATGCAAGGATAAGAATTTGTTATCTCTGCATCCCTCTGAGATGCGAAGATAAGGTCTCGCGGGTTCAAAGCTAAAAATCAAGAGTTCATGTGATGATGGGTCAATAACCGAGCCATTTTTAACGGTTGTTTGTGTATGAAACTTATAAATACAAAATACTCTAAATCTATTTTTACATAGATGAATACATTTGAATATGATATTTAAATAATTAAGAATAAACCTCAACATAGAAAGATATAGGATTCCTCATGGCTCACTCATGGAATATCGGATATCTTTTCCTCGCGTGTAACAGAAAAACCTCGCTCCTTCGTCGCTCGGTTTTTCAGTAACCCGCTTGGAAAAGATATCCTTATCTTCCACTCGGAGCCATGAAGAATCCTCTATATCTCAGCAACCACTTGACCAATTTACATGCGGTAATTTTTGTAGGGTAGCTTCATTCCTTCTACCAAGTATTGGACTATTCCCGATGCATGTGGGTGACCCCTTATGCACGTGCCACGTGCAAAACGAAGAGGTGTCAGTTTTGTAATTGTTGCAATATCTCGGTAACTACTGGGCCGATTGCGCTGAAAGTTGGCATGTATAGGTAGGCACCCACTAGGCACTGCATAATGCATATCCATGTGCCAGAGTTGGGGTGCTGCTGCACGTGCGCACGTGCAGGGGTCGTTTCCAGATCTCGAGAACGGCTGGACCGATGGCGCTCAAATTTGGTACACGGTTAGGGACCAGTTAGTAGGGTGCCGTGCACAAGTCAGTTGGGACCCATTTTGCACGTGCGCACGTGCAGGGTGCCGCTCCCAGATCTCGAGAACGGCTGGGCCGATTGTGCTCAAATTTGGCACATCGCACAGTGGGGATTTTTCCGATCTAGCACGTATTTATTCGTAGAGGGCAAACCATAGGTAGAATTGTAGCCAGATTGTGCACATATGTTGGCTGGTGTGTCCTGGTGAGAATTTTACCTGTAAATGTGCATAATCAACATAGTATAGGGGGTTCAATTGGACCCCCGCTCAGCCGTTTGGCCCGTGATCAAGCTAGAGCTTCGCGGAAAAGTCAAGCGTGCTGCCTATGACGAAATGAGGCCGAATATATCCAATTTCAAAGTCCAAGGTCATAAGCTGACTTTCCAAGTCAGTTTAATGACCCAACTAAAGTTGGGAAATCGAGACCTCTTGAAACTTCGCAAAGTTAGGGTGTTACGGGGTATTTTGGGGTGCTGATCACGAATTTCATGTTAGTTTTGATCACAGACGATGTCTTTATGCATTTAGGCCAGGTCGGGTCAGGTCAGGTTAGATCAACTACAGGGTGGGGCAGCATAATCGGGAATGCTTTTTGGGCTCTGATCATGAGTAGGCATGGCATTATTTTTATAAATTATATTATGGCAATGAAACGCCCAAAAGTTGTGCATCATCTGACATGACTACATCCATGAGCATGCAACTTCCTGGAAAAGAGCAGCAAAATAGTTCGACGGTGCTCCAAGTGCTTTGCGCGCGCCCATAGACACTAATGTTAAACAAGTAAAACAAGAACATTTTGTTTAAAACCCTGCAATTCCACGTAAAGGTTGCTGGGCAGGTCAACGTGTTATCACGGACGATAAGGATTGTGTGGGGATACTTAGGACAACAGGTTAACGTAATCGTCGTAAAATAACTCTTAGCAGAGGACATACAAGATGACTCACTTGAATATAAGGAAGAAGCACTTGAGCATATTAAAAAGAAACAATGTTAAAAACTTCAGCGACAAAAAATCTTATCACCGACTGGAATACGATAAAAAAGAATGGCATGCCATATAGGGGATTGTATCGAGAATATTCCAGCGGTCATGCAAAGTAAACATCCTGTTGGGGTGATGGACCTATGGGTGGTCTTCAAGGGAGGTGCACGTGGTGCACCCTACTTCATCGAGCCCGGATAAAATGAGCACCTCTGGTAAATACAACCGCACTCTGGCAGACTCACGTGGAGCCGTCGGAAGAGAGGATCACTGACGGTCCAAATCACGTCTTACGAGGACTCTGTCCGTGCTGGTACTGCAGTGAGGACGACATGTTATTGTGTAGGGCACCTCCACCTGAGATGAACCAAAAACTTCTGGTCCTTCAACTCCGCCGATTTAAATCCGACCAAATTCTTTACATGGAGCGTTTTTTGGTAGAAGTTTAATGAACAACTTATCATTAGTAAAAACAGTCTTCAGTGCAAGGTACGAAGCTGATGGGCGATCATGGACAAGCAGGAGGTTGCACGTGCATGCGCGTGCTTTTGGACCCGCCTTGAGAAGGTCATCGACGCCGAGGGCGGTCAAATAGGATGAGGGATAGGTAAAAGGTGACCGATTGATAGGATGTTGCTAAAATAGTGCTTGGAGCTATATTTTTAGATTCATGACCAAATAATCCCGTTTGATATTTATTCCCGATTATGCTGCCCCACCCTGTAGTAGGCGTCCTGCCGGCCATCCATAGAAGTGTCACCTACTACTGATAGCTTCGTAGCATGGAACGAAGGCACCAGAACTACTTCGTAAATATTCAAATGGCTGCTAAAATCGGAATCAGCACCAAAAACTACCCTAGAAACAAGTAAAACTCGAAAAGGTGAACCAAGGTCATCAAAGGTCAATGACCTTGACTTGACCTTCACGTGACCTTGCCACCCACCATTATGCATGGCACCAACATCATTTCACATATTTGAACGTTTAAAACCACACAAAAGACTGGAAACCGCGGATAATGTGAGCTGGCATACGCCGAATCGCGATTCCGGCCAAACATGGTCTCGAGGAATATGCCACAGGTCAAAGGTCAGTTGGGTCAGAGTCATGAAATTTTTAGGTTAGATGTAATATTGATGATCTCGAGGGCACCGAAAGTTTCGGCGCGATCGGCCGCTTTTTGCGCGAGTAATTTGCGGAAAACCATGGGGTTTTATCCGACCCCTTCCCCCTCCCCCTCCCCACAAGTGCGATGGTTAATAAGGTTACGGTATGTATAATTTACGCTTGTCATCCTATTCCTAATGAATGTGTCTCAGAAAATATGCATCATATAAATCACGAAGTAAAATTATTCGCCTATGTCCGGAACATACCTATATCGTGCTGTTTGCCCTAGCGTTCCTCGAGTGGGGTGTTAAGATACTCTAATGTGAATATTCCGTGTTCAGGCAAGTTTCGGCAGCCAAACTAGGCGTTGTCTTGTGCAGGAGAAAGTGGCAAATTCGATAGGATATATTTCGGAGTGGAAAAGTGTGGAGAACATTGTTGATTTCCTACATTTATTTAGAATACCATTACTTCAATATGGTGTCTGTAAGGGTTTTTTGTAAAGGGCATTTTTGTGACCTTAGTAAGGTTGTGGCATACTTTCTGTTTGCCATTCCATTCCTAATAAAGGTGCCTTTCAGACGATATGCAACTTTAAGAGGCGCAAGATTAAAACCAACAGGACAGGACAATGAAATTGAGCTATACTTTCGGGCCTTGCTGAGCCCATTGAGTAATCACGCATGAGTGTGAACTTTGGGCGCATTTTTCCTAGTTTTGCTGTAGACATACAGATAAAACAATGCCATATATGAAAAATTCAGACATTTCTTAGCCCCACTGACACAAAAAATAAACAAAAATCCAAAAAAGATTTTTTGAATTAATAGGCGCTAGATCAGGGCCTCCTCTAACATACCCACTGGGTGGGCAAATGCCCACCCAGTCGCCACAATTGCCCACCCAGTGGCGTCGATTTGCCCACCCAGAAGCAAATGCAAAAATAAAGGTCCGGCCGGACGTCCGGTACTACCTTTCCGGTCTTAAGCAAACTGGATGCTGTTTGAAGGTCAAAAAAAGTTTTCTGGTTGCTCGATATTCAGAAGCGTAGCCAGGATTTCCTCAAGGAGGGGGCTAAACGCACAAGGGCGCAAGATAACCCCCTCAAAATCCAAAAAGCCATCGGGTTGCATCCAATATTTTTTTGGATGGGGCCCAAATAAATGGAAAAAATATTCATTAACAAACAATGTTAGAACTGAGGGGGTAAGCAGTATATGGGCCCCTGTTAGACAGGCCCACGAATAGCTTCATAGAGTCGCCAGCCGGTTCTGATGGCGGTCTGAGGACCCGTAGGTCGGATGAGGGTTCTTCAGACCGTCACAGGCCCCTATAGCCCATGAGAGCCTCGTAAGCCGTCTGAGGGTCATATAAGCCGTCTAGGGCCACTCAGACCGACAAAAGGCCCCTTGCACTTGCAGAGGCCCAGTCAGGCCGACGTAGGGCCCTCTCAGACAAACTAAGGGCCCGTTCAGGTCATTTGAGGGCCTCCTCAAACCGATAAGGGCCCCTCAGATCGACAGTGGATCCGATCCGAGCTCCCTCAAACCGATATAGGGTCAGACCAACAGTCGGAACGCATTGATTCTGTTTACACACCGTTGGACCCAAGTTGGACCCATCCCATCCAACTGGTCCCCTGGTTTCAATAGGGCCCCAAGGCTCTAAAATTGGGTCTCTCTTGGCCAAAGAATAACTACTCAGCTGTGTCAAAGGATCTGCCGCAGGGCCTTTGCGTCGCCAAGGGCCCACTGTATCAGTCAGGGGCCTCTATGGAATAAGGACCCCTGGCTTCCAGGAGGGACCATGGTCCCTTTGGCCCCCTCCTTGGCTATGCCACTGCAGGTGACAAACGTTCTTTCAGACGACCAGGGGGCAGGGGCCCAGGCGACCAGAACCCCAGGTGACCAGGGGCCCCCAGGCGACTAGCTCCCCCCAAGCGACCAGGGGCCCCCTGGGCGACCAGAGGCCCCAGGAAACCGGGGGTCCTCGGATGAGTGCAGGGGCCCATTGGGTAATCAGGGGCACCTCGGGTAACCAGAGCCACAGAAATGAAACTTGAATTGATATAAATTTGCTTCCGAGTAAAATACGTTTTATCCAGTGTTAGAAAAAATATCCCGGGGCCTGTGGGGCCCCCATGGCGCCTTCTGCGCTCAAGGGAGGGGGCCATTGCCCCCGTGGCCCCTCCCCTTGGCCACGCCCCTGCCGATATTGGAGTTATCAAGTAATTGTCTCGTAAGTGAAAAGGCACGTACAATAAAGGTACAACCCTCTGCAAGCTGCGTGGTAGGTATCTTTTTTCGACAAAACCGAGAATAACGCGAATACGCTAACGGTCATTCGGAAATCGTAACAGCAAGACGCGCGAGACTCCGCACCTTAGATTGGGCTTATTTTGGTATACATTTTCCATCTAGTTTGACAACAACACACAAAAGTTTATATTTCCCCCCAAAACAAACTTTTGCTTTATTGCTACGGTAAGAGTACACATTGTTCAGTGACTGAATTAATCGAAGGGGTGGAGCATGGCGCATCTATATGCAATGTGTTCCGACCGACTGATTATCATAACCTTTGAGATATTAGGTATCGGTTTTGTCGAAATAAGAATACCTACCACGCAGTTTTTGCGGAGGGCTGCAAGTACAGCCCTCTGCAGACTGCGTGGTAGGTATCCTTTTTTTTCGACAAAACCGAGAATAACGCGAATACTTTGCTATCGGGCACTCGGAAATCGTAACAGAAAGATGCGCGAGACTCCGCAGCTTAGATTGGCATTATCATCGTATGCATTTTCCATCCAGTTTGGCAACAAAACCCAAAAGTTTATATTTGCCCCCAAAACGAACTTAAACATTTTGTTGCCACACAAGGCGTAGGTATGCTTTGTTTATTGATAGGCCCTATCGAAGGAGTGGAGCATGGCGCATCTATTTGCAGTGAGCTTCGACCGACTGATAACATGACTTTTGAATTATAATCAGTTTTGTCGGAAAAAGAATACCTACCACGCAGTCTGCTGAGGGCTGTACATGTAATCTGGAACGAATCGCTCGAGCATCGCTAACCATAAAACATACGACAAACGTTAACTATCATTTTATTTCCAATAATGGCACAGCTTATTTCGTCTCATCCCCGCACCCCCACCCCCCCCCCCCGGTAACAGGTTTTGAAATTGGTTGAACCCCAAAACAAGTGGCTGGATCCGCCCTTGGGCGGGGAAGTGGCGAAAATTTTGCCCACCCAGTGAAAAATCCTTAGAGGAGGCCCTGCGCTAGATCGGAGAAATCCCCACTGTGCATCGCTAGAAACCGGTCAGTAGGGTGCCGTGCACAAGTCAGTTGGAGGTACCCCCTCGAAATTTCGCACGTGCAAGACTCACCCCCTCGCTCGCTCCGTTAGTCGCCCCAAAAGGCGCTATACTGGTTAGATAAGCTGTTTAACCCGCGCCCTGCTGGGGGTCCTGGATTTCCACGCCCTGCTGGGGGGGGGGGTGTGTTTGAACACCCCCCCCCTTGTAACTCGGCTCCTGGGCCACGTAGCGATACGCGGAAGGCGGCGTTCGAAAGAGCGTAAAAAATAATGACGAAATCACTTCGGTCAATTTTTTGGTCAGGTCAAAGGTCAGGTCACCAGAGGTCATTGAAGGCAAAATTTCGCCGATTTCCAGGTCGAATGTCGAAATTTTCCAAGAAGCCAACGCATAACTCGGGAACCAATAGAGCTACAGCGCTGCGGAAAAGCGCATTCGATAGCCCTATTAACGCCCTTTCTGAGTAATTCTCTCAGATTTGACCTAACGTCAACGGTTTTGCCTGCAGGGGGCAAAAACTGCAAAAATAGCCGATTTTTTCGAAAACAGTTTTTCTGCAATAACTTTTGACCCAAGCCTTGTACGAGCTTACTTTTACCGGCATCGTGTTCCTCTTGTCAAGACGCATCGAATGAACTATGACTTGACCTTGAAAGGTCAACTTGAAAATTTGACCTCAGGTCAAGGTCATGACCTGACCGGAAAGGGTCATGTTGCATATCAGTCGATCCGTATCGTCGAGCTGAACACATCTAAGGCGTTTTCATCGCTCTAGCATGCCTCTATCAAAAGTTATTTGCGAAAAACTGTTAGATCACGAAACTGTTAGATCATCACGAAACTACATGGCTATGGCATCAGGGGAAAACTGCTGGTTTGGATCGCCGCCTTCCTGCTCGATCGCCGACAGAGGGTGGTCGTCGGAGGTGCGAAGTCCGACTGGACTCCGGTGACCAGCGGAATCCCCCAGGGATCTGTGCTCGGGCCGATCTTGTTTAATATATTTGTGAATGACATGCCTGGTCAGGTCTCCGGCTGCATCAAGCTCTTCGCCGACGATACCAAATTGTACCGCCACGTGACTGGAAACTCCGCCGAGTTCCAAGCCGACATCGACGCCCTCGTCCGCTGGTCGAGCAAGTGGCTGCTGCCCTTCAATGCTTCAAAATGCAAAGTGATGCACATTGGCAGACTCAACCCTGGGAGAACCTACCGCCTGAACGACTCTGCCATCGAGGGAGTTACGGAGGAAAAGGACCTGGGCATCATCATCGACGAAGACCTGAAGTTTCACCAGCAAACAGCGGCTGCCATCGCGAAAGCCTCCCAGATGCTGGCTGTCGTGAAGCGCTCCTTCGCTACCATCAATGAGGTCACTCTCCCTCTGCTCTACAAGTCCATGGTCCGACCTTTTCTGGAGTATGGGAACCTGATCTGGGGACCCTTTGGCAGAGTTGACCAGGCAAAACTGGAGCGGGTGCAGCGCAGGGCAACCCGGATGGTTCTGAGCATCCGGCATCTCCCGTACCCGGACCGACTACGTCATCTTCGCCTCCCCTCGCTGTACTACCGACGACGCAGAGGCGATATGATCACCGTCTTTCAGCTGCTGCACGGCGAGATGGCAGTGGAACCCGAACGATTCCTGCACAAGAGCACCTCCAACCAAACAAGAGGCCACCAGTGGAAACTGCTCAAGCCCAGAGCGAACACCCTGACACGAAGAAACGCCCTCAGCACAAGAGTCGTCAACGACTGGAACGCCCTGCCGTCCACAGTAGTGTCTGCCACATCGGTTGTTCAGTTCAAGGCACGACTGGACCGACACTGGGCGAACAAGATGTACGACATCCCGAATCCCTACCATTGAGAGCCTCGCCTTTACCTGTCACACACGCTCGATGGGAGCGGGACCTCCAGGCCTAGTGGCCTTATTACCCGATAACCGATAAGGTAAGGTAGGTAGGTAGGTAGATACCATTCGTGACCTAAGATGACCTCAGGGCATAAACAAGGGTCACGGACACCATTTTCAAGTTCAGTGTGTCTAAACCACTTGTAATTCGGTGTTTGGAAGTGTTTATAATGTCTTTCATCCAAAAGAGACGCATTTCAATTTTCTCCCATTGACTTATAATGGGGAGGTCGCAAAATTGACCTGACCTTAGGTCATCGATATCAAAATTCTGAGATATACATTTTGTACATGCTATTGCTCTTAGCAATCGCTGAAAGTTTCAAAGCGATCGGTCACTCGGTGTAGCTATGACAGACATTGAAAGTTTTTATGAGGTGAGGTCACTTCAAGTGACCTGGTGACCTGACCTTGAATGAACTTGGTCTGAAATTTTGACAACATGTGTAGAATTGATGTATGATAAGGTGTACCAAAAACGGCGGCGCTCCGCGCCGCCGTTTTTGAGATATTCGCGAAAAACCACAAGGGGGGGGGGGGTGTTCAAACACCCCCCCCCCCACCAGGGCGCGGGTTAAATAAGCCCCGCTACAGCTATACTATATAATTCCTTATACCATAGATAACATGAATCATGCTATGCTTATACACATACGCTATTCATCGTCGAAGTGAGTCAGACTCTGCTTGTTTTCCCTCAGGTCCGGGAAGATGCCTGCCCGACTTCTCCCCGTGCAAGGGAGCTGGTGTGTGCCTCCGTCACCTGGCCAACACCACCGACTACTCTGGAGCAGTGACCGCCTGCGAGGAGCTCGGCGCCCGCCTGACCCTGCCGCGCGTGGAGGCACACAACGAGTGTCTCCGAGGCATTTACGCCGATACTTTCCTCTGGATGGGAGCCGTGGATCCCGAACTGAACGGCATCTACTATGGTATCGACGGTCTGGGCCAGGCGCCCAACGACTCCAGCTGGTGGGGACCCGGGGAGAGGGATCATGCCGGTGCCACGACCAACCCGGAGCCCAATGTCATCTTCGTCATCAGCTACTGGGCGGACGCGTCGGCAGCCACCGCTGCCCAGCCGGTCTGCGAGACTCCCGCGCTGCACTGAACGCCGGTCTGCGAGACGCCCGCGCTGCACTGAACCCCGGTCTGTGAGACTTGCGCTGCACTGTACAGTCTGTCTTAAAAGTACCACGCAAAGTGACGGTGGAAGCGTGACTGCGACCGAAGCGTGACCGAGGAAGAGCCTGCTATAATTTGAAAGTTACCGAGTCAATTGACCTGGGGAATGGACGAGTATGTCCATTGCTTCGGTGACTCAAATTTAGCACGCCCTTCCTCGGTCAGGGTTGATGGATCCACCGTTACTTTGCGCGGTACTTTTAAGACAGACTGTACGCCGGCCCGTGAGACGCCCGCGCTGCACTGAACGCCGACCCGTGAGACCCGCGTGGTGCACTGAACGCCGGCCGGTGAGACTCTCGCGCTGCACTGAACGCCGGCGACCCAAGTGCTGCACTGAACGCCGGTCTGTGAGACCCGCGTGCTGCACTGAACGCCGGCCCGTGAGACCCCTGCGCAGCACTGAACGCCGGCGACCCACGTGCTGCACTGAATGCCGGTCTGTCAGACCTCCTCGCTGCACTGAACGCCGGCCCGTGAGACCCGCGTGCTGCACTGAACGCCGGCCCGTGAGACCCCCGCGCTGCACTGAACTCCGGCTCGCGAGACCTCCGCGCTGCACTGAACGCCGGTCTGTGAGACCCGCGTAGGTACTGCACGGAACGCCGGCCCGTGAGACTCCCGCGCTGCACTGAACGCCCGCCTGTGAGACCTTACTGCACTGAACGCCGGCCCGTGAGACGCCGGCGTACTGCACTGAACGCCGGTCTGTGAGACCTCCGTGCTGCATTGAACGGGCGAGGTCGGCAGGCTGAGGTCGGCAAAGCACGTCGGCCTTCGCGGAGAAATTCAGGAGATTGATGCTAGGAGTTGCGGTTGCATCAAGAGAAGGAAAAGAAACAAGCATCGTCTCTTGGAGATGCTAGGAGCAATGATAAAATCAAGAGGCGCAAGGTACCATCAACATAAAGTGCTCGATGAAGTAAGGAACTGTCGGCTAACGTTTCTCCTAGTTGTGCTCGGAAAACTGCGATCGCTGAAACGCACCGCAAACACGTTTATGTGAAGAAACACAGCTGACATTTATTTACTCACACTTCAACACCTCCAGATCTCTTATCACGTGATCGTTTACAGTCGCCGTTATAGCCTAGCAAATTCGTCGAACTGAGGATACAAACTTTTCGTTAGAAAATAAATAAATACAGCTTCATAACCAGTCAGTAGTTTGGAACGCACATGGAATGTACACCAATGTTGTTTTGTTTGACAAAGTATGAGTCCCGTCCTCTCGGCGTCGGGCGCAATTTTCGAGGAGATATCAGTCCTGAATCTCATACCACTTCCTTTTTGTGTGGCTCTACTTTTTTGATTTCACCGTAACTTCTCCACGTCCCAAAATTAATGTCACACCTTTTTAGCGTCCATGGCATGAAAATAGCAAACATGAGAAGTGCGCTTTTTTACATATGTAGGTATCCCACTTTCTCCCTGATACAGGAAAGCATACAATCCGGGACGGCAGACATCAACATGTCCAGCTCTGTGGAATGATCTTGGACCAGGCAGATCGAAGGTTGCTGGTCAGCGTGCCTTCAGATTATCCTGGCGCCACTTTGTTCATCTCTTATAGGACGATCGCCCTAAGGTTTTCTATCGGCGACAGGTCGCGGCTATTCCTCGGCAATTTGTCCTTCTCCCAGAATTCTGGGAAGTTCGATATGCACCAGTCCTGCGTCGTTCTAGCTCGATGAGCCGGGGCGTCGACCTGTTGAAAAGATGGCCCTGGACATGTTCAGCAGAAGTTTTCGGCTGGAGACGTGGCTTGGTGGGCTTCAGCTTTAGAGACATCCTCCGGTACCGATGGATTGTCGACTTGGAGATTGGATGACTGTTGGCAATCAGCCTCCTTGCCAGTTTCCTTGTGGATAAACCCGTCTTTAGCTCCGCACTTTGCGATGACGATTTGGGCTAGGAAGAGGAGACTGGCGGAACTCTTCCTGTCATGACCTAGTTTGTTCTGAGGCGTCTATCCGCTTCTGACACGTGACAGCCAGTGCCAAATCGTGCGGCAACTCATGCCCAGTGCCTCGGCGACCTGGCCGTGGGTCATGCCGCTGGCAACCATGCCGACTGCCCCGCTGTGGGACGGTTTGCTCCGCGGCTTTGCCATCCTGGACACCTGGTACGCGCGCGCCGGGTACTGCCCCGGAAAATATGGCCTCCGTACACCCCTTGACCGGTCGGGGTCACAAAAATTCGATGTTCACGTGACTAGAATGTAGCCAATATGGTATGGGAACCAGTACCGGCGACATTATATTGATATTGCGCCGTAAAAGGCAAAATAAAGGTGGTGGAAGGGTGTGACATTAATTTCGGGACAACCTTTACTTCCTGCCAGCTAACAGTTGAGGCATATATTGCTTATATTTTGCAGGAGCATTTACTTTGTGCTTATCCAGCCGTCAGAAGTTAGCTACGTTCTAACTCCTAAGTACTAATAAGGCGAACTCGATAGCTGTAGGTATGACTATTAGCTATCTTTCTTCCTACACCTACCTACCAGTATAACGCCTTTTGGGGCGACTAACGGAGCGAGCGAGAGGATGGGCCTTGCACGTGCGAAATTTCGAGGGGGTACCTCCAACTGAGGTGCACGGCACATTGCTAACCGGTCTCTAGCGATGTGCCAAATTTGAACACAATCGGCCCAGCCGTTCTCGAGATCTAAAAGCGGCACCCTGCACGTGCGCACGTGCAAAATGGGTCCCAACTGACTTGTGCACGGCACCCCACTAACTGGTCCCTAACCGTGTACCAAATTTGAGCGCCATCGGTCCAGCCGTTCTCGAGATCTGGAAACGACCCCTGCACGTGCGCACGTGCAGCAGCACCCCAACTCTGGCACATGGATATGCAGTGCCTAGTGGGTGCCTGTACCTACATGCCAACTTTGAGCGCAATCGGCCATGTAGTTACCGAGATATTGCAACAATTACAAAAGTGACACCTCTTCGTTTTGCACGTGGCACGGGCATAAGTGGTCACCCACATGCATCGGGAATGGTCCAATACTTGGTAGAAGGAATGAAGCTACCCTACAAAAAGTACCGCATGTAAATCGGTCAAGTGGTTGCTGAGATATAAGCCTCGCAAAAGCGTCCGCACGGCCGGCCGGCCGCTCATACATTTCCGTTAACCCGCGCCCTGGTGGGGTCTGTTTATAACGCGACCCGGGGGGCTATTTTTTGCCCCCCCCCCGTATCTCCGAAACTGCTGGACGGATCCGCAAAATTCAAACGGCGTTCGATGGGCCTGTCAAATTTGTCGAAGGAAACCAAATTTCATTGACCTCGGGGTCACCGATGACGTCACAGGTCAGGTCAAAGATGAAATGTTTCACCGTTCACGGGTCTTCTAGGGAATGCGCTATAACACCGAGGAAAACGCATTTTGTCGAGAATCAGCGATAGGGCGTCAGTTGCCTAGTAGATATGTTGCTATTAGAGGTCACTGACAATACCAGGTCAGGTCACAGGTCAGGTCACCAAGGGTCACAGGTCAGGTCACATGAGCCCAACTTTACTAAGGTTGTGTGATGCATGTTTTATGGCCAATTTTTCATTTCCAACTCGATGGTGTTGGTTATAAGACTATCAGGTACGGCTTAGGTCACTTTCTGGTGAAGTTTAGGTCAAGGTCAGGTCAAGGTCAGGCCAAAAAAGGTCAAATTTTAAAGTTAATATTTTTGCATAAAATGGGTATTGATTCGATGCAACTCGTCACGGGGAGTCTAATGGTGGTCTTTGTTTTGCGCTACGGGGTCTAGAATTGCTAAAAATTGAGTTTGAAAATTTGACGTCATCAATTTTGAACAGTTTTTTCGCCATAACTTCGCTAAAAAAGAGGTATCAATCTCAAATTTGGTATGTGGATGAAAGTCGGCGAGGACTATCACATATATTCCGGTTTTTGCGAAATTCAAAAAACTTTCTGGATTTTTCGATCATTATATCCAAAAAAATTATTTTTTGATTTTTGGGGGTCAAAATCCAAAAATTTCAAAATTCCGAGATAGCAGTTTTGTAGCCCTGTCAATTCTACAGCTTTTATGTCCTTATCATTTTTCTGTATTTGCAAAGCTATAGGCCTGACAGCTCTTCCCGCGAAACCCTTTTTTGGGTCGAAAACGGCAGAACATGACGTCATTCTGACGTCATTTCCGGCCAACCTATCATAGCCTTTGGAAAAATTGTTGGTCACCATGTGTAAAATTGATGTCCGGGAGGGTACTGAAAGTTTGGTGACGATCGGCGCAGCGGTTCTGGAGATATATCGAAAAGTCTGGAGGGGGGGCAAAAAATAGCCCCCCCCCCCACCAGGTCGCGGGTTAATCTAAGGAAAGACTCCGCTCGCTTCGCTCGCTCCGTAATAACCAGTATAACGCCTTTTGGGGCGACTAACGGAGCGAGCGAGAGAGTGAGCCTTGCACGTGCGAAATTTCGACGAGGTACCTCCAGTTGACTTGTGCACGGCACCCTACTAACCGGTCTCTAGCGATGTGCCAAATTTGAGCACAATCGGCCCAGCCGTTCTCGAGATCTGGAAGCGGCACCCTGCACGTGCGCACGTGCAAAATGGGTCCCAACTGAGTTTTGCACGGCACCCTACTAACCGGTCCCTAACCATGTGCCAAATTTGAGCGCCATCGGTCCATCCGTTCTCGAGATCTGGAATCGACCCCTGCACGTGCGCACGTGCAGCAGCACCCCAATTCTGGCGCATGGATATGCATTGCCTAGTGGGTGCCTACCTACATGCCAACTTTCAGCGCAATCGGCCAAGTAGTTACCGAGATATTGCAACAATTACAAAAGTGACACCTCTTCGTTTTGCACGTGGCACGTGCATAAGGGGTCACCCACATGCATCGGCAATAGTCCAATACTTGGTAGAAGGAATCAAGCTACCTTACAAAAATTAAAGCGTGTAAATCGGTCAAGTGGTTGCTGAGATATAAGCGTCGCAGAATCGTGACCACGGCCGGCCGGCCGGCCGGCCGGCCGCTCATACTCAGAAATTTCCGTTAATCTAAGGAAAGACTACGCTCGCTTCGCTCGCTCCGTAACAGTGAATGGTCCCTAACTATTTTCCTCTTTCCACTTGCATTCACCCATTTCTCTGATTTTCACCGGGCTACTAGCATTAAACAAGTTTTAAAACTCCAAAAGGCCATCCCCTTAGACCACCCCGGCCCACTAGCAACATTCGCATTGCGGCATTGTGCCATTTTTGACTGAATGGTGATTGCCGTATTTAATGTGGATGAATGATGACCGTTTTCCCGTGTTTGAAAGGATGCCTTATGACAGCTGAACGATGTTGTGCTCTGGGAAGAGCTACTCGTCTGTGTGAAATATTATTTAATAACTGTCCTATGCGTGTCGCCATGAACTCTGCTTCCAGTTCGATTTCAAGATCATTCCTAGCCAATGGTCAAAAGTCGACTCTCGATAATTTGGTATGCCAAAGACCGTACCAAATGCGGCCGTTTGCGATTGTGAACACTCAACAGGATGTTCGGCTACACCTGGCTGTCGGCAGTTCTGTTTTGTTTTCATTTACATATTTCACAATATCGCAAAGTGCACATCGAAATATCATATTGAAAGAAAGAAATATGGAAGAATTGAAATATCACAGGCAGTGCCCATTGAAAGGCGAATAAAAAAGGCGAAGAAGATAGGTGAATCATTTACCACTTCAGTCAGATATCATGTATCCGCCTCAGAGCTGTTTTGTAGGGTTAGGCCCTTCCGGTCTAGGGAGACATTTTCAGAACTGGAGGGATGATAGGAACAGGGGGAGACGTTGATCTGGGCGGCCACCCTGGAGCGCCGACGGGACGGCGCTCGTCACGATGAACAGGCCAACTAGCCTCGCTAACGGTCACCTCATTGCACGCGAGCGCATCCTTCAGGAGCTACCCATGTCGGATAAAGGTGACCGACCACGACCAGCCCAGATCAAGGGGTTTGAGGCGTGGAGGAAAAGGATTTGACTGTCCTGAGGATGGAAAAGACGGAACGGTGGCCGTTTCAACCAACTCGCCCTTTTGCAGAGGTGCCACAGTTGCCACCCGTACTTAGCTTATAGCCAGATGTCCTCCCTTCCTATCGATATATCTGTCTGAACTCTTGAAGGCCCTAGACGTGTGCTTATGTCTACTTGAACATCATATTTAGTGCTCAAGCCCGCCATCGCCCATCGGGTTCAGTCAAAGAACAGCCAGTTGTGAGGCGCTACCCTTTCTGAGGCTCATGTGAGGGCTCAGGTTTATGCCGTCTTTTATTACATTTGTGGCCCGGCCCGCTATATCACATTGATAGGTATGTGATGATTTAGTGCAAGACACCGACATTGGCATGTTGTTGTGCCCCGAATGATATGATACATTGCCACTAAATCTTTTAGCCACTATTTTCACGACCACTACCAAAGTCACTCTTATTGCGCATGGACACAATAAACTAATGAAAACAATGACTTTGGCAATGCCCCATTCTCTAAATGTCACAAATCCAAGCTCAACGATTGCTTATCTTTCTAGAGGTCCAAAGGACATCCGTTATCAGCTATGGCTATTATGCCTGCAGAAGGGCAACTTCATGATAACATTGGCGGCTACTTGTCCTGGATACTAATTGAAATAACAAGAGTGGACATTTCCTAAAGGGTCGGAACTGGAAGTGTGCACCCACATAGCAGCGCACCTATCGCTCCACGATAAGCGTCCAATAGTCTCTTCCGACAACCGAAATGGCTTCACTATAACATTCCTTAATGACCTTTAATTTACATAAATTATACAGCAGTAGCTGCCATTGAAACCTGAGGTGCTGGGACACGCCAATTATGATGCGATAGTCAATTGGTCTGATTGAGGCATTCAGGCATACTAATGCTGATAGAGATGACCGTAATTCCAGCTCTTCGTTTATTCGAGAAGCTTTTGTCCCAGCTAAATATATAACATAATAATAAATATATAACATAATAAATATATAACATTTTCAAATATATCAAACATTCAGGCATACGTAAATGCATACAGTGGTCCCTGGATTGTATCACGATAGCAAGCAAATATTCATGCTAATGTAGGTAGGTACTTAGGTAGGTATGTGCGCAGCTAGTGACAAGGATACCCACGGTGTCATATTCTTGCCATTTAAAAACCTACAAAAGATGTAGCTATTACTTAATATCTGTCATTTCTTATGGAGGTACCTAAGCACTGGCGAATCCAGGAAGGGGTCGTTTCGAAGAAAGCCCCCTCCCTCTCCCCCGCAGCGACCGAAATCTACAAATGTTTGCGTTTTTTTTTAAACAATAAAATGAAAGCTAAAGCGCTGATGCCATCGCTTTATTTTGCAACTTTGAATTATCGTTTGTTTCTGATTATCGAATTCGAATAAATCGCAACCCATTGCAATCAATCATTTGGTTTTGTTCTGAAGCTAGCACTTAGTAAATAAAAGGCTTGAGAAATGCAGGATTGAGACATCAAACAATGCAATAAAGCTGATTAGGTGTGGTCACGACACGATATGGTTCGGATTATGTAGGTATGTTACAGGCAATGTGTGGGATCAGGCATTCTATAGAATACCTAGGCATTCTAACCCAGGTAATCTTGGATTTATTTAATTTAATAAATTTGTTTAATTTAATAAATTTAAGAATTTATTGGTAATCTTTAGACAACCATAAATCCAATTGTGTACCCTGGTGAAATGGTGTGAAACGTATTTCAGCACTGCACCCGTTAAATTCACACGATTGGAAAAGAAGGTTCACTGACATTCAAAACCAAACGCTCGCTCCTTCAACGGCTTTCTTGCATTTGAAATTTACCGACGGAAAATGGAGCATGATGCACGGAACTTTTACGCCTTATATGGAGCTATAGCGAGGATTACATTCACGTACGTGCAGATTCATGCACTGATAGTGAAGCGCCGACGTCATGGCTGTTTTTATGCCCACTCCCCGACTGATCCAGTGATGAATCATCGTCAAGAGTGGGCACTGCTTTCGACTAGCGCTAAACGAATTGTTTGCTGCCCTGAAATCATAAGCCATTTGCAAAACTGATGTCGCCAGCAAAGACAATGCCTATTGTGTGCGCTGCGTGAACTCGCTTTGGGAAAAAAGAGCGAAGCTTGAGTAGGTGCCGACAGACGCACGCTTGTAAAAGATCCGTCAACAAGCCAGCTTGCATCTCATTGTGTTAGACTTCAATGTTCTTTGTCAGAAGATAATTTTTATCGTGTATGCATCACCAGACCACGTCGCACGCACTTTGATTAGCTGCCCGAGGACAAGTTTTTAGTGCTTTTTAGTCTTTGTTTGAAGGTTTGTTTGCGTCGCTTGAGTGACGGTTGTGTGCAGAAAGGTTTTATCATTTAATTATAGTGTTAAATGGAGTATGTTTTCCGTACAAAATGCACCGTCCGTGACCGTGTGTGATCTGCCAATCATATGTGGCTGTGCAGCAATTGTATGAGATCTCGGCAGATAAAATTACGATTGTTTGCACTTTGACGTCCCATACTCAAAATATATCCATACAGGCTGCAGCTGTCACTGGTCAGTTCCTCGTCTACCTTCTCATTTTTTTTTAAATGAAAAATGGCTCGCTAAAATGGTTGAAAAATGGTAATCGCATACCAAGTGCAGTCAAATTCCATTGCTGTGATGTGTTCCACCAATATGACCATTGCTGATTGGCAAATGGCATTAGGTACCTTGAAATTTGGATGCAGCTGACTCATTTCATGGAAATTACCAGTTAAACATAATTCGTTAATAATTTTCAATAATTTCTGCAAATGCGTACATACAGAAAGCAAACTTTTGTTTTTCATTTCACAAGCAGGGATGGGTATTGGGTACCAAGCTATGCAAAACTTACTCTGTGTATGGTTTCCCTTCAGGCATACCTATTTCAAGACGCACCATAATAATCCCAAAAATAAATGTTTTTTAGATTCGCTAATGCACCTTGGAAAACTTGGTGCTCAATAATTTTCCCATGTCGCAGTTTTATAGAAACGGCTTCACATATGTAGCCTTCTACCGTTAGACAAGAAGTATAGGTACATACATAATACATATGTCTTCATCATGCGCTCCTTTTTATCTTTTACGGCAATGGTGATTGGTGTAGACGAGCGAAATCACGCCAATAGTCGCATTACTATGCGATTATCATTATTATTATGCGATTATTATTACACATAATTAGGAGAGATGTATATCGGTTTTCTGTATCACAGACTAAGTCAACTTTCCCTGTAGCCTTCCATAGAAACCCGGACTTCAAAACACACGTTTGAGAAGAAAATGTATGGGGAATATTGACAACACTTGCATGCTGCTACGATTATTCCTTGTTTCGCAAACTGAATTTTTGACCGTTAGCGAGGCTGGCGCGGATACAGGGGGCCTCTGAAGGCCGAAGCCCCTAGCCTATCGAAAAAAATGCCGCCCTCCGCTGGGTGGAGGGCGGCATTTTCGATAGTCTGTGGAGTGCCTTTTACGGAAATAACCATCTCTTTTAAGTTCATTTCATAAGTAATAATATCTGGTAGGATGATGATGTAAATAATAAACCAAATTATTACAAATGCATTCAAATATATTCAAAAAGACACACAAAGCTTTCGGTTCATGGAACCTTGATCACTGTGCAAAGGTTCCATGAACCGAAAGCTTTGTGTGTCTTTTTGAATATATTTGAATGCATTTGTAATAATTTGGTTTATTATTTACATCATCATCCAACCTGTCATGGATACTCAATTCTCTGGTAGTAGTGATAGTACCTAACTCTCTGAATTTATATTTCACCCTCAGAGTATGTCGCTTCTCTCCCTGAACTCCGAGTGCCGCCCCATCGAGTCGGACTGCCGCCCCTGTAGACCCCCGTAGGCGGAAAATGTCCCGCGCCTGTGCTGACTGCTCCCACCCTAAAGAAATCCTGGATCCGCACCTATAGCGAAGTTACCTTGAGCTCATTTTATCGCTTTTTTCGTTCTTTTTTCGTAGGCAAGGGGAGTTTAAAAGTAAGCGTTTGTATTGATGCTTTTTATGTGGACTGGCAACAACTTTATCAATATATGCATGTATGTACATACATTACATGTAGCTACATAGGTTGACATGTGTTGTAGCCTAGCATCTATATTAGCTGAAGTTGAACAATTATTTCATTCTTATTATGAAATTCGACAGTTGAATTAGAAGAGCCTAAATGAAGTATAAGAAATAATGCAAAAAAAAAAAACTCTTAGACAATGGGGTAATGTGGAATTGCTGCACGCTTTTGTCTTCTTATCATTATCATATATGGACTTCGGCATCTGCCTTACGAAGAACGACTGAAGAGTCTTAAACTTCCCTCCCTCCAGTACCGCCGTCGACGCGGAGATATGATCACGATGTTCAACATCATGCACGGACGCTCCGGCCTGGACAAGGACGACTTCTTCTCGCCCGCCCCAAGTACACGCACCCGCGGCCACCGACTCAAGGTGGCCAAGAAGCCAGCGGTCAGCCGCGTCCGGCGCAACCACTTCGCCACCCGGGTTGTGTCGGACTGGAACGCCCTACCAGAAGAAGTTGTCTGCTCGCCATCGACAAATGTTTTCAAGAACCGGCTGGACAAGCACTGGATGAACTATGCCTTCATCGCTCCACAATAGATAAGACTGTTAATGCTACCCGAGCTCTCTACGACGGATCCACCGGGCAATCCTAGTGCCTTCAATGATCCCCAAATATCAGGTATCAGGTATCAGGTATCAGGTATATAGCATAGGTATCTACCTTATGCCTACTTGTTGCCCATGACTACCCCTCGTTGCGTCCTGCTATGGCGCTCTTATATGTAGCCTCATATGCATATAGAAGAATGACCACACAAAATAAGCGTGCATGATACACATCCTTGTATTATTGCTCAATATTCGATGGAACAGGACTTAGTTCGTATAACAACACTGATACATCACATGTTTATCTACATTCTACATGTGCTTGCTAACTAATCGCATCTATGCGATTGGCTATTTTCTGCTATACGATGAGTAGTTTTTTTCACAATCACAACAAGCACAGCCGGTAAAAATTGATTACAAAACTGTACGAAATAATTGAATTTGGTTAGTGATTGGTTATATTCTGTTATGCGATAAGTAGTGTTTCACAGCAGACACAGGCTGCAAAAATTGATTACAAACAAAACATTTCTAAGCTAATGAGAAATAATGCCTATTCCATTCGACATTGTTTCAGTTTGATCCTGGGCCACATATGTGCACGTATCTACCAAAGCGTTTACTTATTTCATATCGTCAGCGCCATGTCACACAATGCCTTATTCTCGCAGTATGACGTCACAATTTGCCTCATTACGTCATCGTCAGTTGAATGGACAGTTCAGTCGAGTCGTCAGAGCTTATCCGGGATTTCAAAGGGCATTGCAATTGAGCGTCTGCAGATGCCTCAATGAAGCCCCGAATGCGGCTCGTCATTGTCAGCGGTCCGTATTGGTCCAACGACGTCATCGAATTCGTGTGCCAGTGACGTCAGGCGGCTTCGGTCGATGTCGATGGTGGTGTCGTCATAGGTTTGGAAAGGGTCTCAGCAGTCATTGGTGTCATTGATGCACAGTGGCTTCAAGAGCTTTTTATTAAATACTATGACACAGTTGAAATGACGAGGCTTTGGCATAATCAAAAAGAAATCATGCAATGTTTCCAGTCGTACTTGTGTTACTTTGAAAATATTAGGCATGTCAGGAAAATAGGTAAGCGAATCAAACTTTGGTAAAAATTATTCAATAGCAGGAGCAAATATAGCGATAGATTGAAGCGGTAAGTAGTGTTTAGTGAGTAAGGTCTAAGGCTAAGACAAGCAAGAAATGAAAATTAGAAAGCTTAAAGGCTTTGAAAAGGCAAAAGCCTCCAACGACTGCGTGCCAACTGGCATCGTACTTCGAAGGTCGCAAGACATGCAGTTTTTCCAAGTATGTGTGTCGTGCAATCTGTCATGCAGACTCCTTTTACCTTGTTCATAATCTATCCGGGAAATGTCACGGAACATGTCAGTTTTCAGTCACTCTCCAGTCATGCCACAGTCATGTCCCAGTCCATGTTTCAGTCATGTCCAAAAACCGTGTTCTGTCATGTCCTGAAGTCATGCTCCAGCCCTGTCCAGTCATGCATGTCGGACGAGCCGTCACAAACAGAAACAGAGAGAAAGAGAGGCAGGAGACACTCCGGTCGCTCCCAACTTGGGACTTAGCAGGCCAGTAGACGTTATAATAACCCGACTGTTCCACCAAATCCCTAGTATGGACGACTCGAACAGGCCACAATCAGCATACCGATAGCCGCGGCAGAAACATTGCTTAACAATATCGTGATGATAGTAAACGCTGGTGCAAATTCAAAGGTTGAAGTTGCAAAGTTAAGTAAAACAACCTTGTGTTTGCAAGTTTGAACACAGAAAGTAGTCTTTCCAAATCAAACACTAAGACAACAAAATTCACCTAAGCACCGTGGCGTTAGCTTAACTGTCAATTATTAAATGAAAGTTAAAATTAACAAAGATGAAGAAATCGTGAAATGATGCTACAAGCTAAAAACTATAACTGCCCCTGATGCAATCACTCGCGGCAGAAGGTTGACGAACGCGAACTTGAAGATCAGCAGGTGTCGGCGACATCTTGCGCGGCTCGTCCGAACTAGTCTTTTGTAGAGGACACTACGATCGCTCCCAGCCCCACTCGCGCCCAAGTCCAATATCTGGGCGCATAGCCGGGCCAGAAAGACGATCGATAGCCCAGCGTCATATCAAGTCACGATGTCACTTCTAGGTCAGGTCAGGTCAGAGGTCAGTACATCAGGTCAAGGTCAACAGGTCATGTAGCACGTCACCATTCGGGCATTCATGTCGGTCTTGAGTGGTCCATTATAGTCCTTTAATGGGTATACAATGATTAGGGATCAATGAGCATTTTATTTCACGTTGATCTAATAATGGAATGCAAATAGCCGTCTGATAGGAATTATTTTATTTTTTAGCTTAAGGATCGTAAGCATCTCCAAGTCAAACCTGGATGAGAATTAAAGGCAAGTACTTCAAAAAAGAAGGGCTAATGTGACAAGCATAATGAAGCTTCTGATGGAAACACTGACTCATATCTGTGTCTCCCTAAAATACCTGCTCCTGGAAGTCGCCTGGCCGATAGAGACTGAAGAAGAAGACCGCTGCTGTCACCTCTTTTCAACAACACCTCAATCGATGCCAGAGTCTCTCTTCACCGCATCACCTCCCCATCCTCACCGCAGCACATCATATCACCAACTGAACCACCAACACCAGTCACCAGTCGAGAGGAAGCATCACCTGCCTCCACCAGCTCCGGGCGTCGACTGCCCGTCCGGACTGACTCCGGTGGCCAACTGAACCTGTCTGGCCACTCCCCTGCTCCGGGTCCGGGCAGCCGGAGCGCCCACCGACCGACCGGCCGCTCTGCCGTGCCGCTCCGCGGCTGTCGGCCGACCCAAATTGGACACTGGCGCTCGACTGAAACGGAGCTGACCGGGCAGACGGAAAGACGAGCAGACAGACGGGCAGACGGACAGACGCAACAGACGAGTAGACGGACGGACAGACGAACAACAGAGAGACGGGCAGAGAAAGACTGGTAGACGGGTAGACGCAGCTGCCCAAAAAAGACACACGAAAAAGACGGGCAAAACTGAACGAACAGTCAGCAGACGGGCTGCGTCGCTAATGACACAATTCAGAACAGAACACAGCAGACGAATGGATAGACTGCGCTGTAACGGCAGAATCCAGGGCAAACGGCAGCTCAACGGATTGTCGAACAGACCGCGACTGATGGCGCGGGTAGCGACACAAACCGGGGCAAACGTTAGCCACAGCTGACCGAAGGCTGGCTGGTGAGGCGTTGACTCGCGGTGGACGCTAGATCCGGGACAACGGCTTCCAAGGTGGCTTGCGGCGGCGGCGGCGGTGGCGGGTGGCAGCACGCGGCGTCTCGGGGGCCAGGGACTCGCCCCGGAAATCCCCAAATTCCAGCCCCGGTCCTGGTGCGGTGGCGAGCCTGGAATATCGTCTGGAGCGGGGAGGGTTGGAGAGAGAGAGAGAGAGAGGGAGAGAGAGAGAGAGAGAGAGAGAGAGAGGGAGAGGGAGAGAGAGAGAGAGAGAGAGAGAGAGAGAGAGAGAGAGAGAGAGAGAGAGAGAGAGAGAGAGAGAGAGAGAGAGAGAGTCGGATGGGACGTGACCGGTTGACAAGAGGAGCCGTTGGGGACGTCTCCAGGGCAGAACAAGATGGCCAGATGTTTTAGGGAGACGTGAAGGAATGCAAGAAAAGTCGGACGCGTTGGAATCAAGCGCGGCTGATTCAGAGTCGGTCAAACGATGGATCCTTCCGACAGTTGGTACTTGGTAACCAGTTAGGGACAAAAGGAATGCCTGTGCAAAAAAAAAACAACAACAATGGAAATAGAAGGTTCAAACAGAAAAATAAAAAGAACAAAAGAAACTGTTCACTAATGTCAATAAAGAAGATCAGAAATAAATCACTGAAAAACACTGAAAATGACGAATATCTCTAATCTATATGGGATGTGGATAAACGCGCATAGAAGGAAGGAAATAGAAGAGCAGAGGTCGTATGGGTACGACCTCTGCCGGGTGAGGACAATCAAGCTGTGAGAACTGGAATAGGAAAACACTTTAAAGACGAAAAGATTAGAGTGATTATGGGATGAACAATGCATAACGGTGTTGGAGTTTAGCAGACCTTATCACTTCAGCCTGTAAAGCCTCCAATTATAGCAAGACACCGGGGACACCATTTATCCTACAGAACATCTACCTAAATGAATGCGTACTGCATTAATAACTAAGGCTGTACAAGATCAGCTAAAAGCAATTCCAAGGAAGTCTTACGTTGGTCGATACAAAATGTCGATTGCAAACTTGAAACTTTTAACGAAATGAATCGATACAATAACATTTCTATCGATGCCGACCCATCGCCCCGCCATCTGTAACTAGCTCGCCTCCAGCTCCTGGAGTCCGGCCGGCGGCACTTGACCCACTCTCTGGCCGGGTGACCTCATGACCGGGTCAGTCGGTCCGACCCAGATCCTAGTGATCCACAAAAGACCAGCAGCCGTGCACGGTGAAACGCCGCGCGCCGTGAGCCGGAGCTATGCAGGCCGAGCCATCGGGCATAGGGATCTCATATCTTGGAGTGAAACGTAGCCAAGTGTGGCGGTCGATGGCCGAGGGTTCAACAATGCATGTGAATTGGGAGGGAGAGGTCGAAACGGGGACAATCTGAAGATGGTGCAGTGATGGGGATGGATGAGATATGAGGAGAGAGAGAGAGAGGGAGAGAGAGAGGTGATGGGAAAGACAGACAGAGACAGAAACAGAGGAACGTAAAGATAAAGAGAGGGCAAAAGAGACAGGGCTTCCGTAGCCAGGAAGAGAGACAGGGCGAGAGAGAGAGAGAGAGAGAGAGAGAGAGAGAGGGGGGGAGGCGGAACCGGGAAAGTCGACTCCAGGAGAAACTCTGGCGCACCGCCGAGCGCGCTCGTTCGCCTCCATTCCTCCGGAGCGGTAAAAACCGAGCCACGGCGCGGCTTTCACCTCGAGGTCGTTAGTCTGTCTGTCGGCGGCACGGTGGCATTCTCAGCAACGCACCGGCAACTGGGAAGGAAATTTTCCCCGACGACGTGCCCGCGCGCTCTGGTAAGGTCGTTGCGAGCGAGTGAGCGGTTAAATGCCAGCGTTTTCACTACCTTAACTGATGTGAAATTGTGGAGAATGCGGGATGAAAGCTGCAAGAGCATGACAATTTTACGCCTGAAAGTAAGCTTGACACTGGATTGTTTTAAAAGGCACCGATGGAAAATTTAAAGCATTGATGATCACACTTCCTTTGCATGCATCATGAGAACAATGCGAGGCGTGCCGCTCTCGAAAAGCCGGTACTTACTTGGGATTTGAGTAACCAAACTCTCAGCACCTCATCATTTGAATAAATATGAGGAAACCAATCTCTGCCGAGACTTTCATATTCATCCAGCGTCGGAGGCGGATGAAGTGCCTCAGGCCGCTGGCGAGACACCACAGCAGTCTTCCAGCCGTCTGCCGGGCGGCTGGCCACGGGCGGGGGCGGGGGCGGCAGCGGCGGGAGCGGCACGCAGCGTGGACCGTTGGCAGCCGGACGCGGCGCGATCGGCCGGCCTTGGCTGCCGACTGGGCGTGTCGGCGGCTGCCCTAGCCAGGTCCGGGTACGTTGACGTCCTCCCCCCTCCTCCTCCTCCCCCGGTCGGGACCCGCCCTCCCCACCACCCCCGCGGAGGGGGGGGGGGGGAGGTCCGGCACTTCCGGCCTCTTGAGGAGGGGAGAAGTCGCGGGAAGAGGATCATCGAGGGATGAGGAGATCTGAAGAGCACGCGGCTATGAAATGAAGAGGATGCTCTGAGATGAAAAATGCAGAAAGGAAGATGAGTTCTCACCCGAGAACAAATGGAGCACATATTTGGGCTCAACCTTCTAGTAAAAAATAATTGGTCTGAGGATTGGTACTTTTGACACGGATATACAGAAGCGAATGACGAACGTCTATGCCGGATCACTCACTTGTGTCTCGACGGGAGCCGAATAACAGCGACGTGATGTGACCCGGTTTTTCTCTTACAGACGACTCTGTTTGTCTGTTCGGAGCTTTCTGTTGTCTTCCTGCTTCTCTCTGTCGTCGCTCAGGAACGTTCTACCAGTCTCTCCACGCCGTCGTTCCGGTCATCTCTCCAGCACGTTCGGTCCGTCTCTGCGTCGTCTCTCTGCGTCTCTCTGCCGTCTTTCTGCGTCTCTCGGCGCACCTGCGTATCAACCCGGGGAGGAAGTGCGGCGTCGGCCGACCGCCTTCGGCTCCCACTATCTCTGTCTCAGGCTGTCCGACAGGCCACCAGCCGTGTCGTGTCCTTCATTGTTTCAGCGGCGATAAAAATCACCCGAGCTGTACCGCGAGTTTCCTCTAGTCGCGCCGCTGCACGAAGGGTCCGGCCGGTGTCCCATTGTTGGTTGGCCGTGTGACGACGTTCAGTACACGGCCAGTTATAGATATCATCGGCTTTTCCCCAAGCCGCGAGCTGTGGGTGACACGTGTGGTCACTGTGACAGTGTAACAGTGCTGAACGCTGTGACAATGCTGTGAACTGTGACAATTTTGAATGACTGTGAATGTGTGGACTGTGGAAACTGAAACAGCACTCGGCGCTGTCACAATGTATGGTGTGTACTCCCTGATGACGGTGACTGTGTGGAGTAGAAGAGACATCAGTACTATAAGTTGAAACCGTGCAATACTTTTTATCATCGTAGGTATGTTTAAAAATTACTCTTTCTTCATATGACAAACTATCGGGCAAAACTATTTTTGGCTATGCACGGATTATGTGGCCACCACTTTGAATTCTAAATTTACGCGCTTCTAATTCCAGCTGCGTAAGACCAGGAATTTTCGCCACCATCCAATCACCTAATTACCGATGTTAATTTGCGTCGTACGCAAAGTAATTTGCCTACCACGGGAAACCACCAGGTTCCAGCCAATATCGTTACCTACATAAGTCGAGTCCCCTAGGCATTCCTTGACCCTGCACGTGCAGTGGACTTCCAGTCGTCAGCAAGCCCATGTGACCGCGCACCTGTCTATTTTCTGTGCACACTGCAGTTGCACACCAGAGGGGTCTGCAAGCCGGCGTGTTCACCAGCTCTTGTGCTGCTGGCTAACGGTTTCGTGGCGTGCCAGACTGGCGTTGGTGCCCGGAGCACTTGCCAAGGGAGCGGCGCCACAATCCGAAGGACGCTCTCAATGTCCGTTAGTTGGACGAATGAAACGGAACTGCCGCATTCTGGAGTGGCCAGGGGTTATTGCCGCATATCTAAATGTATGGCTGCATATTCAATGTTATTACAGGTCCCCGAAGTAAGATAGCTTCATAAAAAGATCGAGAGACTACAGTAGGGACTAGGGACTAGGGAGCGCCAGAGAATTAACGACAGATATAGGACGAGTCCTTAGGGCTGGGCGTGGTTGATAGCTCGGTTTCAGTAATTAGGTCCTGAGGCCTTACCTCCAGGTTAATTAATTCCGAAAGATGAACTGGTCTTGAAGGATAAACTGGGCTCTATTTTGAAAACGAGAATAGACGTCCGCTGGAAGACACTGTAGCTAGGCGCACTTGCCTTCTCCTTTTCAATGCGAAAATGAGTCATCTTTCGGCTCCCAGAAGGCGACCCTCAGGCACAGACGCCGAACGATCCTGCGGTTCTGCGTTCAACAGCCCCGCCAGAGACGAGACAAAGACGAGCTACGAGCGCGCTCTTCAGCAGTGACTCATCAGAACTATAACAAATGCAACGGCAGGACCGAAATTAATGCACGACCGATGCTATCTATCGGTCGTGTCCATCTCCTGGTACCTTTTCGTGTCATTTTGCTCTGGGAGAGATAGGTCCATTTGGTATGAAGTACCGCTACATCATCATGAGATTGATATCTCTCAGCTTTTAGATCAGTTCATCCTTATCGCCTGGATTAGCCGGCAGTAGGTAAGTCTTGTAGCGGATTCAGCCGCACGTTCCTCCTTCATCTTTATCTCTCAAACTCTCACCCTCTCTCTCTCTCTCTCTCTCTCTCTCTCTCTCTCTCTCTCTCTCTCTCTCTCTCTCTCTCTCTCTCTCTCTCTCTCTCTCTCTCTCACCGTCAGGCCGGGCCGGGCCGCTGGATACTCGAGACTGGACTCAGTTCAGAATTCAGATCTAGTCATCGTCTGCTGCAACGGCCGCCCCCGCACAATCCAGCGCCCGGGGCTCAGTGCCAGTCTGCTGCCGCTGCTACCCCCGCCGCCGCCGCCGCCCCGCCGCCGCCCAACCCTGCCCGAGCCGCCGTCATCCCTCCCCGCTGCAAAACAGCAGACCTGCCATCATTAGCGAGAAATACCACAGCCGCTGCTGTCTGAGAGCCCCCAGCCGGTGGATAAGTGTTCGCCGACCGTTCAGACTGCTTTCGCCAGCAGTTGCCAGCGAATCACGCGTCAGGCTATCAGCCGTTAGTCGCCCCAGTCATCCATATCGAGTGAAGAGACGCCACCGCTGCCGTCCACATTTAGCTCACCAGGTCATTGCGGCTGCCGGTGCGACCGACGACCCACAAAAAGCTACCTCATGGCGAGCGGTGAGCGGTCGAGGAGCGATGTGTGCCCGTCAGACTGAGACCGGGCGGATTGACGGCTGACAGAGTGCTCCAGGCGGTGCGGTGATCAGGATGGAATGCCTGGTGTATGCCTTCTGACTGCTGACAGGATAGAGCGCCTTGGTGACCGAGCAGCAATTGCCGACAAGATGAGGGCTTTCTGACGAAATATCGAGTCTCAGGAGGACTGAATTGATCCGAAGGGAACGGAAGATCCTACGAATGTAAATGACAAAGAAATAAAGCTGTCGACAGCTTGCTATCGACAAAAATGATACAAATTGAGAATAAAGATGGCAAGAGGACTGAACCGAAAGAACGCCTTATATTACGTTTCAACGTCGGATGTTTGCATTGCATTCAATTTTACGCCGCTATTCTCAGTTTGTTTTCCCATCAAGACAAAGCGAACCAATAATGCTTCAGTCAGGCTTTGAGGGTTTTGCAAATAACACGAGAAGAGGGCGTGCGACTGTCAGCGTGCTGCGCTCAGCTTCGTTTGCATGCAGGTTTTAATCCCTCGCAAAGCCGTCTTCTCAAATCCCATTTCAACTGACATATTTTCCGCGAAACTGTACGCGCCAAACGAACGCCCGCCTGACAACGTGGATAGCAACCGTCTGGCAACTCTATATCTGGCAACCTGCCACGTTGGTCGAAGATCCGTTATTTGGAGCAGACCTGGCCACTGGCGCTGGCACCCTCTCCCCCTCCCCTCCCCCCATGGAGCGTCCCTGAGGATTGGGCCGAGGACCGGTTTCAGTTGGAAAGTGGGAAACCGTCCACTTCTGAGAACGGCCCCAGCGCGCGCCTGTGACCGGCTCAATCGAGCCAGAAAAAGTCCGCCGGCTGAGCCGGATAGGGCTGGTGAGGTGAGAACCAGACAAGGAAATTCGGACCAGCGTATATAAAAGGTGTATGTGCATTTAGCATTGTGAATTCCCTTCCGTTCCCTTCCGTTTATTGACACGGAAGTAGTGAACCGATCTGTACAACAAGAATAGGTTTCTGGTACAAAGAAGTTCAATATTACTCGACTAAATTGCACGTGCGGAACCAAAAATAAATTGGTAGTGGCAACTCAAGGCGGGCAAGAAGAAAGGAGAGAAAGAAAGCGCGGGAAGTGCTACCGGCGAAAACGACGCGGAACTAGAAGATGAGAGTGCGAGCTTGAGTGCGAGGAACGGTAAGACGACGGTACCTGATTGCAAGCAAAAACAGAAAACTGCAAAAAGAAAGGTAAGAGATGGGAAAAATGATACCAGAGACATGGACAGGGGCGTGACACAGGAACAAACCGTCGGAGACCCTTGTGCATGTGGGGACAAAGTCGATGATGAAAGCGAGGGTATAGAGTGTGAAATATGTGCAAAATGGTGTCATCCAACATGCGAAGGTCTTGATCAGCATGGACTAGCGGCAGTTGAAAATCACAGTCTGTTCTGGATTTGCAAAAAGTGTAAATCATATCTGAAGGACTTCCAGGAAGTTGTAAGGAAGGGAAAAGCCAATTCCGAAAAAACGGGAAGTTTGGATGAAAATACTGGATCAGACGAAAGCGGTGGGACAGAGAAGCGGCTCAGGGAGCTGGGTGAGACAGTAGAAAATGTTGCTAGAGCTTTGATTGTCCAAAAAGAGATTATGATGGAAATAGGTACAATGATCAAATCGCAAGAAACAAAATCATCAGAGAACTTGAAAACTGTAGTGAAAAAGGCTGTCCAGGAGGAAAGTGTGTCGTATGCGGACATAGTCAAGCAACTCACCGACAAGCTAGAGAAAGAAAACACATCCAAACCAACTGAACAGGCCAAAGAGCTACGAAGTACATTTGTAGACTGTCTCGAACAAGACAAGAGAAGGCGAAACATCGTGGTCTTCAATGTACCTGAGCAAAACATTGAACTTCCCTTGGACGAACAAGCTTCCAAAGACCTTGATAATGTGAAGGAGCTTATGAAGCAGGGATTAAAGATGATAATCCATCCAGAGAAGGTGGTTCGAGTTGGAAGGCGCAAGGAAGACAAAGATAGGCTCATAGTAGTAACACTTCGGGACGAGGGCGAGAAATGGGAACTGCTGAAGATGGCGAAGAAACTTCGAAATGCAGGAAGCAGGTTTGAAAAAATATACATAGCTCCAGATCTGTCACCAGCTGAGCAATTAAGGGATAAGAATCTTAGAAAACAGTTGAAAGAACGCAGGGAAGCAGGTGAAGATGTGATAATTCACAAGAACAGAGTCATCAGAAGGGAAGATAGACCTGGTCTAAGGTCATCCAGCACTGTATCATACTGACATGATCCGGGAAGAAGAGTTGTGAAAAGGAAAATGACAGACTCATCAGCTAGAAGGCTCAAGGTTTATTACACAAATGCGGACCAATTGCTGAATAAGATGACTGATCTAAAAGTGCATATTCACGAACGCGAACCTGATGTCATAATTGTTACAGAGGCTATTCCCAAAGCACAGGCAAACCCCATACCACAAGTATGTCTTCATGTAGACGGATATACAGAACACCTCAACTTTGACTGTGATCTCTGTGGGCAAGCTCCTCAGGGGCGAGGTATAGTCATCTACGTTAAGGATTACCTTGAAGCCCAAGCAGTGAAAAGCTTTGGGTTTTACCGGGACCAGCTCTGGGTGAAGATTCTGATTGGCCAACATGATTATGCATTGCTCGGTGCACTTTACCGGAGTCCGTCACTGACATTAAATGAATCTGTTCCAGCAATTGTATCAATTATGAAGGAAGCTGTCAAAATGAATCCTCCGTGCTTGATACTGTGCGGAGACTTTAACATCAGAGATATTGATTGGAGGTGTGAGAGGAGCCTCCCAGGAGCTCCCCCTGACGTGGAAGCCTTCCTTCAGGGCATCAGGGACTGCCTCCTTTTCCAGCACATCCTTGAGCCTACAAGGTACAGGCAAGGCCAGACTCCACAAATATTAGATTTGGTTTTTACAAACGAGGAAGACATAATTCAAGATGTGAAATTCCTTCCGGGACTTGGACAAAGTGATCACATTTCTATTCACTTTTCAGCAGTTTGTCAAAAGCCTGAGACACGGGAACATAAACACTTCTACCAAGACTGGAAGCATGCGGACTTCAACAGGATTAATGCTAGACTACAATGTTACAAACTTGATGAGAAGATATCTATGCAAACCGTACAGCAGGCATGGGGTACAATAACTGAAGCTATAAGAAACATCATCCAGGATGAAGTTAAAATAAAACGTAGAAGAAAGAAGCTTCAATCATATATGAACCAAGAGGCTCTTTCTCTCCGTAGAAAGAAAGAGAGGTTATGGGAAAAATATTGTATTACCAGACAAGACTCTGACTTCAGAAATTTTGCCAAACTCAGGAACCAGCTAAGAACATTGACAAGGAAGCTTAAGTTTGAGATGGAAAACAAAATAGTAAGCGCCATGAAAACCAACAAGAAGTCCTTCTGGAAATATGTGAACAAGTCTCTAAAGGTTAAACCTTCTGTAGAGACACTGAAACTGGACGATGGGAGAATTGCTCAAACAGACCGACAAAAATGTGAAGCCTTGAATGCATTCTTCCAAAGTGTGTACACAAAGGAGAACCTGCAGGACATGCCAACACTAGACACCAGACCATATGGGAGTGTCCTTGAAGACATCAATATTAAAAGTGAAGACATCAAGAAGAGGCTAGAAGATCTGAAACCGGGCAAGGCCTCCGGTATTGATGGAATTCATTCCCAATTCCTGAAGGGAACTGCACAAGCTCTATGTAAACCTTTTAGGATATTATTCCAAAAGTCACTCGACTCGGGACAACTGCCAAACGACTGGAAAATGGCTCTGGTTAAACCAATATTTAAGAAAGGAGACCGCCACGAAGTTGGTAACTATAGACCCGTAAGCCTTACGAGTGTTGTTTCAAAGGTCATGGAGGGTATTGTAAAACAAGCTATAATGGCACACCTGCTAGATCAATCACTACTCTCAGATTTTCAATATGGTTTTGTCCCAGGGAAGTCGTGTGAATCACAGTTGTTGTCTTGTATGAATCTGTGGACAAAGTATCTAGAACAAGGTCAGCCAGTAGACGTCATTTACACTGATTTCAAGAAAGCCTTTGACGCGGTCCCGCACCAACGACTATTGAAGAAGCTTGGTGCGTATGGGCTAGGACCAAAAGTCGTTAAATGGCTCGAAGGGTTTCTCTGTGGAAGAAAACAAAGTGTCTCTGTGAACGGTATTATGTCTGATTGGGTGGACGTCACAAGTGGAATCCCACAAGGTACTGTACTGGGACCTTTGTGTTTCCTGCTCTATATAAACGACTTGCCTGAGGTGATGGAATCAAGCACCATTCGATTGTTTGCAGACGATGCAAAGATTTTCCACCCAGTTACTTCTTACCAGGACAGTAGGAACCTACAGCTGGACCTTGATAACATCCTGGCATGGACACAATACTGGCAGCTACCATTGAATCTCGACAAGTGCTCAGTAATGCATCTCGGGCCAAAAAACCCACTTCATAAGTATACACTGGGCCAAGTGCAACTCAGGGAAAGCACTTCTGAGAGAGATTTAGGGGTAACGATGGATAACGATTTGAAGTTCCATGTGCATGCTGCAAGAGTCGCAAAGAAGTGCAAGATGCTTCATGCAATTATCAAGCGGAGTTTCACTTACTTGAACAAGGACATGATTTCTAAATTGTATCGAACACTAATACGACCTGTACTTGAGTATGGCAACTGTGTGTGGGGACCTACCTTCAAAGGAGACCAAGACTTACTGGAGAAAACGCAGAGACGATTCACAAAAATGGTCCCAGGTTTGAGCAATGTCCCATACCAAGAAAGGCTGACAGAACTGAACTTACCTACACTCAAGTACAGAAGAACGCGCGGTGACCTAATAACATTGTATTAACTTATTACTGGGAAACTCAAGACGGAAGCTGATATGTTGCAATTTAAACCAGAAGCAAGACATACAAGAGGACACACGTTACGGATCGCAAAAGTTAGTGTAAAGAAACGAGTAAGAAGGTCTTTCCTCACACATCGGGCATGTAACTTATGGAATAGCCTTCCAGAGAAAATTGTGAGGTCAAAATCAACTTTGCTGTTTAAAAGAAGAGTGGACGAGTTTTTGAAGAGTGAGAGGCTTAAATTGGAGTAAACGCCACCGAATCGAGGAACTGGATGACAAGCATTATAACCTTGAATTATCCCACGATCATCCTCACCCAGACCTGCCATATACCCACTCAATCAGTAAGGAGTAATGGAAGTTACAGGCAGTACGCCTTCTTCCGCATATACAAGACTTCAAGACTTCAAGACTTCAAGAATGGAAAAGAGTTGAACGAAACTGGGAAAAAAGGGTTGTGGGGAAATACGGGGCTTGAAGGCGTCTTGTTCGCAAGTTACAAACTAATTGTGACAGTGAAAGCTCTGAACAGTCATTGCATTAGAATGAAGGAGTTAGAATCACGAGAATAATATAATAATCTCTAAAGAAACCCACTAAAGTGGCTCTTTGCGGCATGGCGCCGGTGATCAAACGCCAGGAGAAATTTCCTCTGAAGCTCAAAGGGCGGACAGAAGATCGCTGCACCCTTCAAGAATCAGGCTCGAGCTGAATACTGATCGAGCCTGATGCCAGCTAAATCCATCGCTCAGACGGGGAATATCAGCCAAATAGGAGTTGAGCGGAAGTGGAACGGCTGCTAAATGCTAGGAGTGGTTTACATTGCGCTTATTTATTATTCACGCGCTGTCATCAGTGCTTCATGAGCAGGTTGTTTTCCGAGCGAGACAGCGTACAAGAAATGTGAGGTTGTCCGTGGAAATGCGGTAATGGAAACAAATGATGGACAACTACGCGTCCGATGGGCCGGAAGAACGAGTTTTGTTTGATGTTGCAACAACCTGTGTGGAGAGTAACGAGTGTCACGCCTGATTGATGCGCTAGCAAAGACGTTATCACTGAAGCATCGCTAGATTCCTTTGTTTGAAATGTGAGGGTTTCAATTGTGCCATCTGTTTGAAAATATGCCCAAATTAGAAGCAAAGCAGTGATGTGAGGCAAACCTGAGTCACGGGCACTGCAGGTTCGTGACTCACTGCAGTGTCCGTGTAAGCCACAAAATATCAACGCGTATGGAAAACGGAGCATTTGGACATTATGATGTGCTTGCTAGAATCTAGATAGCTCGCAATGCACACAGCTACACAAAAAATGACGATGATAAATCACAAAGATTAATGACAAAGACGACGATGATAAACCGAAACGTCTAGCATGACATGAGTCTGAAATGAACAACAAGCTACCGTCCAATCTATGATAAGTTGCAGTGTGAAGATAAGCCACGTACACGAGTACGTTACAATTTTCATTAGCCTATAACAACTACTATCATCATCGAGCAAGAAAAATCCACCAAATAATCTATTTTTAACATTTCCTCCCATTTAGAACCCCCTCCCCTCCCCACTAACCCGTCACCCTCCCCACTAACCCGTCACCCTCTTCACTAACCTCTGATCCTCCTCCCCTCCGCCGCCGCCGGCCGGTGCTCCCCACGTATGCTGCGTCGGGGTCCCGCTGTTCCACACTGGTGCCGCGCGCTGCGGGCCCCCGCCGCCGCCGCCGCCGCCGCCGCCGCCGCCGCCGCTCGTCCGACCAACCGACCGACAGACAGGTTTTCCTTGTGCGGCGAGCGGCTAATACCGACCGGTTCTGGGACAAAAATGAGCGATTCTTGTAGGCGGCTGATCCGGCGTCGCTGCCAGACCCGGTCCGGCTCGTTTGGACTAACTTGGCTGGCTCGGCAAGGCCCGGCGCGGGCGCTTGCCGGCGTGGTTGGACTGGGTGCGATGGTCGGAATCGGACCACGCTAACTGCAGCGGCCGGCTGAGGGCAGTGCCCGGCGTCTCAGGCAGGTCTGCGACTGCTCCAGTGGGCATGATAGAACGCTGACATGGCTGGGCGCTCGGCACCACCCTGGCAGCGGCTGGATGAGTGCACTGTTTCAGCACAGAGCCCCGCGTGGGTGTTAAGTAGCACCGGTTTCTCGCCGAGGTTGAAGTGCTGCCCGATCTGGCCCGTCGCGGCCGGACGCCGGCGGGTGATCCCATTTTAGCAGCCCAGAATCTGGCACGGACGGTACACTCTCTGACAGAACAGCGAGTACAGTCTCTGGCACGGTATCTTCACCGGAGGCGAGTATGAACAGCTGACCGGCCGGCACGCCTCTTTCCTCTCCCTCCTCCTCTCTCTCTCCCCGCCCCTCCCATCCGACCCCGCCTCTTTAGTCACGGTGAGCGCTCAGAGGCGGATTTCTCGACCACGCTGGTCGGCGTGACGTGGCCGTGTGGTGGCTACTGGCTACCGTCGTCTTTAGGGACGGGTGCGGACCTGTCACCCCTTCTCCATCTTCTACCCAGGGACGACGCTGTATTTTCTGTATTTCCTGTATTGCTAAGGCCAGGTAGAGACGCCTTAGCAAGCAACAGCAGCCACCATTCGTATGTCATTCATGCATCGCCGAGGAATGGAAAGCCTGCGTTACGCTTGATCAAATTGAAATGAAAATGAATTTTCAGTAACAGATGAGCCTTCTCTATTATTACCACATTTCCATGTGAGATGAGTTACAACGGTGATTGCGCTACTAAGGCTATGTCGGAACAAGAAATAGCCAAGCAGTGCTCCAATGCTCCGTTCAAGCAATGTCAATCACGCGATTCAACTCACCGAAGTGAAGCATTGTGACTCAAAATGTTCCCATTCTATGTTCCTTGACGCAATTCTCCTTACAAAAGTTTTGTGAATTAGGGTTCTCAGACATTGCCTGAAAAAAGAAATAACGGGTCAGCTATTCGGCTCATTAAGTGCAATAGCATGCACCTTGTTAACTGTCTCCTCAGGGAAGGAAGTACTTGTGCAAAAGATAATCTTTTTCCGCTGTTGACATTACACCTGTTCCTATTTTCCTTGAGATTCAAAGCGTCAAAGTGCCGCATTTTGTGCAATAATTCTACTCAAACATAGCTGGCACATGAGTCATTTGAGTCATAAGTGAGGAAAGTTGATTGTGCATTTATGATGTTTTAATATACACGATTAATGCATAAAGTCTCATCCATCCGTCGGCCCGTCCGTCCGTCCGTCTACTCGTCTGCCCGTCTGTCTGTCTGTCCGTCCGTCCGTCCGTCCGTCCATCTGTCCGTCCGTCTGCCCCGTCCGACTGTCTGTCTGCCCCGTCTACCTGCTCGTCCCTCCGTCCATCCGTCCATCTGTCTGTCTGTCCGTCTACCCGTCTGTCCGTCTACCCGTCTGTCCGTCCGTCCGTCCGTCTGTCCGTCTGTCCGTCTGTCCGTCCGTCCATCTGCCCATTGGCCCGTCTACTCGTCGGCCCGTCTGCCTGCCCGTCCGTTTGTCCGTCCGTCTGTCCGTCCATCTAACCGTGCACCCGTCTGCCCATTTGTCCGTCCGTCTGCCCGTCTGTCCGTCTACCCGTCCGTCCGCCCGTCGGTCGTTCTGCCCTCATTGTCTCGCCGTGGCTCACCAGACCGGACCCCGCTCGGTCCAAGACCGGCTCCGGCCCGAACAAGTGCCACTTTTTTCCACACATACCGGGAAATCAGATCTGACCACGACGGCGGTAAAGGCGGACAGCGGACAGCCAGCGGACAGCGACAGCGGACACTAGTCAGCGGACAGGGGACAGCGGACAATGCCGGACAAAAGCCGGGTGGTGGGGTGGTTGGATTAGCTGGACTGCGGTCGGGTTTTGAACGAGTGCGGGTCTTGGAAGTGGGCCGTTCACTGTGTGATAAAGGAGGCGCGGGCAATGGCAGGGTGTGGGTTATAGAGGTGATTAGTGATGGCTGTTTGAGTTAAAGAAAAAGTGCGTGTGTGTGTGTGTGTGTTTGAGGCGGGGAGGGGGATGGGGAAGGGAAGAAGGAGATGGAACAGGAAAGGGATATTGGAGGAGGGATTGAAAACGGAAAGAGGTTCTTTAAGCAGGCAGTGAGTTAGTGACGTGCGTCTATATTTGTTTTTTGCGTAGTATTTTTATGGGTAGGTGTTTCGGCCGTGCGAATTAATTTCACATGACATAATTTCATGGTTCACAAAGGTATATATTACGGGATGCCTTTCCTTCAGTTCATTTATTTGTGCCGTTCATTCAAAAGTAAAACAATAATTGAATTTCTCGTCAAGCTAAATTAGGTGTGTGCTGAAACAGCACAAGCTACACTCTAAATGTATTTTTGTATTTGCATTTCTGTATTTTTCCCTCTAAACGGTGCTTAGCCCGATAACTTCTGGGACATTGGGTGTGCCAATGACAAAGGAAATAGCACATGCGTCACGTCTATTGCTCTGCGGATCAGTGGCTTAGCTTGATGTCATATTTAGGGGCTCAGTTTGCTAGTTCCATTTATTTGCTGGGCATGTTCCTACCCCACTGTGGTGTTATTGTTGTGTGCACCTTTGCAGTCCTCGGCTTCGACTGGTGCTACTATTATGTGTTACACTGCAGTCTCTGCCCACTTCATCTCGCCTGTTGTAGGATGAGACGCTGGGGTTAACCCGCGCCCCGCTGGGCTATTCAGCCATACGCGCCCTGCTGGGGGGGGGGGGGGGCAGATTCTGCCCCCCTGTCTAACTTCCGAACCGATGGTCGTAGAAAGACGGGGAAAACGGCAATCGAAAGCTCTCAACAAGGCGGATCTTAAGAGCCCAAATTTTTTTGCTTAAGTAGGTCAGAGGTCAGGTCAAGGTCAGGTCAAGGGTACAAAATGCAAGTTTCTACAGTATCGGCCTTGCACCGTAGTTGCCGAAGAATGGACTGAGACTGATTGCCCAAAACGTGTTCTTAGACTACCAAGACAATATTCGTTGCACACAATGTCATTCAAAGGTCAAGGTCAAGGTCAGGTCAGGTCAGGTCAGGTCAGGTCACCAAAAGCAAAATATAGAAAAGGGCATGTGCGACACATGTTTTATGGGTCATTTTACTCATGGAATTCAATAGGCACACTCAATAAGTGATATGGACCACCTCTGGGTGATTTTCAGGTCGAGGTCAGGTCAAGGTCAGGTCAAGTGAGGTCAAATTTTGAAGTTGGTTGTTAAGGCCTAAAAAGGTGTCTATCCGATGCAGTTTTTCACGGCGAATCGAATGGTGCTATTTTTGTTTCCGTACGAGGTCTAGAACTTCCAAAAAAATCATTTTTCAAAAAAATTTGTGTCGTGACGTCATAAAATTTTGAATAACTCCCACATTTTTGAACCGATTCTTCTAAAAATTGGTATGTAGGTGCACATAGACCACTTCTTTGACATATATTCCGGTTTTTTCGATAAACTCAAAATTTTGGATTTTATAAATATTTTCCCAAAAAAGTCAGTTTTTTGGAAAAATTTTGGCCAAAATCCAAAATTTTCAAAAAACCGAGATAGCCATTTGATAGACAAAGTAGAATCACGTATAACCTTTTTTGTTACGTCTTGATTCCTTTAAAAATAAAGATGTTAGCGGCGTTTGAAATTTTGCCGTTTTTGAGGCGAAAATGGCGAACATGACGTCACTAAAACGTCAATTTCTCAAAAATTTTCCGACGGATTTCGCTCAAATTTTCAGGGAACGTGTCAAATTGATGTATGATAAGGTACTGAAAGTTTGACGTCGCTGGCGTAACGCGTTTAGAAGTTATTGGCGAAAAACGGGAGGGGGGGGGCAGATTCTGCCCCCCCCCCCAGCGGGGCGCGGGTTAACTGCTTTTGACATAAAGCACTTGGGCTATTAGTTTTGTTATCTCCATAATAAAAAAGCGTTTTCGAGCGTTATCGAGTCTTACATGAACTTATTTTACACTGGTTATCATAAACCTAAACCGATTCTTTCAGGTTTAGACTTTCCCATATTCCCGCACTAATGATGGGCATGTTTGAAGAAAAAAAGGTGCATGCTTCTTTTTTGAAAATTATTAATAAAGATTGTAAGATAAGCGTACTCGTATGTAGCTTGAAGTCTTGTATATACGGAAGAAGGCATACCTACTGCCTGTATATAAAAAGGTGCATGCTTCTTTTTTGAAAATTATAAATAAAGATTGTAAGATAAGTGTATGTAGCTTGCTCAAGCAAGTTCTTTTACTCGTCCACTTGTGTGACAGATGTTCTTCTGAACGAGGCATGAGGCTACCTGCGTAATTGACAATTAGTTTCGAGGCAATTACCTTCAAGCTATCACAACAAAATTCTTGTAAGTACGTATCTGATGACAAAACATAGTCTGATAACGACCTCGACAGTCCCTGGAAAGGAAATTAGTGCTACAGATGCGCGACTATGTCCCGGCTAATTAGATAATGGACTAATTTGGTTTAACAAGTTTGAATGATATTGCTTCCTTAGCCTATCAGACATATCTTTATTTCCATTATAGCAATGCAGTTACTTGCATTGTTTTCAACTCCAGTATTTTCTCAGCTCAATCGATGCACGACATTTGAATGTCATAACCCGTTTGGCCACCAAGCCAGAAGAAAATTTCAGCTCAATTTAGAGCCTGATGGAATGCTTCTCTGACCAAGATGTTATGCCATCGCCCAATGCAACGCATCTTCCAATCAACATATTCTAGCCAATTACATACTCTTTAACATCAACTAAATCTGAAATTTCCTTAGTTTAACAATAGGACACATTGTTCCGTCCATGTGAGGACAGACTACAGTCGCGGTGGGGAATACCCAAGTTACTATGCAGTGAGGCTCAACTGAGCTCATTATTCAGGCAGCAGTGGCTGCTTTGACCCACTGTGGTGTCTATGCATTATTCAGTTCGTTCGTCCCACATAGCAGTCCAGCTTGTTGCCAATCTGTTTGTTGCTTTGCTCTGTGTCCGACTCTTCCAGCTCCAACGTCAGAAACGCCCTGCAACCGTCAGATACGTGATTGCTAAAAAACGATACAATTGTGCAGTTGTTGCAGGAATTTCAATATCAATATCATTTCAACCAAATCACAGAAATGAAGAGACATGAAACTATAGGCAATGAGACTGTTTACACTCAGTCCTACTCATATTCATATTTGCATTTTATAAATGATAACAATAACACGTCAATGTATATTTAAACACACACAAAGCTTTCGGTATGAAAATACCCTTGATCACTGTGTTAACAGAAATGAGGACAGAAATTGTCACCGGCAGCTTGTACAAAAATATAAAATAGCACTCGAAAAATAGATCACAATCACGAGATTATCTATCGGGGTCCTGCCACTAAGCTTACTGGCCATGTTGCTAAAGTTATAAATCCAGTCCTAGTATTGATGGTATCGCGTGCTGATATGTGAGCCGCTTCTAAGATTTTTCGTGTCGTTTTTCGTGCGCCCTTCTCTAATAATCGAGTTGCTCCCCAGTTCGGTAAATGATGAGATTGTTCGGCATGTACGACGATTGCGTTCGATGTTCGATGAAACTTAAGGTCACTTTTATGTTCTTTAAGTCTCGTTTCGACCCCCTCCGTTTCTCCCACGTAGCTTTTGTTACACCCACCACAAGGAATTTCGTATTACACTTTTCGGAGAATCGGAAAGAACAAGGAAGGAAAAAGCGAAAATGTATATCGATTCCAACACTTCAGGAGCGCGGAGGTTATTTCTAAATCACTTGAGAAGACAGGCGTACGAGTAGCAACGAAACACGGGAACGAAGACACGAGATGATTAAACGAAGACCGAAACCGAAAGAGACGTCCGACACATCCCGATTCTCCGAAAAGTGGTAGTACGAAATTCCTTGTGGTGGGGTGTAACAAAAGCTACGTGGGAGAAACGGGGAGGGGGGTCGAAACGAGACTTAAAGAACTAAAAGTGACCTTAAGTTTCATCGAACATCGAACGCAATCGTGTACATGCCGAACAATCTCATCATTTACCGAACTGGGGAGCAACTCGATATTAGAGAAGGGCGCACGAAAACGACACGAAAAATCTTAGAAGCGGCTCACATATCAGCACGCGATACCATCAATACTAGGACTGGATTTATAACTTTAGCAACATGCGCAGTAAGCTAGTGGCAGGACCCGATAGATAATCTCGTGATTGTGATCTATTTTTCGAGTGCTATTTTATATTTTTGTACAAGCTGCCGGTGACAATTTTGTCCTCATTTCTGTTTTCCCATACCTGCTACATTGCTGATAAATCGAGGACATCAGGCATTTTAATGGCACGTGCACTGTACCACACTTTTCAAAGTTTATGCAGTGCTTTAATATTGCCAGCCGTGTGGTTCAAGGGGTGTGGTTAAACGCGTTGAACCACACGTCTGCTGACGTCACATCAATTATAGTTGTGAGAATTTTGGCAGAAACACCTTCCAGCCCTAAGGCCGGGAATTCAATAAATGTCACCTCGCTTTTTAAGCGAAAAGCACCTCGGGCCTAACGGCCCTCGGAGTTTTCGCTAAAAAACCTCGGTGACATTTATTGAATCATCCCGGCCCCGGGCAGGAATATATTAACACAGTGATCAAGGTATTTTCATACCGAAAGCTTTGTGTGTGTTTAAATATACATTTGACGTGTTATTGTTATCATTTATCCTAACTGTCTTGGATATTCTACATTTGCATTTTATATTGAGTCAACGGCACAATGCATGTGTCGCGTCAGGTTTGTTGATCACCTGAACAGAAGCCTGATATATGCTTCTGCATTCATTTGAAAGGCTGATGCTCTCTTTGGGAATGCAAGGGCGGAAGAGACCTTGGTTTTCCCAGCGATTCAGTTCTGACAACATTCCTGGGTGTGACGTCATTGCTGAGACGTCACTGCAATCCGCAACTTAGCCTGGCGTAGGAGGCATTCCATCGCTTAAACGGCATGCAATAGTTTCATTGTTTGCTGTTCACTGGCGTCGGGAGACATGATTGGTGAATATTTAGACTATCGCCGGATGAGTGACTGCATCAGAAAACAATCGCTCAGGTTAGCAAATAACAAAAATCGTCAAATGTTGTATATTGATTTATCAATAAAATTATAATCGGATA